>NC_090733.1:98786756-98839256 GCF_036898095.1 Palaemon carinicauda | reverse complement strand
CCTGTTCATATTTCACGTCCTCTAACATGAACGTAAATAAGTTAGTATTGAAGTTCCTACCTCCACAATTGAGTCTTATTTCCCCCCAGTAAATGTACACATGTTTGGTAGACACACATTTTTGTCAAATAAATGTCTTGCCGGAACCATAAAAGGAAAGTAATGCGAGATAATGGTAAAGCCTCTTATATATAACCTCCTTTCATTTTCCCCGATATTTTACCAATTTCTTCTCTCTAGTTTGAATATATGTGTTTTACCAGGTATCCGTAATGTTTTACTTTATTGTCTAGCGTATATATTTGTGATCGTATAGAAATACTCTTTTAATTTCTTGTCGAACCATTGCATTTAGTATGTTCCTTCTCTACCAATTTTTTCTCATATCTGTTTTTATCGTATATTTTTTTTTCTTAAGGAAGCAATGTGATTATTATATTCACTTCAACCCGTTTTAATTGCTGGATATCTATTTCAAGCAAAAAAAAAAAAAAAAAACTTATATTTTTTTTTGGAAAGCACATTAAAGAATTTACACAATCCTTGATAAGCGTAATTAGTTAAAGGTCGATACTGGTCCTCAACTTTAAAACTGATAATCAGGAGCCAAAGAGCTGCAACATATAAGAGAAGTTTCGTAATTCTCAGGTCTCGAGAATAGATCTATTTTTGGCAAAATTATATTCCTTTTTATTTATTACCTATGTCTTATAATAATAAGAGATTATTAGTGGTATAGGTGAAAGCTATTAAAAGTATATTTTCATATTCTATCATTTCATTTCTTTTTTTTAAGATTATATATTTATACTGTATATATATATATATATATATATATATATATATATATATATATATATATATATATATATATATATGTATATGTATATGTATATATATATATATATATATATATATATATATATATATATATATATATATATATATATATATATATATATATATACAAGCAGAGGGAGACAGAAAAAAGGTCACACAGACCGATATTTCTATTTTTCTATGATTATCCTAATTTAGGAATGGCTGATGTAAAAGTAAATCTAAAATATCAATCATTATTGCAAGAATTTCCTTTCCAATCTACATATTATGACAGTATAATTTTTTTTGAGGCTTAGCTCATTTTGTCTTACCAATAGTATAATAATTTTTACTATATTTTTAGAAATAGTAAACCTAATTTTTAAAGGAAAA
This sequence comes from Palaemon carinicauda, assembly GCF_036898095.1. Lineage (NCBI taxonomy): Eukaryota > Metazoa > Arthropoda > Malacostraca > Decapoda > Palaemonidae > Palaemon > Palaemon carinicauda. The sequence goes on along the minus strand of NC_090733.1, from coordinate 98,838,041 downwards.
TATACATGTAATAACTCCTAATAATAAAACAAAGTAAAATCAGAGCGAGTTGCTGTATCGTGTATTTGGTAAAGGAAACACCTATATACTTCTTCGTAAATACTAGCCGGTAACTAGAAAAACTGGTAACAGATATGTTACTTGCGAATAAAAATATGGTGTACCTTTCTCTCTCTCCCTAAGTTATGGAATTCCGCTCGGGGCTAGTTTTTATTCCAGGTTCCCATAACCGTTCGTCTTTTGAGACTTTTCTGCGGTTTCTTTTTTTCTTTTTCCTTCTAAGATTTGGTGAGTTGTGGGAGCTGGCCGTTTGTACCCACACAATTCTATGAAGAGGAAACTGCTAAATAATATATACTTTTGTGTTCGTTTTTAGCAATCATGTCAAACGCTAAGTATATACTATAGATGTGTATACTTTAAGGAATGCTGAGACCATGTTATTCGTTATTTTTTAGAACAAAAAAATATATCAAATTACGCATTATCAGTTTCACTAAGTATATTAATTTGAAATTAGCTAAGATGAATAAGTGAATGTATCCTGAGAGAGTAATATAGTGATAGATAAAAACTACAACGTAATTGTAATTTTATCTTACAAAAAACAGGAACATATCATACATAAATGCAACGAGCCTAAACACATTTCTTTTCAAAGGCCATAAAAATGAGGAAGGCTACGTCTCATAAAAACTACAAAAAATAAAATGCCTGGAGTGATAAGGCTTCTTTATTTCAGAAATACTTTTTAGACAAAATACGTGGGGTGGGAACAGGATGTCCCATTGTGAGGGAAAGCCAACCGGAAAATGCAATTAGCGATATAATGAACCCTTAGTCTACAGCCACTCGGCTCCCTGTTTAGAAATGATTTATGCTTTATACTTACCGAGTAAATAACATAAGTTACCTTTCTCATCCCAGAATGTTCGTGAACTGTGTAACTTACTGTTAGATCTCTTAGATTAACGAGAATATCCTGAAACTCAAGGCTACATGAAAGTACTCTCTGTATATTAAATATAGAACAACAAAAATAAATGCAGCCGTTTCTGGTCCACTGCAGGACAAAGGCCTCAGCCAAGTCTCGGTCCCGTCTGGGATTTAACCTTTTTCATCACTGCGGATTGGGGATGGTGGGAGACGTTAGTCTGATGGCCCACAGTAGACCAACCAAGTATAGGTGACCCTGACTGGTGCAGAATCACTGATCATGATAATACACAGGCCCTTTTACCAAGTTAAGGTAGCACCAATCTGTATATATTCAACATATTATGGTTTATATGTTATTTTAATATCACATATATAATATTTTTATAACTAAAGAAGTTTTACCATTCGTAAAATGGCTAGATACTATTGTTGAAATGCCAGCAGGAACACTTTCTTCATGGTGGAAATGACAGCAGGAACACTTTCTTCATGGTGGAAATGACAGCAGGAACACTTTCTTCATGGTGGAAATGACAGCAGGAACACTTTCCTGATAGTAAAATTGACAGCAGAGGCACTTTCCTGATTGTGAAAATGACAACAGGAACATATTCCTTATAGTGAAAATAACAGTAGGAACACTTTCCTGATACAGAATATGTCAGCAAGAACACTGCTAATTGTGAAAATGACAGCACGAACACTTTGTTGATTGTGAAAATGGCAGCAAAAAAAATTCCTGACTGTGGAAATGACAACAGAAACACTTACCTTGTGAAAATAACAGCATGAACACTTTCCTGATTGTGAAAATAACAGCATGAACACTTTCCTGATTGTGAAAATAACAGCAGGAACACTTTCCTGATTGTGAAAAGAACAGCAGGAACACTTGCCTGATTGTGAATATGTTAACAGAAACACGTTGTTGATTGTGAAAATGACCGCAGGAAATTTTTCCTGATTGTGGAAATGACAACAGAAACACTTACCTTGTGAAAATGACAGCAGGAATACTTTCCTGATTGCAAAAATGACATCAGGCACACATTCCTAATTGTGAATATGTACACAAGAACACTCTGTTGATTGTGTAAAATGACAGCAGGAACACTTTCCTGATTGAGAAAATAACAGCAGAAACACTTTTCTGCTTGTGAAAATGACAGTAGGAACACTTTCCTGATTGTGAATTTGACAGAAGGAACTCTTTAATGCTTGGGAAACTGAATACCGGAACACTTTCCCAATTGTGAATATGACAGTAGGAACACTTTATTGCTTGGGAAAATGACAATGACCGCAGGGACACTTTCATAAATGTGAATATGACAGCATGAACACTTTCCTGATTACGAAAATGGCAACAGGAACACTGTCATGATTGGGACTATGATGACAGGAACACTTACATGATTGTAAATATGACAGCAGGAACACTTTCCTGGGTGTAAATATAACAACAGTAACACTGTCGTAATTGTGACTATGACAGCAGGAACATTTTCCTAATTGTGAAAGAGACTGTAGGAACACTTTCCTTATAGTGAAAATGACAGTAGGAATACTTTCCATAATGTGAAAATGACAGTAGGAACACTTTCCTGTTTGTGAATCTGATAACGGGAACATTTTACAGATTGTGATAATGACAGCAGGAACACTTTCTTATTGTAAAAATGACAGTATGAACACTTTCCTGATTATGAAAATGACGGCAGGAACACATTCCTCATTGTCAAAGTAACAATAGGAACACTTTGCTGTTTGTGAAAAGGACAACCAGAACAGTGTCCTGGTTTGCGAAAATGAAAGCAGGAAAATATTCATGATTGTGAAAATGGCCTCAGAAATACTCTTTGTATTGTAAAAATGACAGCAGGTACACTGTCCTGATTATAAATATGACACCAGGAACACATACCTCATTTTGAATATGACACTAGGAAAACTTTCGTGATTGGGAAAATGACATCAGCAGGAAAAAAAATTCATTATTGTGAAAATGACAGCAGGAACACTTCCGTTATTATGAATATGACAGCAGGAACACGTTCCTGGTGATGAAAATGACAGAAGGAACGTTTTGCTAATTGTGAAAATGACCGCAGGGACAATTTGTTTATTGTGAAAATGGCAGCAGGAACACTTTGATGAATGTTGAAATAAAAAAAAAAAAACTTTCCAGATTGTGAAAATGACAGCAGGAACACATTCCTTGTCGTGAATATGACAGCACGAGAAATTTCCTTATTGTGAAATTGACAGTGGTAACACTTTCCTGATTGTGAAAATAACAGCAGAAACACTTTTCTGCTTGTGAAAATGACAGTAGGAACACTTTCCTGATTGTGAATTTGACAGATGGAACTCTTTAATGATTTGGAAATTGAATACCGGAACACTTTCCCGATTGTGAATATGACAGTAGGAACACTTTATTGCTTGGGAAAATGACAATGACCGCAGAAACACTTTCATGAAGAATGTGAATAAGACATCAGGAACACTTTCCTGATTATTAAAATGGCAGCAGGAACACTACCATGATTAGGAATATGATAGCAGGAACACTTACATGATTGTGAATATGATAGCAGGAACACTATCCTGAGTGTGAATAGGACAACAGGAACACTGTGATGATTGTGAATATGTTACCAGGAACATTATCCTAATTGTGAAAGTGACAGTAGGAACACTTTCCTTATAGTGAAAATGACAGAAGGAACATTTTGTTAATTGTGACAATGACCTCAGGGACAACTTGTTTATTGTGAAAATGGCAGTAGGAACACTTTGATGATTGTTGAAATTAAAAAAAGGAAAACTTACCAGATTGTGAAAATGACAGCAAGAACACATTCCTTGTTGTGAATAAGACAGCAGGAGAAATTTCCTTATTGTGAAATTGACAGCGGGAACACTTTCCTGATTGTGAAAATAACAGCAGAAATACTTTTCTGCTCGTAAAAATGACAGTAGGAACACTTTACTGATTGTGAATTTGACAGAAGGAACTCTTTAATGATTTGGAAATTGAATACCAGAACACTTTCCCGATTGTGAATATGACAGTAGGAACACTTTATTGCTTGGGAAAATGACAATGACCGCAGGAACACTTTCATGAAGAATGTGAATAAGACAGCAGGAACACTTTCCAGATTGTGAATATGACAGTAGGAACACTTTATTGCTTGGGAAAATGACAATGACCGCAGGAACACTTTCATGAAGAATGTGAATAAGACATCAGGAACACTTTCCTGATTACGAAAATGGCAGCAGGAACACTACCATGATTAGGAATATGATAACAGGAACACTTACATGATTGTGAATATGATAGCAGGAACACTATCCTGAGTGTGAATATGACAACAGGAACACTGTCATGATTGTGAATATGACACCAGGAACATTATCCTAATTGTGAAAGTGACAGTAGGAACACTTTCCTTATAGTGAAAATGACAGTAGGAATACTTTCCTTGATGTGGAAAAGACAGGAGGAACACTTTCCTCTTCGTGAATCTGACAAAGGGAATATTATACAGATTGTGATAATGACAGCAGGAACGTTTTCCCTATTGTAAAAATGACAGTATGATTGCTTTCCTGATTATGAAAAGGAGAGCAAGAACACATTTCAGATTGTCAAAGTAACAGTAGCACACTTTGCTGTTTGTGAAAATGACAAGAAGAACAGTGTCCTGGTTGCGAAAATTAAAGCAGGAACAAATTCCTGATTGTGAAAATGACATCAGAAATCCTTTTTTTATTGGGAAAATGACAGCAGGTACACTGTCCTGATTGTAAATATGAGACCAGGAACACATACCTGATTTTGAATATGACACCAGAAAAACTTTCGTGATTGGGAAAATGACAGCAAGAAAAAAATCCTTATGAAGGAATGACAGCAGGAACACTTTTCTGATCATGAATATTACCGTAGTAACACTTTCCTGAATGTGAAAAGGACAAGAGACACAATTTGCTGATTGCAAAAATGACAGCAGGAACACTTCCGTAATTGTGAATATGACAGCAGGAACACTTTCCTCATAATGAAAATGAAAGCAGGAAAAAATTCCTGATTGTGAAAATGACAGCAGAAATACTCTTTTTATTGTGAAAATGACAGCAGGTACACTGTCCTGATTGTAGATATGAGACCAGGAACACATACCTGATTTCGAATATGACACCAGAAAAACTTTCGTGATTGGGAAAATGACAGCAGGAAAAAATTCCTTATTGTTCGAATGACAGCAGGGACAGACTCCTGATTGTGAAAATAACCGCACAAACACTTTCTTATTGTGAAAATAACAGCAGGAACACTTTCCTGATCATGAATATTACCGTAGGAACACTTTCCTGAATGTGAAAATGACAAGAGAAACAATTTGCTGATTGCGAAAATGACCGCAGAAACACTTCCGTGATTGTGAATATGACAGCAGGAACACTTTCCTAATGATGAAAATGACAGCAGGAACATTTTGTTAATTGTAAAAATGACAGCAGGGACAATTTGTTTATTGTGAAAATGGCAGCAGGAACACTTTCCTGATTAGGAATATGACAGAAGGAGCTCTTTAATGATTGGGAAATTGAATACCGGAACACTCTCCTTATTTTGAATATGACAGCTGGAACACTTTATTGCTTGGGAAAATGACAATGGCCGCAGGAACACTTTCATAAATATGAATATGACAGCAGGAACACATTCCTGATTACGAAAAGGGCGCTAGGAACACTATCATGATTGGGATTATGATAACATGAACACTTACATGATTGTGAATATGACAGCAGGAACACTATCCTGAGTGTGAATATGATAGCAGGAACATTTCCCTAATTGTGAAAGTGCCAGTAGAAACACTTTCCTTATGGTGAAAATTACAGTAGGAATACTTTCCTTAATATGAAAATAACAGAAGGATCACTTTACAGATTGTGATTATGACAGCAGGAACGCTTTCTTTATTGTAAAAATTACAGTATGAAGACTCTCCTGATTATGAAAAGGACAGCAGGAACACTTTCCTGATTGTCAATGAAACAGTAGGAACACTTTTCTGTTTGTCAAAATGACAACAAGAACAGTGTCCTGGTTGTGAAAATGAAAGCAGGAAAAAATTCCTGATTGTGACAATGACAGCAGAAATACTCTTTTTTTGTGAAAATGACAGCAGGTTCACTGTCCTGATTTTAAATATGAGACCAGGAACACATACCTGATTTTGAATATTACACCAGAAAAAAATTCGTGATTGGGAAGATGACAGCAGGAAAAAATTCCTTATTGTGAGAATGACAGCAGGATCATGATGATCATGAATATTACCGTAGGAACACTTTCCTGAATGTGAAAATGACAAGAAATCACTTTGTTGATATCGAAAATGACAGTAGGAACACTTTCCTGATTGTGAATTTGACAGAAGGAACGGTCTCCAGAATGTGATTATGATAGCAGGAACTCTTTAATGAAAAATATGAAAATGACAGCAGGAACACTTTCCTGTTTACGAAAATTGCAGCAGGAACACTATCATGATTAGGGATATGATAGCAGGAACACTTACATGATTGTGAATATGATAGCAGGAACACTATCCTGAGTGTGAATATGGCAACAGGAACACTGTCATGATTGTGAATATGACATCAGGAACATTTTCCTAATGGTGAAAGTGACAGTAGGAACACTTTCCTTATAGTGAAAATGACAGAAGGAATACTTTCCTTAATGTAAAAGTAACAATAGGAACACTTTCTTGTTTGTGAATGTGACAACGGGAACATTTTACAGATCGTGATAATGACAACAGGAACGCTTTCCTTATTGCAAAAATGACAGTATGAACACTTTCCAGATTATGAAAAGGACAGCAGAAACAGTTTGCTAATTGTGAAAACTGCAGCAGGAACACTTCTTTCTTGATTGTGAAATTGATAGCAGGAACATTTTTCTGATTGTGAAAAGGACAGCAGGAATAGTTTCCTGATAGTGAAAATTACAGCAGGAACACATTCCTGATTGTGATAATGACAACATGAACACTTTTTATACGATAACAGGAATAAATTCCAGAATGGGAATCTAACAGCAGGAACACATTTCTGATTATGAAAATGGCGGCAGGAACACTTACATGATTCTTAATATAACAGCTGGAATATTTTCCTAATTGTGAAAGTGACAGTACGAACACTTTACTGATTGTGGAAATGACAGCGGGAACAATTCCTTGATTGTGAACATTGTAGCAGGAACACTTTCCTGATTGTTAAAATTACAGCAGGAACTCTTTCCCGATTGTGAAAATAACGGGAGGAAAACTTTCCTGAATATAGATATGTCGACAGGCACACTTTTATAGTTGTGAAAAGGACAGCAGGATCACTTTTCTGACTGTGAAAATGGGAGCAGGAACACTCCTGATTAAGAGAATGGCAACAGGAACACATTTCTGAGTGTGAATATGACATCAGGAATACTTCCTTCCTTATGAATATGACAGCAGGAACACTTTCGTGGTTGATAAAATGACAGCATGAATACTTTCCTGATTGTGTAAATAACGGCAGAAACACTTTCATGATTCTTAAAATGACAGCAGGAACACTTTCGCGATTGTGAAAATGACAGCAGTAACATTTTCCTAAAGGTAAATATGACAGCAGGAACCCTTTCATGATTGTGAAAATGACAGCAAGAACATTTTCAGAATTGGGATATTGACAGCAGGAACACTTTCCGATTGGTAAAATTAATGCAGGAATACTCTCACGATTGTAAAAAGGACATCAGGAACACTTTCCCAATTGTGAAATAGACAGTAAGAACACTTCTGATTTTAAAGAATTACAGTAGGAACACTTTCCTGCTTATGAAAATGACAGATGGAACACTTTTATGATCGGGAAAATGAGAGCAGGAGCTTTCACCCTATTGCAAATATGACCGCAGGAACACTTTCCTGATTGTGAATATGGCAACAGGAAAACTTTCATGATTTGGAATATAATAGCAGCAAAATATTTCTAATTGTGAAAGTAACAGTATGAACACTTTCCTGAATGTGAAAATGACAGCATGAACACTCCTGATTGTGAAAGTCACAACAGGAACACTTTCCTGATTGTGAAAATTACAGCAGGATCACTTTCCTTACTGTGAGTATATCAGAAAAACACTTTTCTGATTGTGAAAATGACAGCAGAAACCCTTTCTTGATTGTGATTATGACATAAGGGACACTTTTATGATTGTGAAAATGACAGCGGGCACACTTTCTTGATTGTGAAAATTACAGCAGGATCGTTTTCCTAATTGTGATAATGACAGCAGAAATACTTTCCTTATTGGGAATCTGACAGTAAGATCACTTGCCTGAATGTGAATATGACACCAGAAACACTATCATTATTGTAAAAATTAGAGCAGGAACGCTTTCCTGATTGTAGATATGACAGTAGGAACATGTTCCTACTTGTGGAAACGACAGCAGAAAGACTTTCCTGCTTTTGAAAATGACAGCAGGAGCACTTTCCAGAATGTGAATATGACACCAAGAACACTTTCATTATTTGAAAAATTACAGCAGGAACACTTCCATGATTGTGAAATTGACAGCAGGAACACTTCCATGATTGTGAAATTGACAGCAGGAACACTTCCATGATTGTGAAAATGACATCAGGAATCCTTTCCTGGAATTTCTATATTCCTTTTCCTTCATGTCCTAAATCCCACAATTTCAATTATGCATTCGTTTTCCTTCATCCCCTAAATCCCAGAATTTCAATGATGCATTCCTTTTCCTTCATGTCTTAAATCATTGGTTTCCAATGATGCATTCCATTTCCTTCGTGTCCTAAATCCCAGAAGTTCAATGATGCATTTATTTTCCTTTACGTTGTACATCCTAGAATTTCAGTGATGCATTCCTTTTCTTTCAAGTCGCTAAGCCCGTAATTTCAGTGATGTATTCCTTTTCCTTCATGTCCTACATCATCGATTTTCAATGATGCATTCCATTTCCTTCGTGTCCTAAATCCCAGAATTTCAATAAATGCAGTTCTTTTCCTTCAATTCCTAAAGCCAAGAATTTCAACGATGCACTCCATTTCCTTCATGTCCTGAATCATTGATTTTCATTGGTGCATTCCATTTACTTCGTGTCCTGAATTCCATAATTTCAATGATGCATTTCTTTTCCCTCAAATCGTAAATCCTAGAATTTCATTAATGCATTCGTTTTCCTTCATCTCCTAAATCCCATAATTTCAATAATGCATCCCATTTTCCTTCCCGTCGCAAATTCCGGAATTTCTGTGATGCAATCCTTTCCATTCATGTCCTAAATAATTGATTTTCAATCATTCATTCAATTTCGTTCAAGTCCTAAATCCCAGAATTTCAATGATACACTCGGGTCCCTTCATCTCCTAAATCCCAGAATTTCAATAATGCATCCAGTTTTCCTTCACGTCGCAAATTCCGGAATTTATGTGATGCATTCCTTTCCATTCATATCCCAAATAATTGATTTGCAATGATGAATTTCATTTTCTTCGTGTCCTAAATTCCAAAATTTCAATAATGCATTTCTTTTCCTCCATGTCCTAAATCCCAGAATTTCAATTATGCATTTCATTTCCTTCAAACGGTAGGGATATCCTGAAATTTTAATGATGCATTTTTTTTCCTCCATGTCCTAAATCCCAGATTTTTAATGATGCATTTCTTTTCCTCCATGTCCTAAATACCAAAATTTCAATGATGCATTTCATATCCTTCAAATAGTATATCCTAGAATTTCAAAGATGCATTTCTTATCCTCCATGTCCTACATCCCAGAATTTCAATGATGCATTTCATTTCCTTCCTAGAATTTCAATGATGCATTCCTTTTCCTCCATGTCCTACATCCCAGAACTTCAATGATGAATTTCATTTCCTTCAAATGATATATCCTGGATTTTCAATGATGCATTTATTTTCCTCCATGTCCTAAATCCCAGAATTTTAATGGTGCATTTCTTTTCCTCCATGTCCTAAATCCCAGAATTTCAATGATGCATTTCATTTCCTTCAAATGTTATATCCTGGAATTTCAATGAAGCATTTATTTTCCTCCATGTCCTAAATCCTAGAATTTTAATGATGCATTTCTTTTCCTCCATGTCCTAAATACCAAAATTTCAATGATGCATTTCATATCCTTCAGATGGCATATCCTAGAATTTCAATGATGCATTTCTTATCCTCCATGCCCTACATCCCAGAATTTCAATGATGCATTTCATTTCCTTCATCTCCTAAATCCCAGACTTTTAATGATGCAATCCTTCTCTTTCATGTCCTAAATTACAGCATTTTAGTGATGCATTTCTTTTCATGTACGTCTTAAATCCCAGAATTTCAATTATTCATTCCTTTTCCCTCACGTCGTGAATCCCGGAATTTCAATGATTCATTCGTTTTCATTCTCCTTGTGTATTCTGGAATTTCAATGATGCATTCCTTTTCCTCCAGGTCCTAAATCCCAGAATTTCAATAATGCATTTCATTTCCTTCATCTCCTAAATCCCAGGCTTTCATTGATGCATCTCTTTACCTGCAAGTCTTGAATCCCGGAATTTCAATGATTCATTCCTTTTCCTTCATGTTGTGAATTCCGGAATTTCAATGATGCATTCCTTTTTCTCCATGTCCTGGATCCCAGAATTCCAATGATGCATTTCATTTCCTTCATGTTCTAAATTCCAGCATTTCAATGATGCATGTCTTTTCCTGCACGTCTTAAATCCCGGAATTTCAATGACGCATTCCTTTTCCCTCATGTCTTAAATCACAGAATTTCATTGATGCATTTCTTTCCATGCACGTATTAAATCTCGGAATTTCAATGATTCATTCCTTTTCCTTCACGACGTGAATCCCGGAATTTCAATGATGCAATCCTTTTCTTTCATTTCCTACTTCCCGGAATTTGAATGCTGCGTTCCTTTTCCTGCAAGTTGCAAATCACAAAATTTCAATGATGCATTCTTCTTCCTTCACGTTGTAAATCCGGAATTTCTATAATGCATACCTTGACCCCCACCTAGTATATTCCGGAATTTCTATGGCTCATTTCTTTTCCATCATAAATCCTGGAATTCTATTGATGCATTCTTTATACTTCGTGCCCTAAATCCCAGAATTTCAATGAGGCATCCCCCTATTTTCACGTCGTAAATCCGGAATTTCTATGACATATTCCTTGACACCCACGTAGTATATCCCAGAATTCTTATGACGCGCCCTTTTAAGTCATGACGTAAATCCAAGGGTTCTTTTGTGCACACACATTTGTCTCATCATCTTTAATTAAGCTAATAACTCGAATGTTACTCTGATGTTGATGTACTCAGTATTAGATTAAGTAATCTTTTTCATGCTCGTTATATAACTGACTTTTTTATCTCTATGAGACTGAAAATTGCTACTACATATACCAAGGCACTTCCCCCAATTTTGGGGGGTAGCCAACATCAAACAAATGAAACAAAAAAGGGGACCTCCCCTTTCTACGTTCCACCCAGCCTGACAAGGGACTCAACCGAGTTCGGCTGGTACTGCTAGGTTGCCACAGCCCACCCTCCCCCGTTATCCACCACAGATGAAGCTTCATAACGCTGAATCCCCTACTGCTGCTACCTCCGTGGTCATCTAAGGCACCGAAGGAAGCAGCAGGGCCTACCGGAACTGTGTCACAATCGCTCGCCATTCATTCCTATTTCTAGCACGTTCTCTTGCCTCTCTCATATCTATCCTCCTATCACCCAGAGCTTTCTTCACCCCATCCAACCACCCAAACCTTGGCCTTCCTCTTGTACTTCTCCCATCAACTCTTGCATTCATCACTTTCTTAAGCAGACAGCCATTTTCCATTCTCTTAACATGGCCAAACCACCTTAACACATTCATATCCACTCTAGCTGCTAACTCAATTCTTACACCCGTTCTCACCCTCAATACTTCGTTCCTAACCCTATCTACTCGAGATACACCAGCCATACTCCTTAGACACTTCATCTCAAACACATTCAATTTCTGTCTCTCCGTCACTTTCATTCCCCACAACTCCGATCCATACATCACAGTTGGTACAATCACTTCCTCATATAGAACTCTCTTTACATTCAAGCCCAACCCTCTATTTTTTACTACTTCCTTAACTGCCCCCAACACTTTGTAACCTTCATTCACTCTCTGACGTACATCTGCTTCCACTCCACCATTTGCTGCACCAACAGACCCCAAGTACTTAAACTGATCCACCTCCTCAAGTAACTCTCCATTCAACATGACATTCAACCTTGCACCACCTTCCCTTCTCGTACATCTCATAACCTTACTGTTACCCACATTAACTCTCAACTTCCTTCTCTCACACATCCTTCCAAATTCTGTCACTACTCGGCCAAGCTTCTCTTCCACGTCTGCAACCAGTACAGTATCATCCGCAAACAACAACTGATTTACCTCCCATTCATGGTCATTCTCGTCCACCGGTTTTAATCCTCATCCAAGCACTCAAACATTCACCTCTCTCACCAATCCATCAACATACAAGTTAAACAACCACGGCGACATCACACATCCATGTCTCAGCCCCACTCTCACCGGAAACCAATTGTTCACTTCATTTTCTATCCTAACACATGCTTTACTACCTTTGTAGAAACTTTTCACTGCTTGCAACAACCTTCCACCAACTCCATATATTAGTGTGCTACTTTTATAAGCACACTTTGAGTATGTGTTGTTTAAGATGTGTATAGCTGGATAACGAAGTACATCTTATTAGCTTTAAAAGTATTTATTTGTTAAAAACAACAGAGTTAAACATCTCCATCACTGGAGGGAGCTGGGTTGGTCAGATGACCAATTCTGGTGAAGTATAAATATGAACTGACTAAATTATCGATATCACAGATATCGTATGCTTAGTTTATATAGCAGTTTTGTCACAATCTCGGAAGACACCTGCATCCGGTGACGTCACAAACTTTCACACGCTGATGCATGGGTGTTGACGTTTAAGAAAAATGTTACATTGTTGAGGCTGCATTGTGCGTCCTGTTTATGATTTGAATGACTACAGCAAGTCCCACGGCTAGCATCTTCATCCAAAATGACATATTACGTCATGTGTTTTAAACATGTAATATTAACTATTACATAAGCTCGGCAAGCTATCTCAATTTTTTCAAAAAATTTAACAACAAGCCAAAACATGTTTACTAGGTGTGACTGGACATATGTATTATTCTTTGTTTAACTTTAGCCATAATCAAACGAGGACGAATGTCCAAATAGGCACATTAAAAAATAATAACAATAATGCATATGAAAAAGATATTACCAAAGCAAAGAAAAAAATGCATGATAAAATAAAGATCATATATATGGTACATTGCTAGCAAATGATCATATGGTACCAAAAAAAAACTACTGACTTACATATGATTCGGTAACTTGTTAAAGAATAATTGTTACCTTTTGTCAGAAACATAGATTAACATAATACGGTAAACATAGATTAACATAATACGGTAACTAATAAAAATATTTGTTACCTTGGTAAAAATTAAATTTTTTAGTGCACAAACACGAATTCCTGGTACGTACACGTACCACGGTTTCGTACATATATATATATATATATATATATATATATATATATATATATATATATATATATATATATATATATATATATATATATATATATATATATAGGGCTGATATATTTTATTAGATGCCCATAGATTCTGTTATATATTTTTTTTTTCTCTTTTCTTTTTAACATTCCGGCTTATATATTTTTATTAGATGCCGAGAGAAAAAATGATTTATATTTTTTTTTAAATGTTGTTTTAAATGTATTTTTAATAATGCAATGTAGATAATTTCTTCAATTACATATTACTAGCGTACTAACAGCTTTACAAACTCTATTTCCAACAATTTACTCCTTTAGCGAAAGAGGTGGCCACTTCAAACGGCTTTAAACTGAATTAAATAAGAGTATTTTCTGGACAAGGCGAAACATTTCATTGTAGCTGCCTGCTGTGCCGTAACCTAGGCCAAACAAGGATGTTCACGGCGATAAATATCACCACCGTGAGAACCAGACCTGCTAGTAGTATGGGGTGAAGGATTTCCTTATAAGTTGGTGACAGGTGGTCCCTTTCGGTAAGCTTCATCAACCGCTTTGCAACCTGTCTGTTATACAGGAGAGGGAGTGCTGGCATAGTAGAGGTCCACGTGAAGTTCGCGAAGTAGGCTCGTTCTCTGATGAGTGTCTGTAGACCAGTCACCATGGAATTAGGGAAAGTCCCGATACAACCATCTGCTGCGACGAAGATGTGGGTGAAGGACGTGGATCCGTCAGGGCATGATACATTGAAGCCGTCCTTGTCGTATCGTATCCACGAGCCATTGTTCAGTCTGCAATTGAACTCATTATTGTCAAAGGGATAAAGCTTATCCAGACAATTTTCACTTGTATGGGAGAGAGCACCGTCTAGCACTATACCTAACTCGCATGAATCCATTAAGTTTTTATGGAATTCAAATGAGTCAGCTGTACATATTTTTCTATCCATTGCGTCTGAACAGTGAGTTAATTGATTTAAGTCTTTAATGACCGTATATGTTTCCTTGTCTGGGGAAATCAATACACACCTGTCAAACTGGATATTACTGGATTTGAGTGATTCGTCATGAAAGTCGGAAATGGTGATATCCTGTAAGATTGCCAGGCATCAGAAGAATCAAAGGGAATTGTAATCATAATCTTGTTATTATCAACATTTACTGTAATTAGGCTGTAATAAAATTCTAACCTATGTTCGTCTAACAAAGGAACATAGCCTAGTTTATCCCTTCCGTTCTCCAGAATTAACTTTAAGTAATTTTAGGCAACAAATGGGGCGACAGTACACCTTTAGTTGCTAACGTGATAGCTTCTACATAATCCTTGGATTTCTCAATGAAATGTGCAATTCTGTTATGTATGTGATCTATCTTTGAATCATAATACGTTAATGTTGCCAACAAATCCTGTACTTCCATAATCTGAATGATATTATTTGAATGTTCATTTACTAAATCCATAATTTTATTGATTGAAGCTAACTGATTCCTTAGTTCTGACATAATCAATTCATCTTCATGAGTCAAGAACTCAATTTTCTTATTTTGATTACTAATTTTAAGACGATTGGAAATTCCTAAACCTAAACTTGCAACAGACCCAAAGATGTTTAATGCAGCATAAATGAACGGATTTCGTCTTTCTTTATGTTCGTGTCCTACAGTCCACATCAAAAGGTCATAAGCCAAAGATCCTGTCTCGTAAGTCTTATTTTTCAAGTCATCAGATAGCATCTCTGCAACTTTTAATGTTGATCCAAGCAAACTCTCTGTAGTCAAATGAAAATGTCTTCTATGCAACTCATCCAATGAGGCAGAACACTTTGAAATGGCGGTTCTTAAGCTAGTGACATCATTTTCTTGAAGAAAAAATGCTTGCATATTCACTTCTACAACTACGTTGGTTGATGTAATAAAAACGTTTTCTTGTCTTTCAACTATAGTGCCATATTTAAAATTTATACTTTTAGTTTTAGAGCTCATCCCACACGAGAAAAATGTCTGAGCGAACAATATCACTCCCAACAACAAAAAATTCATCTTGGAAACCTGTAACGAGAAAAATATATGTAATTACTCCTGTATTAAAAAGAAAACTTTTAATCACATAAAATAAAAAAAAAATTCCCTCACTTCTTTTCCTCTCTTTTCTTTTTAATTTCTTATGTGAGCCAATGGTACTATTCTCTCATCCGTGGGTTGGGATACGTTTTGAACTCTAAACCTATTGGCCGTTAATGTTTCCAAAATGTTAAATGGGCCTTCAAACTTAGGTGTTAGTTTATAATTGAGCCCTTTTCGTACATTGATTTGAATATATACGTTATCACCCACGGGTATGTTTTAGTTGGTTTCGCTGTTTTATCATGATTCCTTTTCATTATGATTTGTGATTCTTCTAAATTCTTTCGAAGGATATCATATCGACTTATACTTGCATTTATACATTCTTTTAAAGGATTTGATAGATTAGTTGTAGGCGTTAATACATGGAAAGGCGTTCTAACTGGGGTACCATACAATGCTTCAAGCGGTGACATTTTAATTGATATATGATATGAATGATTCAGAGTACTCAGTGCCGCCGATATTGCAATATCCCAGTTGGGGTCTGATCCCCCTAGTGTTACTCTTAATATATTTAATATCTTCCTATTGCTCTTTCCACTAGCCCATTCGACTCTGGGTGATATATCATGGTATTTATTTTGTTTATGCTGAGGAATTCACAAAATGAGGTAAGAAAGTGATTATTAAATTCACCACCCGAGTCTGAGATTATCATGTGTGGAATTCCATGTTTACAAATGTAACACTTGTAAAACTCCCTAGCGCATTCAATCGCAGTTTTAGTTTTAAGCGCTATTAGTTCTGTATATCGAGTTAAAGCATCTATAATTACTAAGAGGTGCTTATTTCCTCTGTCTGACTCGTAAAATCCTGTTAAAAAATCTAAATGTATTCTTTCAAAGGGTTGATTGGGCACAGGATAAGCTCCTAGGCTGACAGGTGTTTTCGTATGCCCTTTGTTTTCCTGACATGTGCGACAATTAGCTATGTGTCTTTTTATATCTGTAAGCATCGTATGCCAATAAAACAATGCTTTGGCTTTCTGTGACATTAATGAGAACCCCGGGTGTCCATGTAATGGATTTGAATGCAACCAATTCAGGACAGTGGAAATAAGTGAGATTGGTACTACTACCTGGTCGGTAGTTACATGTGGTGTATTGCGGGTTTTCCTTGTCACAGTCCTACACAAAATATTATCTTTGATTATATAATTCTGCTGCTTATACTTTATATATTCCTTTTCCTTATGATTGCCTTTCAAAGCATTTATAATTGTTTCTATTTTCTGATCTTTTCTTTGCTCAGTCTGTAACAATTCAGCGCTCCAGCCTAAATCTTCTTGTTCAGATATTGTTTTTACAATAGGCATGGATGTTGATATATCTATTAATTCAGCTAAAGGCTCCGTACAAGACGACACGGGGTTGCGTGATAATGCATCCGCAATGATATTTGCTTTCCCAGGTAAATACCCGATTCTTGCGCCAAAATCTTGAATGATCAAATGCCACCGAGTTCGTTTAGGGCTGTGGTTGAAGCCTTTAAAGAACTCTGTTAGTGGTTTATGGTCAGTAAGAACCTTAACGGGATAACAGTAAATTATGAACTTAAAATGCACTAGTGAATTAACAATAGCCAGCCCTTCCTTGTCTACTACTGCATACTTACTTTCGGAAGTTCTCAATTTTCGAGAATAGAAAGCTATCGGGAAAAATTGTTTATCATATTGCTGAAGCAATACCCCTCCTACTCCTAAGTCTGAGGCGTCTGTTGCAATGAAGAATTTCTTACCGAAGTCAGGAAATTTTAAGATAGGAGAACTACACAGTTCATCTTTCAAAGTATTAAACGCCTGTTGATGTTGCTCAGACCATATGAAATCTACGCCCTTCTTCGTAAGATCAGTTAAAGGAGCGGCTATTATTGAATAGTTGCGTATAAAACGCCTGTAATATCCACTACAACCCAGAAATTGCTGTATTCCCTTGACATTAGTAGGTATGGGAAAATTACGTATAGCCGACACCTTATCATGGACTACTTTAAGACCTTGGCTTGACACCATGAAACCCAAATATATTAATTCTGTTTTGAAAAATTCACACTTACTAATCTTTACCCTTAAGTTATGTTGTCTTAATCTCTGTAGTACTAGTTCTAACTTACGTAGATGTTCTTCTAAGGTGTTGGAAAAGATTACAAGATCATCCATATAGGCATGCAATATATCCCCTAACAAGTCTGCAAACACTATGTTAATCATTCTTGTAAATGTTATAGGAGCACAACGTAAACCAAAAGGCATCCGTAAAAATTCATAATGTCCCCTGGCTGTACTGAAGGCTGTGTATGGGATACTATCTTCTTCTAATGATATCTGGTGAAAGCCTTTAAGTAAGTCCAAACTGGTAAAATATTTATTCTGACCTAACAAAGACAAAATATCGTCAGTACATGGCACTGGGAATCGATCAGGGATCGTTTCCTCGTTTAGACGACGAAAGTCGACGCAGATACGCCATGTTCGATCTTTTTTCGGTACAACTATTAAAGGAAAATTATAAGGGCTGTTTGATTTCCTAATGACTCCTTCTTCTAGCATTTTACCTACTTCATCATTTATTTCATTCTGGAATTTCATAGGGAGTCTGTACGAGGGTACATAGATAATTTTCTGCTTGTCCTTTAACCTTAATTGATGCTCGATCACATCTGTTTTTTCCTAAGGATCCATCCGTAGTGGAAAAAAACATCATGAAATTTAGTTAAAAGTTCAAAAATTTTCTGCTGAATTTCTTCGTCTTGAATGTCTTTATTGATTTTATTTTTAATAGATCGCAAAAGGGATTCATCCGCAACTGATTGAGAGTGATTGATTTCAGCAACGGTAAGAATACGATGTTTATAAACTTCTACATCCAAGATATGTTGATTTTTGTGAATTACTAAAGTGTTATTTAAATGATTACAGACTTCAATATTACATTGTTGATGTGAGCCTACTGTATAAATAGCTTGTGTGACAGACAATCCGTTAGTTTTCAAAGTATCGGAAAGGATTAATATTTCAGATCCCGGTAATGTTTTCTTTATTCGCACTATTAAATTCGAAGGTACGTTTGGTTCGATAGATTGTGTGCAAGATGATATTACGGGTGAACGAGAATTCTGCTGGGTCGCGTATATTATTTCTTTATTAGTGAGACAAGTTATTGGTTCTTCAACGTACGTTACGGTTACATTTGTCGTCTCCTTTTTATCCAAAACTGATTTTAAGGTATTACAAGACATAGAATTTCCCTTTGATATACACGCCGTGCTTGGCAGGGGCTAAAATAATGTTTTGATTTCCCATAGATGGGTATCCTATAATTACAGCTGGATACATATTAATGTTTTTTACAACAACAAATGTATCGGCAAACGTGCGTTTACCGACTCTGAACTGAACATGAGTTATGCCTATGACATTTAATTCATTATTTCCTATACCCGAAAGTCTAATTCCGGATTTTTCAATCGGAAAGTTCGAAAACAACAAATGATGTGTCTTCAAATCCATGATATTACGTGGACTACCAGAGTCAAAAAATAACGTAAAGGATTTGTGTTCTAAATTTACAGCATATAAGGTTGGCCGTAACTCATTTTGGCTTATTATTGTATGAATTCGTTGCAAATCTACGGGAGCATGCACTGTTTTACTTAATTCGGCCGTGTGTTTCATAGGAAAATCTATTGTCTCACAATTATCTGATAAAACATTAAATTGATTATTCAATACTATTGATGTTGACATGAATGACCTTGACCCAACATCACTCTCTTCCCCTCCGGAGTTAACTATGTGGTATTTGCTTTGCTCTGCACATTCTGAAAATTAGTCTGACCTTGCGAGGTCTGGTTTGACGACCCAGGCTCAGCGATATTCGAAGAAGTGTTTGTTTGTTTTGGACTCTGAACTGTATTGACATTTGGTTGTTTCTTCTTATTGTTAAAATGAGGATTTTTCTTTTTATTTCCATATGGAACTGACTGTGGAATTGACTGTGTATTTCTGGGATTCTGTTGTGTCTTACGCGAGTAACATTGGCTATATGAATGTGTTGCACTGTTGTGAATCGAGCAGAATTTCATTCTGCAGTCCACGCTCAAGTGACCTTGACGTTTGCAATTATAACACGTCATTCCTGCTACTTGACTGCTAACTACGTTCACTGTTTGTGGCTTTGTTTCATTCTTTGCAAAAACTTGAGTTAACACGGGATCGAGATCTGGACACTTGGACATGTGTTTCTTTATCTGTTTATAGACATCCAATTCCGTACTTGCAGGCGTTAACTTCTTATCAAAACACCGCACTAAAGCTTCAGGCAACATAAGTGTCATGCAAGTTAAATACATTAAATACATAAGTGTCATGTAAGTTAAATACATTAATCGTAAAAAATCTTTCACGGAGATGTTATCACTAGTAACCCAAGTGGAATGACCTAAAATGTCCTGATATTCATTATTCCTATCAGCTATGAGAGCTGCTCTCTCAATAACATTAAGCCGATTCACAGTGGCTTGATTAAGTGTATTTCGTAACGTTAATACTACATCCAAGGCTTCCTCACCCTCATAGACCGCGCGTAACCTAACTTTGAAATCATCCCAGGTAACTGCTTCTTGAAATGAAACACCTCTTAAATACGCACTCGCATCCCCCTTAGAAAAATCTATAAAACTTTTAGCTTCTTGTAATTGTACAAAAGGGTCTACAATTTGTTTGGCATTTAAATGGGCATCGACGGATGAAATCCATGACTCCACATTTTGTGGCAAGAACCCGTTGACCCGACCCTGAAAAGGAAGGATTGCTGACCTGGCATTTACAAGCGTCACAATTGGAGGAGGATTAGTCTGGCCTACACCACTAGGTCTAGGGGTAGGGCTCACAGGGGGAGTCATGACTGCTGTATTTCTTTTCCTATCTCTTCGACCCCTTGCAATTCTATCAAAATATCTATATGAGTACAGACGTCCACTGCGTAAACGCATATGTATAACAAAATTCCCCAAACAATGTTACTAATCCCAAAACATTTCCCGAGAATTTCTGAAAGGAAAAAGGAATTAGCACAAAGAGAGAAAAATTCTAGATGAGAATTCGGAGTTGAACACAGTTTCCTTTAATGAACGGAAACAAAAGATTAGCAATTCACTCACCCCAGTAATAATCGACTAACGACTCGTGATAACTACACTTCACTGCCCAAACTGGAATGAATTCAAAAATTTGTACTTAGCTTATATATGGGTCTGTGTGATGTCGACACATCCTCTCTCTCTCTCTTGATGTTTTGTTAGCGATGTATCGTTCGAGTTTCTTGTTGAATGTAGTGCTTCCTGGGTATGTTTTGCAAACGTTGAACGCCAGTCCTTGGGTTTCCTAGGATGTTGATTGAAGATCCAGTTCATCGGTTTGTATTCATAACATTTATTAATGTTAAATATTTCGATGGACTATATTACTTAGTCAAAATTGTAGATTCATGTAGATAATGTTGAGTTCTTGAAGATCTTTCTCTGGTTTTACACCTTTTATTTTGAAGTCTTGAAGATCTTTCTCTGGTTTTACAGCTTTTATTTTGAAGTCTTGAAGATCTTTCTCTAATTCTTAGAGTTTAACCGCTGCCACCATTTATTAGTGTGCTACTTTTATAAGCACACATTGAGTATGTGTTGTTTAAGATGTGTATAGCTGGATAACGAAGTACATCTTATTAGCTTTAAAAGTATTTATTTGTTAAAAACAACAGAGTTAAACATCTCCATCACTGGAGGGAGCTGGGTTGGTCAGATGACCAATTCTGGTGAAATATAGATATGAACTGACTAAATTATCGATATCACAGATATCGTATGCTTAGTTTATATAGCAGTTTTGTCACAATCTCGGAAGACACCTGCATCCGGTGACGTCACAAACTTTCACACGCTGATGCATGGGTGTTGACGTTTAGGAAAAATGTTACATTGTTGAGGCTGCATTGTGCGTCCTGTTTATGATTTGAATGACTACAGCAAGTCCCACGGCTAGCATCTTCATCCAAAATGACATATTACGTCATGTGTTTTAAACATGTAATATTAACTATTACACATATAACCTCATCACATTCCACATTGCTTCCCTATCAACTCTATCATACGCTTTCTCCAGATCCATAAACGCAACATACACCTCCTTACCTTTTGCTAAATATTTCTCACATATCTGCCTAACTGTAAAAATCTGATTCATACAACCCCTACCTCTTCTAAAACCACCCTGTATTTCTAAGATTGAATTCTTTGTTTTATCCTTAATCCTATTACTCAGTACTCTACCATATACTTTTCCAACTACACTCAACAAACTAATACCTCTTGAATCACAACACTCATGCACATCTCCCTTACCCTTATATAGTGGTAAAATACATGCACAAACCCAATCTACTGGTACCATTGACAACACAAAACACATATTAAACAATCTCACCAACCATTCCAGTACAGTCACACCCCCTTCCTTCAACATCTCAGCTCTCACACCATCATTACCAGATGCTTTTCCTAATCTTGTTTCATCTAGTGCTCTCCTCACTTCCTCTCTTGTAATCTCTCTCTCATTCTCATCTCCTATCACCGGCACCTCAACACCTTCAACAGCAATTATATCTGCCTCCCTATTATCCTCAACATTCAGTAAACTTTCAAAATATTCCACCCACCTTTTCCTTGCCTCTTCTCCTTTTAACAACCTTCCATTTCCATCTTTCACTGTCTTCTATTCCTGAGCCAGCCTTCCTTACTCTCTTCACTTCTTTCCAAAACTTCTTATTCTCTTCATATGAATGACCCAATCCCTGGCCCCACCTCAGGTCAGCTGCCTTCTTTGCCTCACTTACCTTGCGGGTTACTTCCACATTTTTCTCTCTATATTTTCATACTTTTCTACACTATTACTCTGCAGCCATTCTTCAAAAGCCCTCTTTTTCTCTTCCACTTTTACCTTCACTCCATTCCACCATTCACTGCCCTTCCTCATGCTACCTCCAACAACCTTCTTGCCACACACATCACTTGCAATCCTAACAAAATTTTCTTTTACTAACTTCCACTCCTCCTCTAAATTACCAGTTTCTCTTACTTTCAGTTTGTCATATGCCATGTTCAACCTTTCTTGATATTTACTTTTTACCCCCGGTTTTGTTAGCTCTTCAACCCTCACTAGCTCCCTTTTACATCAACCTACACCATTCCCCCACTCATTTGCTACAACTAATTTTCCTTCCACCAAAAAATTATCAGACATACCGTTAGCCATACCCCTAAAAACGTGCATGTCTTTCAATCTTCCAAACATTCTTTTAGTTATCAACACATAATCCACTAATGCCCTTTCTACTACTCTTCCATTTGCCACTCTTACCCATGTATACTTGTTTTTATCTTTCTTTTTTAAAAAGCTAGAACTTATCACCATCTCTTGCTCAACACACATATCTACCAGTCTCTCACCACTCTCATTTTCACCTGGTACGCCATACTTCCCAATGACACCTTCTACCTCTCCAGCGCCCAGTCTATCATTTAAGTGACCCATGACAACTACATAATTCCTTCTACCCAGTCCTTCTACACACCTAGTTAATTCATTCCAGAACTCATTCCGCTCTTCACTTTTCTCACTACCTGGCCCATACGCACTAACAAAAGTCCAACATTCCATACCCAACCTAACCCTTACCTACATTAACCTAGATGATATCTCCTTCCATTCCACTACTTTACCTGTCATCCATTCACTCAGCAATAAAGCCACACCCTCTCTTGCTCTTCCCCTTTCAATCCCAGACACTCTACCAGACATTTCACCAAACATCACTTCACCCTTCCCTTTTATCTTTGTCTCACACAAGGCCAATACATCCATCCTTCTATTCCTAAGCATACTTCCAATCTCACAATTTTTACTCTCTATCGTACTACATCCACGCACATTCAAACACCCCAAAACTAGAGTGCGGGGAGCAGTCACTCTCCCCCCAGCTCCACCTCTTTGCTGATGTCTCACAGGATTGTAAATACATGAGAGGGGTTCCCAGCCCCCTCGTCCCGTCCCTTTTAGTAGCCTCTTACGACACACAGGGATAACGTTGGCGCTATTTTAATTGTTTTTATGCCCCCCCTCCCCCCGGCCACAGGGGGCAACAATTGCTACTAGTTGTGTATATCCAATTTTAATTTTCTCGTCGCTAATTTATTTCAGGATAAAAGAATTTTCTTACTCGATTTAGTAGTTCATTATTTTCATTCTGATTAACTGTTCTAAAAGGGCATTTGTGGTGTTTATTTTGGCGAGAAATATCGTAGGAAATTTCCATAAAATTATCATAATTCATTATTATTATCATGAAATCCCGGATTTTTAGTGGGAAAAATAGGATTAGAAGTTCACAGCTAGATTAAAATAAAGATTAAATTTCTATTCCCTAGAAATTAGCATTGATAATGTATTATTAGGCCTACCCAAGATTTTTTTTATATTGAATTGATAAGTCGTATAGGTTGAAAGATGCCCAGAGTCAGCACACCAGAATTTGGATATTTCTTTTATTATGCAGAAAGTAATTAACTACAAAATAAACTTTTAGTAATATATTTTGCATTTAAAGAATAAACATTCATAAAAAATTCTGTTTACTTTAAACTACATTGATAATGAATTAAAATGAATTTAAAACCATTATCAGTATAATAGCATCAATGCTAGAATATGCATGTGCAGATTATACAGAAAAAAAAAATGGTTTCCTCTCCTTATTAAACTGAAGGAAGGTCTTTAAACTTAAAGGTGATGGAATTTAAGGCTTGGGTGCATTTAATCTCATATGCATTTTCATCACTTGTAGCAACTTAAAGATCGTCAACGATTATGCTTTTAATAGTTTTGATGTCATATAATTGTATCATTCAGCCAATAATTGATCATTCATATTTGTTATAACTATGAAACACCAACTTATAACAGTTGACCTAATAAACTAGTGAGATCAACAGACACAAGATAATTCGGCCAGGCTTAATATTTTACCACAAACCTTACAGGGTTTTTTTTTTTCCAACCCGAACCCTAGAAACGGTCGAGTTGTGGAATTATTGATTTACGTAATTATATAGTATGCACGGATAATGGTGGGAAAGAAGATTGTATCTGTTATACTAACAAAAAATCATTGTTTTCTAGCTAATTTTACCCACTTTATGATACAAGAACTATGATGAAATCATTTTGGGTCATATGACATACTTTTAAAAAGAAAATCAGGCAGAGAAAAGATAAAGGAGATGTTATTTATCATAGTAACAATGTGCTGTTGTGAAATAAAGTATTTACCTAATATATTGTAAACTCATCTTAAAATATTCTATTATTAAACAATTAAGGAACGTACGAGGTTTTAATAGTAAATGGTTATTGAGTCTATAAAATGTTAAGAGAAAATGGATAAGTTGATAATAATAATAATAATAATAATAATAATAATAATAATAATAATAATAATAATAATAATAATAATAATCAGAATTCTCTTCCTTCCGTACTTCCCCTCCGCATCATTTAACAATTACCTTCATTCCAGACTTCCCCTCCACCATCATTCGATAAATAAAATTAGTTAAACAGTGATTCTTTTAATAGTAATTGCCCCTTGGGATTAAGTAATCCAAGGTTAAAGTATAAGCTTTACACAGCTCCCCATTCATATCATACCGACTCTCTCTCTCTCTCTCTCTCTCTCTCTCTCTCTCTCTCTCTCTCTCTCTCTCTCTCTCTCTCTCTCTCATATATATAACGGATTTTGAGCGAAGCGAAAAATCTATTTTTGGGTGAGATGGCCATGTGTCCTAATGGAAGTTCCTATAGGGTAGCTTCCTAGGGTATATTACAACTACGGCGATATTCCCAGAGAATTTACCTTAAGGTACCAGAATTCTAACTCCTGGAGCGAATATCCCTCGTGAAAGGGATATCGCGACATATCAGAGGACGTATTCTTGACACGCCACATGGCAATCTGCACCCCGAACAGAGATTTCGTATCGCAGGGGGCTATTGGCAAGAAACGAATTCGGGAAAGAAAAAGGGGGAGCCGCTCCCAAGGCTCCCTATCTCCCGTTTCGTAAGCGTACCTGGCGCCAATCCTGGCGCCATCTGTATTCCTTGTAGCGTACACGAGGTGCTACAGATACTGTATGTAGGGAGGGGTCCTACAGCCCTTTCTTAGAAAGGCAAGGGCGGGTCCATCAGGACGACATGGCCATCTTACCCAAAAATAGATTTTTCGCTTCGTTCAAAATCCGTTTTTTGGGCTCAAGCCATGTCGTCCTGATGGAAGTATACCAGAGCATTACTGTATCTGTGGATTCTCAGAACGTGCCGTACTCCCCGGAGGTAATTTTTCACGGTCGACTAGACCTAGAGACCTAAGATGTTACCGTTATACATCTTTTCAACTAACTATAAACCATGTTAGAGCTTCCTGCCCCCTACAGGGAAGAGTCCTACTAGACTCTGGAAAAGTCTCGAAGAGTACATATACCTATGTATGAATACCAGGCAAGCTAATATAGTGGTCTCGCCCTATATTAAGTAAAGCATAGTTTATAAAGAACCACTGCGTCAATATGAAATATCGACCAGTTCTCCGCACAATACTTGTATTGGACAAAGGTTTATATCCGCATAGGAGAAAACTAGTAAAACGCCATCGTCCCCTTATGGGACGGGGTTTTCCCGTTAGGGGAAAGCATAAACCAATGCAACATAGCTTGCATAAAGGAACAATTCTATTAGAATTATCCCAGATAAGGTATATAGAATGAATGCTCAATTATACCAATAAATTGACACAGGTGAAGGAGACGCAAGGTTCTCAAGAACAAGTTCATTGACAGACAATAAACAGACAGGTTAACCACAATTATATATATATATATATATATATATATATATATATATATATATATATATATATATATATATATATATATATATATATATATATATATATATATATATATATATATATATATATATATATATATATATATATATATATAAGAAGAGGATAACCCAAAACTTTAAGCATAAGTATGATAGTAAACAGAACTTGTTTATCTGAAAGAAAAAACATTAAATGCCACTTTTAAGATACCGAGGTATCAAAGTCATAAAAGTCTGTATTACAAATCAATGACATTAGCGTTAGAAACGCTCGGCACACATGTCTGCACTTATGCTAGGTTCACCTTTAGAAATGGAACAGTCTACATGGGCAACTCAGTGCCCTCACTTAGTTTGTAGTACAGTATGTAACTACACACTCACCCTGGAATTAATCGTCCCAATTAAAACCACTGTTCCTCGCAGAGTTAAACAGTAGGGTTAACGACGCTACCCACTGCTACCACAGATCTCTTTAGTTCCTCTACTTGCTTGGCATAGTGGCGAAAGAACACTCTGGAAGACTTCCAGCCAGTGTATGAACGGAAAAGTTCAAAATCCATACAATTAAAGAAATTTAAGGATGAGGCAACTTTCCTCGGATCGTGACCTGCGGGTGTACTGTCAGGATCCGCTCTGCGAATAAAATATGTGATTTTCGCTCTGAGTTGATTCAGAGATAAATTTGAGCCTGATGTTTCTCCCCTGAATAGTTGACCACCCTTGAAGTCTGAAGTTCTATGAAGATAGACCTTTAGGCATTCTACTGGACATAGAGATGCATCTTCTTTCAGAGGGCAGATTCTCCAGGGACCCCACCTGTTGGTGGGTAACTCATTCTTGGCGAGAAACGTAGGATCCGGAAACAGGTTCAGTTCTTCCCCATCCAGGAACTGAACACGACCTGCCTCTCTCGAGAGGGCTACAATCTCACTAACCCTGGCCCCGGACGCGAGTGCAAATAGGAAAATAACTTTTTGTGTCAAATCCTTTAACGCACACTCTTCATTGCTCAACAGAGAAGCGAAATGAAGAACTTTGTCTGAAGACCATGAAATGGCCTTTGGAGGTGCTGAAGGTCTGAGCCTAGCGCAGGCTTTCGGAACTTTATTAAAGAACTCGTTACCTAGGTCGACCTGGAAGGCATATAGAATGGGTCTTGTCAAAGCAGACTTACACGCTGAAATCGTGTTAGCTGCCAATCCTTGACCATGGAGGTTGATGAAGAAAGGTAAGCAGAAGTCTGTCGAGATCTCCTGCGGATTCTTCGCCTTGACAAAGGCCACCCATTTTCTCAAAGATGACTCATATTGTCTTCTAGTAGATTTGCACTTATATTCCTCTAGGAAGTCTATGCTGGCTTTCGAAATCCCAAAACGCTTTCTCACCGCTAGGGAGAGAAAATCATGAGCTGCAGGGTCCGGGTTTTCTGTAATGAAGCGCAGACAGTCGACTTCTGGACTCGCTGGGTCAGAACTGGATCTGGTAGCGGTACAAACTTCAGCTGTAGTTCCAATGCCAGGGGGAACCACACGCTGTTCGCCCACTTGTGGGCTACTATTGCCGCTACCCCCTTGAAGGATCTCAGTTTGTTGAGGACCCTCAACAGAAGGTTGTGAGGAGGGAACAGATAAATCCTGGACCCTCTGTTCCAGTTGAGGGACATCACGTCCACTGCTTCCGCTAAGGGGTCCTCGTACGGGGACACGTACAGGGGCAATTTCTTGTTGTCTTTCGTCGCAAAGAGGTCTATCTGCAGTTCTGGGACTTGATTCAGAATGAAGGAGAATGATCTTGCGTCTAAGGACCATTCCAACTCTATCGGTGTGAACCTGGATAGAGCGTCCGCTGTCACATTGCGGACTCCTTGAAGGTGAACTGCCGACAGGTACCACTTCTTCTTTTCCGCCAATCGGAAGATGGCCAACATCACCAGGTTGAGAGGTGGTGACCTCGATCCTTGTTTATTCAAGCATCTCACAACTACCTCGCTGTCCATCACCAACCTTATGTGGATCGAGTGACGCGGGGAAATTTTCTTTAAGGTAAGGAGCACTGCCATAGCTTCTAGAAAGTTTATGTGAAAGGTCTTAAATAGCTTGGATCAAGTCCCCTGGACTTTTTTCCGATGAGAGTGACCTCCCCATCCCTCCTTCGAGGCGTCTGAGTGAATCGTCACCGACGGGGGAGGTGGCTGAAGAAGAACCGACTTCTTTAGATGTCTGGCTTGGGACCAAGACCTGAGAAGAGTACGTAGCCGAAGCGGAACTGGTCTTCTCAGATCTCTTCGCACGTTTGATGCATAACTTCTCCAAACTCCGGTTGCATCCTTTAGCTGTGCTCTTAGCACTGGGTCTGTCACCGAAGCAAACTGGAGAGAGCTCAGTACCCTCTCCTGTTCGCGTCTTGATATCCTTTCGGAATCTAGAAGTCTCTTGACAGAACCAGCTATCTCCTTCCTTTTCTTCGCCGGGATGGAGAAACAGTGTGACAAAAGGTCCCAGTGGATTCCCAGCCACTGGAACTTTTGAGATGGAGAAAGTCGAGACTTTTTTCTGTTGATCTTGAAACCTAGGTACTCTAGGAACTGGATCACTTGACTGGAAGCTTGCAAGCATTCTGTCTCGGATGCTGCCCACACCAACCAGTCGTCCAGGTAGGCTAGTACCTGAATTCCCTTTAGGCGTAATTGTTTGAGAGCTACGCTCGCAAGCTTCGTAAAAATCCTTGGGGCTATGTTTAGCCCGAGTGGCATGGTTCTGAAGGCGTATAGTCTTCGTTGTAGCCTGAACCCTAGGTAGGGGGAGAGTCGACGGCTGATTGGAATGTGCCAATAGGCGTCTGACAAGTCTATAGAGACGGAATATGCCCTCTTGGGCAGTGAGGTCCTTATGTGTTGCAGTGTTAGTATCTTGAATTTGCAATACACTATGAACTTGTTGAATGGCGACAAGTCCAGAATGACTCTGAGCTTTTCCGAGTCTTTTTTGGGAACACAAAACAGCCTCCCTTGGAATTTGATGGACTTCACCTTTCGGATCACATTTTTCTCCAACAGTTCTTGAACGTACTCCTCCAGAACGGGGGTGGAGTGTTTGAAAACCCGAAGACCCGGGGGTGGAGTGCTGTACCAGCTCCAGCCCAGTCCATTCTTGAGTAGGCTGTGGGCCCAGGGATCGAAGGTCCACCGATCCCGATATTTCAGAAGTCTCCCTCCTACCGGTATCATCCCACTTGGACTGCCGTCCCGAGGTCTTGCCTCCCTGACCACGACCACCCCTGAATCCCCTTCCCCTTGAGGGGCGCCCAGACGAGCCTCTGGCTGCCCCTCTAGGCTTTGCTCGAAAGGAAGTAGACTGCCCTTCGAACGTTGGGGTGAATGCCGTGGACTGTGTCGACACGGCCTGGGGTACCCACTGAAAAGTGGTCGGGGTTTGTGCCACCATCTGGGGCACTGGAGGCAATGGCAATTGCAGTTGCTGTTGCTGTCTAAAAGGCTTGGCTGGCCGAGACGGTAGCCTAGTCCTCATAGTCTTCCTCTTTGGTTGAGGACCCTCATCCGGGGAAGACTTTCTTTTGATAGCCAGGCCCCACTTCTGGAGAAGGTTTCTATTCTCCAAGGCGGCCTTATCAACTACTTCTTTGACCAAATCGGTAGGGAAAAGGTCTTTGCCCCAAATGTTGGAGGAGATTAGTTTCCTTGGCTCGTGCCTCACCGTAGCCGAGGTGAACACGAACTCCCTACAAGCTCTCCTCGCCTTGACGAAGCCATAAAGGTCCTTCGTCACTGTGGCCAGATGAGTCTTGGCCACCACCATGAACATTTCATGGACCTTGGAGTCACTTGCCATCGTCTCAAGAGTAGTCTAAAGAGACATTGAGGCAGCCAGTCTTTCTTTTGTCTCGAACTCTCTCTGCAAGAGAAAGTCAGACAGCTTAGGGAGGTCCTCGCCGAACTGACGTCCGGCGATATCAGCCTCCAACTTCCCAACTGAGAACGTAAGATGGACGTCCTTCCAGTCTTTGTGGTCCATGGGTAGGGCCAGCGACAAGGGTTTACCCTCCTCCAGGGAGGGGCAAGGCTTGTCGGCCTCGACTGCTTTTAGTACAGCCGCAAACCCTTTCTGCAAAAAGGGGAAGGCTCTAGCAGGAGAGGACACAAAGGAAGGGAGCTTCTTGCTCAATGCAGCTACCTTTGAGTTAGAGAAGCCCCTCTCTTTCAACGAGGATGAAAGCAGAGCTTGAGCCTTAGTATGGTCCATCACTATGACCTCCTTCGGCTCTGTCTCCTCCTTTGAAGCTAGTTCCTTCCTCAGCCGGACACATGGTTTAGCATCTGAGCACAAGGGAAGGTCTTTCACATTGAGCCTTTTCTGGGGCCCATGTGATTCTGCAAGGCTCTGCATCCGCAGTTCCATTGCAGCCGCCTTCTCCTGATTCTCCTTCTGCATCTGTTGGATCATTCCAACAATGGAGGAGAGGGCCTGTCCCAGCTCTACTGGGAGACCGGCCGATGTTGAGGGAATAGGCTCCGGGATCTAAACCGGAGTAGCCGACACCTCGTCGACCTCTTCCTCTACAACGTCTGGGGCTTGAACTTCACCCTGGGCTTCTGCCAGGAGGTCTTCCTCCAGACGCTCGTCCACGACAGACATCCTGTCATCTAACTGGATGTCTTGCATAGCGACCGAGACTTCAGCATCCACCTGGATCTGAACTTGGGGGATCTCCTCTTGAGGCTGGGGAATCACTGCATCAGCTGATGCCTTAGGGAAAAGATACGCCCTCATCTTCTCACTTGGAAGATAAGGTCCAGAGGTGTTCTTCTGGAAGCCCCTTACCCAGGTACGAAGCTTCTCCCTTGCTATATCCCTTGATTCCGCCATCGTAGGGGAATCAAAGGCCTCCGTAATTAGATTAATGAACACAGTACATACCTGAGGGTCCCAATACCGGAGATTACCCTTGGAGACAGCGCATGCTGCGTGTCTCCTACCAAACTCATGTCCGCAGAGGCTCTTGCTGCGGACGTTGCAGAAGACACTTCCGCACTTCGGAGGGTCCTTCTGTAAAGAGAAGAAATTTCCATGAGTATCAAGTGAACTATGTATCACTGGATATGCATAGTATAGCATAACAATTCAGAAAGGAAAGACACACACTTGTGTTTCCCTCACAACCAATTGCTGCAGCCTTCCAGATAATAAAATCGAATGGTTAATCTCTTCTAGAATAACCAATGCAAAGTTTCCAGAGGAAACAGGTGGAGCTCACACCTAAGCAATGATTTTAAAATCCTGGATAATAAACAGGAAAGAACTCACTTTCCTATCTGTAGGGCAATAGCAAAGGGCCGTGCAAGAAAACACAAAAGTGTTAGAACACACAGTGCTGTACCAAAACCCATACTATAGTTTTCTTCTTACAGTATCTGTTATACTGAAGAATACTGGTACAGTATAGGAGGTTATGTGCCGGCCGGCACTTGCCGGCCGTGACACACCATAACTAGCTTTAAAGTATACTACTTAACAGCTATAAGGCGGCAGAACGCTGGTTCAAATTCATGTGCCGGCCGGCAGTAACTGTGGGGCGGCACAGCCAATGTCGGTCAGCAATGACTGCTGACCGACCACTACACAAGGTAGTACCCGGCTGCCGGCCACACTCTTGGCGACCGGCAGACAAGGGCTGACATTAGCCGGCCGGCAGAGATACAGGACCGATGCCAGCCGGCAGCAAAAGAACCAGAGGACTACAACTGCCCGGCTGCCGGCCTATGAGGCCGGCAGCCGGGTCGGGTACAGCACTAGAAGAAAACAGAATGGATGCCGGGATAAGAGTGTACACTACCTCCAAGCCCGGCAATCCGAAAGAGTGCATATAAGGAAGGGGAGAATCTTATTCAGGCTTCCTGACCAATGCCGTCTGACTCTGCAGGCAGGTATGGAAGAGGGACCAAGGGAGGTCCGGGCAGCACTCAAAACAGAAGAACGGCCGGCAAGGGACTGAGTCAATTCCAGATGTAGAATGGCGTACAGTACTGTAATGGCTAGGCCCTTACAGAGATAGAGGGGGAAGGGACAAAAGAGGGTCCTACCAACCTTGCTTTAGTGACGGATCACCCGCAGCCAAGAAACTCATCTTAGCCTAAGGGAGATCCAAGGGGGGAGGCCAGCAATACTTGCCAGCTCCCAGAGCACCAAAGCAAGGAAGGTGTTGCTACTCCCAGGGAAAGAAACTTATCCTCCCCCGAGAACAGCAACAAGGACTAGTCTGGTATATCACAAAAGAAGGAATCATCTCGTACAGAAACCTTCGGTAGTGACCAAAGGAGGCTAAGCCTCCTATGTCTGTGTCAGGCCAGCGAGGGAGACTCTACCCCAAGCCAGACAAACACAGACTCAGACTAAAAAACTCTGTTGTTCTGTCCCTCTTTGAACCAGACTTACTGGAACAGGAAGGTACAGTAACACCCCAGTATAGTTTTATCGAAAATTAATTCAGATAAACCACTTAGGGATAAGCCCAAGGCTTAAACAGAGGGAAAGGGATTGCATTGCATACCTTCTCCGAAGAAAAGAAAGCAACCGGGGAGTATGAGAAAGTATACTAAGGCTCCATAAGCAACTTAGCCTAGGCACCAAGAGAATCGATTACCTAAATCGCCGAAACTCACTCGTATACTATCTTGGAAATATTCCACATAATCTTAAATGTATAAAACATAGCCTAAAGCTTCAATAAAATTTTAATACACTCGGAAAAACCAAAATCATGCATGAAGTACTAGGACCAAACGACTATGCTACATGGCCTAGCGTAGGCCAGAATTGGCGAATACTTCGCCAAAATAATACTAAAGCACGAAAGGAAATCCTATGTAACGCTAAATAGCTAAAATTTATTAAAGCAAAACAACCGGGAATGTCCCTCTGACTAACTAAACTTATACCTAGCGAGCGACAGCGTCCATGACGCCTCCGGTAGGCTACGGCTCTTGTAACAAAGATTAAACCTTATTAATCACTAAAAAATTACCAAGAGCCTACATTTATACATAAAAGACATGGTACTCAACTTATCAGAGGCCGACGAAGTTGGAGAAGCCATGAAAAGTAGAATAAATCCAAGATTTGCGAGAAACACAGGAAAAAACACAGAGTTGTTAAGCTACGCAAAAAGGAATACAGATGGCGCCAGGATTGGCGCCAGGCACGCTTACGAAACGGGAGATAGGGAGCCTTGGGAGCGGCTCCCCCTTTTTCTTTCCCGAATTCGTTTCTTGCCAATTGCCCCCTGCGATACGAAATCTCTGTTCGGGGTGCAGATTGCCATGTGGAGTGTCAAGAATACGTCCTCTGATATGTCTCGATATCCCTTTCACGAGGGATATTCGCTCCAGGAGTTAGAATTCTGGTACCTTAAGGTAAATTCTCTGGGAATATCGCCGTAGTTGTAATATACCCTAGGAAGCTACCCTATAGGAACTTCCATCAGGACGACATGGCTTGAGCCCAAAAATATATATATATATAACGGATTTTGAGCGAAGCGAAAAATCTATTTTTGGGTAAGATGGCCATGTCGTCCTGATGGAAGTTCCTTAAAGGCAGCTTCCTAGGGTATATTACAACTACGGCGATATTCCCAGAGAATTTACCTTCAGGTACCCAGAATTCTAACTCCTGGAGCGAGTATCCCTAAAAAAGACCTTACGGATATCGTAAATATCAGTGGACGTATTCTTGACACGCCTCATAGCAATCTATACCCCGAATAGAGTTAACACTTCGTAGGGGTCAAATGGCAAGAAAACGAAAACGATAAGAAAGGGGGGAGCCGTTCGTAAGGCATCTCTCCTCCCCGTTTCGAAAGCGTGCCCTGCGCCGCTCGCGGCGCCATCTGTATTCCTTGTAGCGATACATGAGGTGCTACAGATACTGTATGTAGGGAGGGGTCCTACAACCCTTTTCACTTTTTTTTTTTTTTTTTTTTTTGAAAAGGAACAGGGCGGGTCCATCAGGACGACATGGCCATCTTACCCAAAAATAGATTTTTCGCTTCGCTCAAAATCCGTTTTTTGGGCTCAAGCCATGTCGTCCTGATGGAAGTATACCAGAGCATTACTGTATCTGTGGATTCTCAATACGTGCCGTACTCCTCAGGAATGTTTCCTAGTCAACTCGACTGAAAGACCTAAGATGTTACCGTTATACATCTTGTCACTAATCATAAGCCATGAAAGCGCTTCCTGCCCCCTACAGGGAGGAGTCCTACTAGACTCTAGAAACGAACGAAGAATACATATACCTATGTATGAATCACTCGCCAGCCAGTACAATATAGTGGTCTCACTCTATATGAAGTAAAGCATAGTCTTACGGAACTACAGCATCCAAGGGAAAAAATCCCGACCAGTACCCTGGTCGAAGTAAAAATAGATAAAAAGGTTATATCTGCGTAGGATTAAACTTGCTGCCGCCACCGTCCTCAGAGAGGGGTGGAGCCCTTTATGCTAAGGAAAGTATAAACCAGTGGAACAAGGCTTGCATTAAGGAATAGGCTATTATAGATATCCCCGATTAATATACATAGGCTAAATGCTCAAAAAATAACATGAAATCAATATAGGTGAAGGAGACGCAAGGTTCCCGAGAACAAGTTTATTGAGTAACAATAAATAGACATGGTTACTATAAATATATACATATGATAGGTGGATGACCAACAATTTACACAAGTACCGTAGTGCATGGATGAATGGTTATCTGAAAGAAAACAATCAGGTCACTTGTCGCATACCAAGGTATCAAAGTTAACGTCCATGTTACTACTTGCTGACATTAGCGTTAGCAACGCTCGGCACACCTGTCTGTACTTGTGCTACCATCACCATAACGTTGAAACAGTCACTGTGGGCTCTCAGAGCCTTCACTACTAGTTATATCAACGCATATAACTATCCACTCACCCAAGAATTAAAGTCCCAAATAATTCCACTGTTCCTCGCAGAGTTAAACAGCAGGGTTAACGACGCAACCAACTGCTACCACAGACCTCTTTAGCTGCTCCACTTGCTTAGCATAGTGGCGAAAGAATACCCTGGAAGACTTCCAGCCAGTGTATGAACGAAGGTGTTCAAAATCCATAAAGTTAAAGAAGTTTAAGGATGAAGCAACTTTCCTCGGATCATGACCTGCGGGTGAACTGTCGGGATCCGCTCTGCGAATAAAATATGTAATTTTCGCCCTAAGCTGATTTAAAGATAAATTCGAGCCCGATGTTTCTCCTCTGAATAGTTGGCCCCCATGGAAGTCTGAAGTTCTACGAAGATAGACCTTTAGGCATTCTACGGGACATAGAGATGCATCTTCTTTCAGAGGGCAGATTCTCCAGGGACCCCACCTGTTGGTGGGCAACTCGTTCTTAGCGAGAAACGTAGGGTCCGGAAACAGGTTCAGTTCTCCCCCATCCAGGAACTGAACCCGGCCCTCCTCTCTCGAGAGGGCCACAATCTCACTAACTCTGGCCCCAGAAGCAAGGGCAAAAAGGAAGATCACTTTTTGAGTCAGGTCCTTCAATGCGCACTCCTCATTATCCAGTAATGAGGCAAAATGAAGGACTTTGTCTAACGACCACGAAATAGGCTTTGGAGGAGCTGATGGTCTAAGCCTTGCACAGGCCTTCGGGATCTTATTAAACATCTCGTTAGCGAGGTCTACCTGGAAGGCATATAGAATGGGTCTTGTCAGAGCTGACTTACATGTAGAAATCGTGTTAGCCGCCAGCCCCTGTCCGTGGAGGTGGATGAAGAAGGATAGGCAGAACTCCGTAGAGATCTCTTGCGGGTTCTTGTCTTTGACAAAGGCTACCCATTTCTTCCATGCTGATTCGTACTGCCTCCTAGTAGACTTACACTTGTATTCTTCCAGGAAGTCGATGCTATCTTTCGAGATTCCGAACCGTTTCTTCACCGCTAGGGAGAGAAAATCATGAGCTGCAGGGTCCGGGTTCTCTGTAATGAAGCGTAGACAGTCGACTTCTGGACTTGCTGGGACAGAACTGGGTCCGGGAGTGGTAGAAACTTCAGTCGTAGTTCCAGAGCTAGAGGGAACCATACACTGTTCGGCCACTTGTGGGCCACTATTGCTGCTACTCCCTTGAAGGATCTCAGTTTGTTGAGGACCCTCAACATCAGATTGTGAGGGGGAAACAGGTAGATCCTGGACCATCTGTTCCAATCGAGGGACATCGCATCTACTGCTTCCGCCAAGGGGTCCACGTATGGGGACACATATTTCGGCAGCTTCTTGTTGTCCTTCGTCGCGAAGAGGTCTATCTGCAGTTCTGGGACTTGTCTCAAGATGAAAGAGAATGATCCTGCGTCTAGGGACCATTCCGACTCTATCGGTGTAACCCTGGATAGAGCGTCCGCGGTCACATTCCGGACTCCTTGAAGGTGAACTGCTGACAGGTGCCACTTCTTCTTCTCCGCCAGTCGAAATATGGCTAACATTACCTGGTTGAGAGGTGGGGATCTCGATCCCCGCCGATTCAGACATTTCACTACCACCTCGCTGTCCAGTACCAACCTTACATGGATCGAGTGACGTGGGGATACTTTCTTCAGGGTAAGAAGCACTGCCATAGCTTCTAGAAAGTTTATGTGAAAAGTCCCAAATAGCTTGGACCAGGTCCCTTGCACTTTTTTCCGATGGGAGTGACCCCCCCCCACCCTACCTTTGAGGCGTCTGTGTGGATTGTCACTGACGGGGGGGGATGGCTGAAGAGGTAGTGACCTCTTTAGACGACTGGCTTGAGACCACGGTCTGAGAAGAGAACGTAGCCGAAGTGGGACCGGTCTCTTCAAGTCCCTTCGCTCTTTCGATGCAAAGGTTCTCCATACTCCCGCTGCATCTTTTAGCTGTGCTCTTAGCACTGGGTCTGTTACTGATGCGAACTGAAGAGAGCCCAAAACCCTCTCTTGTTCGCGTCTTGATATCCTCTCGGAACCTAGAAGTCTCCTGACAGACCCCGCTATTTCCTTCCTTTTCGACATCGGAATGGAAAAACGGTGTGACACTAGATCCCAGTGAATTCCCAACCACTGGAACCTCTGAGCTGGAGAAAGACGAGACTTCTTTCTGTTGATCATGAAACCTAGATATTCCAGGAACTGAATCACTTGTAGGGAAGCTTGCAAGCATTCTGCTCTGGATGCTGCCCACACCAACCAATCGTCCAGGTAGGCTACTACCTGGAACCCTTTTAGGCGTAACTGCTTGAGCGCTGCGCTCGCAAGCTTCGTAAAGATCCTTGGGGCTATGTTTAGCCTGAAGGGCATCGCTCTGAAAGCATAAAGTTTTTGTTGTAGCTTGAATCCTAGGTAGGGGGAGAGACGGCGACTTATTGGAACGTGCCAATATGCGTCTGACAAATCGATGGAGACGGTATATGTCCTCTTGGGCAGTAAGGCCCTTATGTGTTGTAACGTTAACATCTTGAACTTGTGGTTCACTATGAACTTGTTGAGTGGTGACAAGTCCAGAATGACTCTGAGTTTCCCCGAGTCTTTCTTGGGAACACAAAACAGCCTCCCTTGAAACTTGATGGACTTTACCCTCCGGATCACCTTTTTCTCCAACAGATCTTGGATGTACTCCTCCAAAACGGGGGTGGAGTGTTGGAAAAATTGAGGGCACTGGGGCGGAGTACTGTACCAACTCCAACCCAGTCCATTTTTGAGCAGGCTGTGGGCCCAGGGATCGAAGGTCCAGCGATCCCGGAAATACTGAAGTCTCCCACCTACCGGCGACACTTCACTTTGACTGCCCTGCAGTCTTGCCTCCCTGGCCGCGACCACCTCTGAATCCTCGTCCCCTAGAGGGGCGTCTCGCCGAACCTCTGGCTGCACCTCTGGGCTTTGCACGAAACGTGGTCGATTGCCCTTCGAACACTGGATTGAATGCCGGGGATGCTGATGACACGGCTTGGGGTACCCATTGGAAGGTGGTCGGGGTCTGGGCTACCAGTTGTGGTACCGGAGGCAAAACTGGCTGCTGCTGCTGCTGTCTTTGTGGTCTGAAAGGCTTGGCTGGACGGGAGGAAAATCTTGATTTCTTCGCCTTTCCTTTCGGCTGAGGGCCCTCATCCGGAGAAGACTTCCTCTTAAGGGACAGGCCCCACTTCAGGAGAAGATTACGGTTCTCAGTGGCTGCCTTGTCCACCACCTCTTTGACCACGTCGTTGGGAAAGAGATCTTTACCCCAGATGCTGGATGAAATGAGCCTCTTGGGTTCATGCCTCACTGTGGCCGAGGCGAAAACAAACTCTCTACAGGCCCTCCTTGCTTTAACAAAGCAATAGAGGTCCTTAGTCACCGAGGCCAGATGGATCTTGGCCATTACCATGAAAATCTCCGGCATCTTGGGGTCGCTTGCCATCGTCTCCATGTTGGTCTAGAGAGACATCGAGGCTGCCAGGCGCTCCTTTGTGTCCAATTCCCTCCGTAGGAGAAATTCTGACAACTTGGGAAAGTTTTCGCCGAACTGCTGACCTGCAATGTCGGCGTCCAACTTCCCAACCGAGAAAGTGAGGTGCACCTCCTTCCAGTCCTTATTGTCCAGCGGCAAGGCCAACGACAGAGGTTTGCATTCCTCCAGAGATGGACACGGTTTGCCAGCTTCAACCGCCTTCAAGACGGCCGCGAACCCCTTCTGCATAAAGGGGAAGGCCCTAGCCGGGGAGGATACAAAGGAGGGGTGCTTCTTACTCAAAGCGGCAACTTTAGAGTTTGAGAACCCCCTCTCCTTCAATGCAGCTGTTAGGGTAGCTTGAGCCTTGGAGTGATCCAGAATAATCACCTCCTTCAGTTCCGTCTCCTCCTTCGAGGCCGGCTCCTTCTTCTGACGGACATAACAGTCCGGGTAGGCCCCTCTACTGGGCCAGAATTCCACCTCCTCAAGGGGAACTGAGCCCAGTTTCTCCAACATGACGATCTTCCCGATCGTCATCGGCATGTGCTCGGCATATCTCCACGGGTTGGCATCCGAGCACAGAGGAAGGTCCTTCACGTTGAGCTTCTTTGGAGGTCCACGTGATGCTGTGATCTTCTGCATCTGGAGCTCCAAAGTAGCGGCCTTCTGATTATTCTCCCTCTGCATCTGTTGGATCATACCAACGATGGAAGAGAGAGCCTGTCCCAGCTCTGCTGGAAGAGCGGACGAGGTAGAGGGGATAGGTTCAGGGATCTGAACCGGAACGTCTGAAGATATGGGAACCTCTTCCTCCACGGCAATAGGATCTCGATCCTCCTCCTCACCCTCTGCGAGGAGATCCTGTTCCGCACGATCGGACAAGTCAGACATCTTGTCATCCAACTGGATATCCTGCATGGCATCAGCAACATCCTCCTCCACTGGGATCTGGACGAGAGGGATCTCCGGCCGAGGCTGGGGAACAACAGCGTCAGTGGAAGCTTTGGGAAAAAGGTATGCCCTCATCTTCTCATTGGGAATATAAGGTCCAGTGGTGTTCTTCTGAAAACCCCTTACCCATAAGCGGAGCTTCTCCCTCGCTGCATCCCTTGACTCCGCCGACCTAGGGGATTCAAAAGCCTCTGATAGCAGGTTAGTACATACAGCACATACCTGCGGATCCCAGTAGCGATGGTCATCATTGGAGGCTGCGCAAGCCGCGTGCCTCCTACACGAGACATGTCCGCAAAAGTTCTTGCTGCGGACATTGCAGAAGACACTATCACACTTCGGATGCTCCTCCTGTAAAAGAAGAAAATTTCCATGAATATCAAGTGAATTTCAATTCACATGTAAAAATGAGTATTCACCAAGAATAAGGGAAAGACACCTACTTGTGAAACCCACACAAACACCTGTGGAAGCCCACCAGCCAAAGTCACGTAGTTAGTCTTTACTAGAATAACCAGAGAGCATATTTCCAAAGGAAATTAGGTGTAGCTAACACCTAAGGTAAAATTTTACCATTCTGGCCAGGGATGAAAAGAATTCTCTTTTATCCTTGTAAGGCGACACCAAGTGATTGCACAAGTAACACAAGTAAGTTAGAAAAGACAGTGTTGTAACCTACTATATCATGGACTCCCTTGGTTGAATACACCACTCAAGAAAGAACTGATACAGTACCTGAGGGTGGTGTGCCGGCCGGCTATTGCCGGTCAGTACCCCCCCCCCCTCGTTTTTCGAAAGGTAGATCTCAAGTACACAACTTCAGATCACCCCTATTGGGGAGAACTCCAGATCCCATGCCTGAACCGGCCGGCAGTGGTTGCCGGTCCGCAGCCACCCGGTTTGCACTGCGTTGCCGGCCATCACTCTTAGTGGCCGGCTAACCGGGCAGTGCAGCAGGCCGGCCGGCAGCAGTAAGCAAACCCTGCCGGCTGGCCTCCACACCAGGTAGCGCTCGGCTGCCGGCCCCACTTATACTGGCCGGCAGATGAGCAAGAGACCGGCCGGCAAAGGTATATAACCACCGCCGACCGACAGCAAGAGAACTGGAGAACACCCCACCCCACCGGCGGCCGGCCTGTAGGCCGGCAGACGGCAAGGACAACACATAAGAAGACAACAGAATGAGTGCCGGGCTAAGAGGCTATGAGCCTCTGTGCCCGGCACCCGAAAGAGTGCCGAAAGGAAGGGGAGACACTAAGTCAGGCTTCCTAACCGCTGCTTACTGAATCTACAGACGGCAGCGGTGGAGGGACCAAGAA
The DNA here is from genome assembly GCF_036898095.1 of Palaemon carinicauda. NCBI lineage: Eukaryota > Metazoa > Arthropoda > Malacostraca > Decapoda > Palaemonidae > Palaemon > Palaemon carinicauda. Next base: position 98,796,497 of record NC_090733.1, on the reverse strand, counting down.
AGGACCGGGCAGCACTCGAAGAAAGGGTCTCTGCTGGTCGGCACACTCTGCCGGCCGACAGGGGACCACGTCAGTTCCCCATCCTAACCTAGGCTAGGTACGGATGCGGACGACTGACACAAAGGAACAGAAAAATAGAAGGGAAGGACAGAGGGTCCTATCCAACCTTGCCTTGGTTAAGGGTCATTCCCAACTAAGAGAGCTCATCTCAGCCAGAGAAAAACCCGCGGGGGAGGCCGGCACTACTGGCTGCCTCCCTAAAACCAAGGCAAGGAAGGAATTGCTATTCCAGAAAAGGGAACATATCCCGAATCCAGAACGGCAAAGAGGACAAGTCTGAGGGGTCACCAAGCGAAGGGATCACTACTGGAACCCAACAAGGTGAACCAAGGGGGATAAACCCCTTATGCCCGTGTCAGTCAGCAAGGGAGACTCTGCCCCATGCTAGACCAACCCGGACTCAGACTAAAACACTGCTGTACTGTCCCCCTCTGAACCAATTCAGTTGGAACGGGAAGGTACAGTACTACTCCAGCATAGATATATTTGAAAATTAATTCAAACAAACCACTAGAGTTAAGCCTAAGGCTTAAACAGAGGGAAAGGGTTTGCCCCTTCCCCGAAGAGAAGGGAGCAAACGGGGAAACAGATAATATTATAATGACCTAAGACAACCTAGCCTAGGCACTAAGAGAATCGATTACCTAATTCACCGAAACTCACACCAATACTATCTTGGAAGGTACTCGAAAAGGGCTATATGTATAACGTTGCCTAACGCTTAAAGCAATAAAAATCACACTTGGAAGACTAATTATCATGCAGGAAGTACATAGGCCAACAGCTAGCCTACGAAGACTAGTGTTGGCAGCCTAGGCAAAACTTTCGCCAGGCATACTACTATCGCATCATAACAGAATTCCTAAATAAGCTAAGTAGCTAATATTTAAGCGCAAAGGGGCTGGGAACGTCGCTCTTGCTAACAAATAAATCCTATTCTAGCGAGCGACAGCATCCATGATGCCTCCAGCAGGCAACAGCTCTTGTATCAAAGATAACTCTTTTAATTACTTTAATTTTAACCAAGAGCCTACATTTATACATAAAAGAAATAGTACTCAACTTATCCGAGGCAGAAGAAGTTGGAGAATGCATTATCAAACGAGAAAATCCAAGATTTGGTAGTAATACAGGGAAAAAACACCGAGTCGTAGAGCTACGCAAAAAGGAATACAGATGGCGCCGCGAGCGGCGCAGGGCACGGTTTCGAAACGGGGAGGAGAGATGCCTTACGAACGGCTCCCCCCTTTCTTATCGTTTTCGTTTTCTTGCCATTTGACCCATACGAAGTGTTAACTCTATTCGGGGTATAGATTGCTATGAGGCGTGTCAAGAATACGTCCACTGATATTTACGATATCCCTAAGGTCTTTTTTAGGGATACTTGCTCCAGGAGTTAGAATTCTGGGTACCTGAAGGTAAATTCTCTGGGAATATCGCCGTAGTTGTAATATACCCTAGGAAGCTGCCTTTAAGGAACTTCCATCAGGACGACATGGCTTGAGCCCAAATATATATATATATATATATATATATATATATATATATATATATATATATATATATATATATATATTATATATAGTATATATTATCGATATTGCAAACATTATTACCGTTTGGGGAGGTTATCATTTTTCAAGTTTCCTTTTGTGTTTTTAATTATATAAATTTTTAGTACAAAAAAGTCCTACTAATACAAGGTATAAATATGCAATTCCTACCTAGTGCATTTCGAATTGCATCTTTTATTTCCTTTTTAACAAGATGGACAGAGTATTATAATCCGCATATAATTACTATTTAATTCAGTTGGATTTTATTTCGAAGTTCTGTGGGTAATGAAATTTTTTGTCATTTTATGTATTATTTGAGTGACATAATTTAGTAAATGAAGCATTGAGAGATTTCATAATTTCGGATGTTTTTTAATTTCAATACTTTTTCTCTTTCTGAATTATGAGAACAGCTGGGATCGCTATAAAACGGCAGGTATATAAAACTTTTGAAATGGGTTATTTTTCCTTACCAATATCAAGGGCGGCGAAACCACATGTACAGTAAATTTTTGTCGTATTTTTTTTTCTTTTTTTATTCCGGGATAATAATCCGTTCATTTGGCGGAAAGTACTGTATTTATACACATGAATATCTTTTATTACTATAAGAGGCAAACATTTGACATGCATTAAGCAAGGTAAATTGTCATGATCAAAAGACATGTAAGCAGTTTGAAACCTACTACAGTATTAAGAGATATGCCATGATTATATATATATATATATATATATATGTATATATATATATATATATATATTTAAATATATATATATATATATATATATGTATATATATATATATATATATATATATATATATATATATATATGTATATTATACACACCCATACAACTATAATTTCTAAATATATATATATATATATATATATATATTATATATATATATGTGTATATATATATATATATATATATATGTATATATATATACAATATATATATATATATATATATATGTATATATATATATATATATATACATATACATATACATATACACACACATATATATATATATATATATATGTATATTTATAATACATACAAATATCTCTACATATGCAAGCATAAAAATATACATTACATACTATATATATATATATATATATGTATGTATATATATACAATATATATATATATATATATATGTATATATATATATATATATATAATATACATATACATATACACACATATATATATATATATATATATATTTATGTATATTTATAATACATACAATATCTCTATATATGCATAGCATAAAAATATATATTACATATATATATATATATATATATATATATGTATATATATATATATATATATACATATATATATTTATATATAGATAGATAGATAATAGATACATACATATTTAGAAGAGAAAATTAATTGTATATATATATATATATATATACATAAAGTATGTATATATATCATATATATATATAAGATTATATATATATTATATATATTTATGTATATATATATATATATATATATAAATACATACACACACACACACATATATATATATATATATATATATATATATGTATATATATATATATATATATATATACCAACCGTGTGTCACACAATTGTACATAATTCCTTTTGTATAAATTATGCTCGTATCTTCGCTCTTCCCTCGCACTAAAACGAACATGAAAATTCATGTCTGCTTTTCTCCTCTGTAACATTGTCAATATTTGAACATGAAAATTCTCGTTGCTTTGAGATTTTGTATATAAAGGAGAGTGTTCTTTAATAAACAACTCAGTTGATTGTATCCTGCCTTTGAGTCATAACCTCTCTCTCGGCACCGTCACATTGGTGACCCCGGAAGTCGACTCGCTCCCACTGCCTTCCACCCCCACCTCCCTCGCCCCTCCATTGTTGGTACTATGACGGACTCTACTACAGCAGTTGGTGCTGAGGCCGCCCCATTGAAACTTTCACTGTTCGCCAGCGGAGAGGCATTTGCTTGGTTTCAGCGCGCAGAAGTCCAGTTTCGCATCAACGGCATGACTCGCTCAACCACCAAAGCAGACTATGTTCTCGCGGCGATACCCGAGGACACCTTCCCGGAAATATCCGAATGGCTTTGTGAACATGGAGACACGCCAATAGCGTATGACGCCCTCAAAACATACCTTCTGCAGCACTACTCGCCGTCGCCAGCCGCCCGTGTAGCAAAGCTTTTTCAGCTCTCGCAACAACCGTTGGGGGACCAAAGGGCTTCGCTTGCCCTCAGGGAAATGACCAGTATCGCTCGCCTGCAACCTGCCGCAGACGGCTCTCCTTGCGAGGTGATCCTACTTCGTGCCCTTTGGATATGCCGTTTACCTGGACCTATACGCGCTGCCATACCCGATGTCAATAGTTTACCCATAAAGGACTTGATGACCAAAGCCGACGCCCATATGGACAGCCACTTCAAGACCTCCATCAACGCCTCCACCCCTGACAAAGAGGATGCCTATTCAACGTCAACTGAAGCTGACATGAATGCCGTAGGACATACACGCCCACACCGTGACATGCAGAAGCAGAGACAAAGCCGCCCACCACCCACCAATCGCTCGCGCCCCAACAAACGACTTCTACAGCCACTTACTACCTCCCATCTGCCGCAGTTTTGCTACTACCACTTCAGATTCGGGGCAACTGCGAAAAAATGTGCCAAGGATTGTCATTGGCCAAGAAACGTGTAAGTAGGCCATCGCTCGTGTCGGTGGCCTCCCGTGTTTCTAATCTTTTCTTTTTACAGGATGCAGGAACGGGCGTGCGATTTTTGGTAGACACGGGTGCTTGTCGTTCTCTTTTGCCAAGGAAACTCTTCAAGACACGACGTAGTCTGTCTACATCCGCCTACGTCCGCTTGGTAGCTGCCAATGGATCTGCGATACCAACCTTCGGTTAAGAGAACATCACATTATCGTTCCGAAACGGTAAATTCAATTGGAAGTTTCTCGTTGCTGACGTCACCATGCCAATCCTCGGTGCGGATTTCCTCTCTCATATCCACCTTCTGGTCGATGTCGCCCACCAACGATTGGTCAACGCAGACTCGTACTTGTCGGCACCTCTTCAACCAGCCCCCGCTAACCTCGCTCTTCACATTAGCACACCCACGGACGCCTATGCCCACCTCCTCACGTCGTACCCGGAAGTTTTCCGTCCAGAACTTCGCCAAACGCCCACGGTTCCTGCCAAGCACGGTATTTATCACCATATCAAGTTGACGGGACCCCCAGTCTTCGCAAAATTCAGACGTCTGGCACCGGAACGATTGGCAGCCGCCAAACAGACGTTCGCCGAAATGGAGGAAATGGGCCTCCAGCCAATGGTCGTCACCCTTACACATCGTTTTGAAGAAAGACGGCTCCCTCCGTCCGTGCGGGGATTACAGGCGCCTGTACATGCAAACAGAACCGGATCACTACCCCCCTCCCAAACATTGCCGACGTGACCTCCTACCTGCACAAAGCAAAGGTTTTCTCTATGCTCGAACTCCTGAAGGGGTATTATCTGGTGCCTATGAACCCAGAAGACATCCCCAAGACTGCCATCACCACTCCGTATGGTACATACACCTTCAATTACTCCTGTTTTGGCCTTCGTAATGCTGGGTTTTGGCCTTCGTAATGCTGGGGCCACGTTTCAACGTCTCATGGATGGCATCTAAGGGGACCTACCTTTCTGTGTATGTTATGTGGACGACATTCTTGTGTTCTCCTCCTCATAAGAGGAACACCTCCGTCACCTGCGCATCGTGCTCGACCGCCTGCAACAAAACGGCCTTGTAGTCCAGTACGACAAGTGTACCTTTGGCGCCAACGAAGTTTCGTTCTTAGGGCACCGCATCACCCCTGAAGGTGTCCACCCCCTCCCTGAGAAGATAGCAGCCGTTCAGAACTTCCCCGTGCCCTCAACCGTCAAAGCTCTGCAGGAATTCATGGGCATGATCAACTATTATCACCCTTTTCTGCCAGCCATTGCCACCACTCTTGCTCCCCTCTACGCCTCCCTCAAGGGCAAGCCGAAGGACCTGAAGTGTGGTCCCCTTCAAGATGCAGCCTTCTGCAATGCAAAGAAGGCCCCATCAACTGCTGCGGCTCTCACTTTTCCTATCCCACATGCCCCTCTCCTTCTCTCCACCGATGCCAGCGGCGTCGCTATTGGTGCAGTACTCGAGCAGGTGGTCAACGGCTCGCCCTGCCCATTGGCCTTCTTCAGCAGAAAACTGTCTAAGGCAGAATTGGGTTATTCTACCTTCGATCGAGAATTGCTGGCGGTGCACTTGGCTGTCCATCACTTTCGCCATTTCTTAGAAGGTACGCCCTTCGTCATTCGCACAGACCACATTCCTCTGGTGCATGCCTTTACTCGACAGTTTGATGCCTGGTCCGCCCGGCAACGCCGACATCTCTCCGCCGTGGCTGAATACAATTGCACCCTTCAATACGTCCCTGGGAAAATGAATCCCGTTGCCGATGCCCTGTCAAGAAACACGTTGGCTGCTGTTCAGCGGGGATAGGATTACAACGCCCTGGCTGAAGCCCAACGACAGGATCCAGAGTATCAAGCATGTAGGACATCCTGCACGTCCCTCCGTTGGGAAGACTTCCCCCTCAACGACTCCAACACCACCCTCCTCTGTGATGTCAGTACTGGCAGACCACGACCTTGGATTCCTGCTCCCATGCGCCGACAGGTGTTTGATTTCATTCACGGCCTTTCACATCCCTCGTGCCGTTCTACTGCACAGCTGCTGAAGGCAAAGTTCATTTGGCACGGCATTTCTAAGGATGCTAAGGATTGGGTCCGCGCCTGTACTTCTTGCCAAACTTCCAAAGTACTTCGACACACGGATTCAGGAGTGTGCACCTTTCCTCAACCTCAGCGTCGTTTCGCACACATTCACGTCGACGTTGTAGGCCCCCTACCCACATCACAAGGACATCGTTACCTGTTTACCATCATCGACCGCTCCACCCGTTAGCCTGAAGCCATTCCCATGGAAACTGCAACGTCCGCCTCATGTACATCTGCCTTACTCACAGGATGGATTGCAAGATTTGGTATCCCTAAGCATATTACTTCGGAGAGGGGTACCGCTTTCACCTCTCAATTGTGGACATCATTAGTGAATCTCCTGGGCCTCACCCTACATCAGACAACTGCCTACAACCCCACTGCCAATGGAATGGTTGAACGTTTTCATCGCACCCTCAAAGCAGCTTTGATGTCCCGCTGCAAGGATTGCAACTGGTTTACTCAGCTTCCCTGGGTCCTCCTGGGACTAGGGACCACTCCTAAAGACGCCCTCGACATCTCGGCAGCTGAAATGATGTATGGCGACCCGTTGGTCGTCCCTGCCGAATTTTTTCCTTCTACAACCTCCTCTGACGATCTCCAGCGCATACGTCACGTCGTGGGAAAATTTACTCCATGCCGCCAGACTTACAATCCCCCAGCAAAGCATCACATACCAACAGATTGCACTCTGCAATGCACGTCTTCCTACGCAACGACACTACCAAGCCACCACTAACGCCCCCTTACACGGGCACTTTCCTTGTGATCCGACGCAGTCCGAAAGCATTCCTACTAAACATTCGTGGTAAAGAAGACTGGGTCTCCATTGATCGTCTAAAACCTGCTTATCTCCTGCCAGATGACCCGCCTACAGTTCGCCTCTCTAGATCAGGGCGCCCTATTTAACTTGTACAGTATGTCATTTTTAGGGGGGGAGCCATGTACCAACTGTGTGTCACACAATTGTACATAATTCCTTTTGTATATATTATGCTTGTATCTTCGCTCTTCCCTCGCACTAAAACGAACATGAAAATTCATGTCTGCTTTTCTCCTCTGTAACATTGTCAATATTTGAACATGAAAATTCTTGTTGCTTTGAGATTTTGTATATAAAGGAGAGTATTCTTTAATAAACAACTCAGTTGATTGCATCCTGCCTTTGGGTCATAACCTCTCTCTCGGCACCGTCACACACACACATATATATATATATATATATATATATTACATAACATGTATGTGTATATATTTATATATACACAGTGTCCCAAAAGAAGGTATGCAATCTTTGGATTGTTATAACTTGTTCAATTTATTGATATTAACGTGCAAAACAAATTCACAGGAGAGAAAAAATGCACATTTAAAGATTCTGAAAGTTCTCAGTGAAAAAGTAATAGCAAATTCTTGCAACATATCGAGAAAATTCAGCCCAGTCACTGTGCCTTCGAAAAAGAATGGTCCAATAAGTCCCCTAGCTGAAATTCCACACCAGACAGTGACTCCAGGCTAATTCAAGTGACGTTCCACCGTGAGATGAGGATTTTCTTGTACCCAGTAACTGCAGTTATGGTGATTTATCGAGCAATTTAATTTAAATGTGGCTTCGTCACTCTAGATAATTTTCAGTGAAAACATGTTATCTTCTGCACATCGTACGCGGTACCACTCGCAGAATTCAATCCTTCGAGCAGAGTCATCTTCGTTTAGAGCATGAACTAGCGCTGGAATAAAACTTTTCCATTGCGCACCCTTCAAAATGCGATGGACGCTCGATTTTGGGATACCTGTTTCACGTGTAGTTGACGAACAGATTTTCGTGGGGAATTCTGAACATTATCAATAACATCTTGCTCTGTAGTTGTGCTTGTCGATGTTCTTTTTCATCCTGAATATCCTTTTCTCATGCACTGCATGGTCCCATGATTCTCAAAGCTAGCTACGCTTCGTGAAATGGTGACGCGTGTTGGGGCATCTCTGTGCTACTGTAACAACCGTGTGTCACACGATCGTATATAGTAACGACAATTCATTTTGTGCATATATCATGATTGTATCTTCGGTCTCCCCTTGCACTAAAAAGAACCTAGAATAACATGTAGGTTTTTCTCACCGTTAACTGTTAACCGATGCAAATTTCCTGTTGCATTGAACCTGAAATCATGTGTCTGTTTTACTCACCGTTAACTTTTAACCGGTGCGGTGTGGGTTAAAAAGGAAATTTCATGTTGCATTGAGTTTTTTATATATAAAGGAGAGAGTTCTGTAATAAAGTTATTCAGTTGCTTTCATCCTGTCTTTGAATCACAACCTTCTCTCGGCTCGTCACAATGGTGACCCCGGAAGTTGCCTCGCTCCTCCTGCCTTCCACCCCCCCTCGCCCCTCCGTCATTGGTACTATGGCGGACTCTACGGAAGTTGGCGCTGCGACTACCCCATGGAAACTTTCGGCATTTGCCAGTGGAGAGGCGTTTGCGTGGTTTCAGCGCGCAGAAGTCCAGTTTCGCATCAAGGGCGTGACTCGCTCAACCACCAAAGCAGATCATGTTCTTGCGGCGATACCCGAGTACATCTTTCCGGAAATATCCAACTGGCTTTGTGAACAAGGAGACACCCCAATAGCGTATGACGCCCTCAAAACATACCTTCTGCAGCAGTAATCGCCGTCGCCAGCCGCCCGTATAGCAAAGTTTTCTCAGCTCTCTCAACAACTGTTGGGGGACCAAAGGGCTTCGCTTGCCCTCAGGGAAATGAATAGTATCGCTCGCATGCAACCTGCCTCAGACGCCTCTCCTCGTGATGTGAACCTACTTCGTGCCCTTTGGATACACCGTTTACCTGAACCTATACCCACTGCCATACCCAATGTTGTTAGTTTACCCATAAAGAACTTGATGCCTAAACCCGACGCCCTTATGGACAGCCACTTCAAGACCTCCATCAACGCCTCCACTCCTGATGAAGAGGAAGCCTATTCAACATTAACCGAAGCTGATGTGAATGCCGTAGGACATCTACGCCTACCCCGTGATGTGCCGAACCGGCGACAAAGCCACTCACCACCCACCACTCGCTCGCGCCCCAACCAACGACTTCTACAGACACTTACTACCTCCCATCCGCCGCAGTTTTGCTACTACCACAACAGATTCGGGCCAACCGCAAAGAATTGTGCCAATGATTGTCAGTGGCCAAAAAGCATGTAAGTAGGCCATCACTCATGGCGGTGGCCTCCCCGTGTTTCTAATCTTTTCTTTTTACATGATGCAGGAAC
>NC_090733.1:98764256-98781756 GCF_036898095.1 Palaemon carinicauda | reverse complement strand
TGCTCTTTATCATATTGGGGGCGATTAGTGTTTTATGGCGTGTTTCTGCTTTTAGTTGTGATTCTCGAATGAGTGACAGCATGTCTTATTTTGTTAATATCCCAACAGCTGAATAACGAGGTTATATTTATGGAGCCATCAAACCTCTAAATGTATGCATATAAATTTTTTACTTCTGAATTTTTCACAGCTTATTCATATCATATCAGTTTTCAATGAGTGAGATATATACTTCAAATATATAATTATGGTGCTTGTTACATTAGGATCTGTTAAGAATTTTAATTTTTTTTCTGGGGCACGCCTCTTGCTAGATTTCAGCATTGAGTGCTTGCGTTATTGCTGTCTAGTTTCAAGCGAATGGGCGGGAAATAGTCTTATTTTGCTTGTTTTATAGCCGTACACAATATCATGCACTTATAATGAATAAATATTTTTTTTCTGTAACGACTCTTACTTATGGATTTTAGTTGTGTAAGCTTTCATCATTGATCTTTTTGTTTTTATTCTGGGAAGGTTATTCTTGCCTGCAAATAATAATAACAATAACAACAAGTGAGCAAGTCCTGAACGCGGACATGGTCCTCGTAGAGGACATACCTCCGCCAAGGTGACCTAGAGCGCCATATGTCCTAGAATCATGAATTGATGTGACTTCGACTTTCAAGTAACGTTTGACCTTTAATTTAGCTTAACCATTCAATGGCCTTGGCCTTCACGTGACCTTCAAGTGACCTTGACCTTCACGTGACCTTGACCTTCACGTGACCTTGACCTTCAAGTGACCTTGACCTTCACGTGACCTTGACCTTCACGTGACCTTGACCTTCAAGTGACCTTGACCTTCACGTGACCTTTACCCTCAAGTGACCTTGACCTTAATGTGACTTTGACCTTCACATGACCTTGACCTTCACGTGACCTTCAAGTGACCTTGACCTTCACGTGACCTTGACCTTCACATGACCTTGGCTTCAAGTGACCTTGATCTTCAAATGTACTTGACCTTCACGTGACCTTGACCTTCAGGTGACCTTGACCTTCACGTGACCTTGACCTTCACGTGACCTTGACCTTCAAGTGACCTGCTTGACTTTTGACCTTCAAGTGATCTTTGTTCATTTGCCACTGATACTTAATATGACATTGATATAATGCACCAATATGACCTTGACCTTTGACCTTTATAAATTTGAACATCACCCATGGGTTGCGCCTGGACTAGGACTTCCCTGTTGGCTTATGCAAAAGTCAGTGCTTTATTTCTGTCTCTTGATATGGCCACTTATGTCATAGTGACACCAGTGACCCCTGTGACCTTGACCTTGGGGTGACCTTGACCAAAATTTAATCAGTTCTTCCATACACATTGGGGAACTACTTGGCCAAGTTTGAAGTGATTCCGTGTAGAAATGTGGCCTCTACGTTGTCCACAGACAGACAGACAAACAGAGAAACAAACAAACAAACAAACAAACAAACAAACCGAACCGAAAACATTACCTCCGCCAAGCGGCGGAGGTAATAACAATAACAATAACAATAACAAGAAGAAGAAGAAGAAGAAGAAGAAGAAGAAAGTTCGATTTACTATTTTTGGAATGGTAATTGGCTATTATATATTAGAAGGTCAATGCCCACACCTGATCTGTGTAACAGGTAAAGCTGATTTGAACCTGTGTGAACCAAATAGAAATATAGTAGTTTGTATTGCTATTCACAATTGCTTTGAAATATACAACACTAGTAGTGGTAACAAAAGCGAACCATATCCCTCGTGTCACAACTGTATCTGATCCAAATCAACTCTCTCGAAACCCAGAGAAATACAAACCTCATCATTTTGATTCATATATCTCCTATCCATCGAGTTCGTCAAGGAGCCCCTGGCAAATGGCCGTGTTTAGAAATTCACGTTGATGAAGTACATATTGACTTCAGTTTCCAATACCGACGGGATAACCTTGCAATTACTGTAAGAGGATACTAAATTTCATGTACTGAGGAAGATATGACCCAACGTTTTTGGATAATTGACTCGTAAATTTTGTTGGTATTTGCCACGTATTCAGCCTGCTGTGATGTCGCTGTAAAAGTGACTTCCAGTTACCAGTATAGTAATATTTACGTTTTATTTCATACACATATATATATATATATATATATATATATATATATATATATATATATATATATATATATATATATATATATATATATATATATATATGTGTGTGTGTGTGTGTGTGTGCGCGTGTGAACATCTATATAAGTATATATATATATATATATATATATATATATATATATATATATATATATATATATATATATATATATATATATATATATATATATATACATTTACAGTATATGCACATATATGTATGTTTTTATGAAAATGTATATATTCATATATATACATATGCATATATATATATATATGTATGTATATATATATATATATATATATATATATATATATATATATATATATATATATATATATATATATATATATATATATATATATATATATATATATATATATATATATATATATATATATATATATATATATATATATATATACATATATATATACATATATATATATGTATATATATATGTATATATGTATATATATATATATATGTATATATATATATATATATATATATATATATATATATATATATATATATATATGTGTGTGTGTGTGTGTATATTCATATATATTTATAAATATACACACACATACATATATATTTATATATATATATATATATATATATATATGTATGTATGTATGTATATATATATATATATATATATATGTATATATATATGTATATAAATATATATATATATATATATATATATATATATACAGTATATATATGTATATATATATGTATATATATATATATATATATATATATATATATATATATATATATATATATACAGTATATATATATATATATATATATATATATATATATATATATATATACTTTGCATGTTTGTGTGTTCAAATGGGGTTGATATTTTTTATTTGTGAAATATATGAAATAGGAATGGTTTACTTCAATCTGCGATAAAATTGATTTTTGTCGGAAAATATCTTAATTCATTCATATACAATTATCAATTGATAAAATTCCAAACTTTAATCTTTGTGTTTATGATATAGTTATTTTCACGAATCATAATTTATCATTAATTGGAAATAGAATTAATTAAATCATTTACATTTAATTTCTTCACCAAAACTGAGACAAAAAAGGTTTTTCAGAAATAGATATCAAAGAATAAATATGAGAGGTGATAGGTTAACCAGGTCAACTGCCACCCATTTAAATACTACTGCAAGAGAGTTAAATGGTCCTTTCACTGGCCAGATAGTACTACATTGGATCCCTCTCTGGTTACGACGTATTTTTCCAATTGCCAACACGTATGCCGAATAGTTTAGCCTATTCTTTACACATTCTCCTCTGTCCTCATACAACTGGCAACACTGTGATTACCAAAAAAATGTTCTTCACTCAAGGTGTTAACTACTGCACTGTAATTGTTCTTGGTAAGGGTAGGAGGGACTGTTAAGTTATGGTAAGCTGCTCTTCCAAGAGAAGTACGCTCAAAATCAAATCATTGTTCTCTAGTCTTGGGTAGTACCATAGCCTCTGTACCATGGTCTTCCACTGTCTTAGGATAAAGTTCTAGTGCTTGAGGGGACATTCGGGCACACTATTTTATTACATATCGCTTCATATTGTTTTTCTGAATTTTTATAGTATATATATGAGAGATCAACTTTAATGTTAATGTTCTTATAATATTTTATTTTAATAGTTCATTACGTTACTTGTGCTGTATATCTTTCCTTGTTTTCTTTCCTCACAAGGCTATTTTTCCTTTTTGTAGCCCTTTGGCTCATAGCATCCTGCTTTTCATCCTTAGGAATTAATGATAATGATGACAACAATTAAAATACTATAAAATTATATTAGTATAAAAAAAAGATACATCCATAGTAGGTTGGCCAGCATCAGCCATCCGTTGAAATACTACCGTTAAACAGTTATAAGGTCTTTTGACTGGTCAGACAGTACTACATTGGTTACGGTTCCTTTTCCGTTCCCTATACATACACAACGAATAGTTTGGCCTATTCTTTACATATTCTCCTCTGTCCGCATACACTTGACAACATTGAGATTACCAAATAATTCTTCTTCACCCAAGGGGTTACTGCTCTGCAATTGTTCAGTGGCCATTTTCCTCTTGGTATGGGTAGAAGATAATCTTTACCTATGGTAAGCGCTCTTCTAGGAGAAGGGCACTCAATAATCAAACCATTGTGCTTTAATCTTAATTAGTGGCATACGCTCTGTACCATGGTCTTCCACTGTCTTGTGTTAGAGTTTTCTTGCTTGAGGGTGCTCTCTGGTTCAGTTTTCTATCTTATTTTTTCCTTCTAGTTTTGATAAAGTCTTTATAGTTTATATAGGAGATATTGTAATGATGTTACTCTTCTTAAAATATTTTATTTTACCTTGTTCCCTATCTCACTGGGCTATTTTCCCTGTTGAAGCCTCTGGGCTTATAGCATCCTGCTTTTCCAACTAGGGTTTTAGCTTAGCAAGTAATAATAATAATAATAATAATAATAATAATAATAATAATAATAATAATAATAATAATAATAATAATAATAATGATAATAATATCTGTTACACATTATATTCAAAGCCAATAATAAATAAATTAACATATGTTATTCCTTTGATCCAAAAATCTACATATTTTAAAACCGCTATTTTTTTTTATTCTATGTATAATGTTATTTAATCAAAACTAAGGTTTTTTAAAGAGTGCACTTATTATCACACATAATAATAATAATAATAATAATAATAATAATAATAATAATAATAATAATAATAATAATAATAATAATAATAATAATAATAATAACAATGATAATTATAATAACAATGATAATAATAATAGTATTAATAATGGTAAGAGTAATGATAATAATCCAACACGAACGAACTTCAGAAATCTTTTATAGGAATAAGTCGTTTATTAACAGAAAAAAAAATCTATGAAATTTTTTTAATCATGCTCATTTGACTAAGTCCCAAAGGTCAAACGTTCAAGCTCTCTCTCTCTCTCTCTCTCTCTCTCTCTCTCTCTCCTCTCTCTCTCTCTCTCTCTCTCTCTCTCTCTCTCTCTCAAGGATATGAGAGAGAGAGGACGATGGAGACTAATGACCATAAAGAATTTAAAAAATATTCATAATGATCAGTCTGCTCTATTCATTTGGAACGATGTGACTTGCTTTTATATTAATGGCCTTTACAATTTATTCTTCATTCTTTATTGATTTAATTTATAATAAACTTTTAACCCTAGATGGAATCTGTATATTAGTAGCATAAAGAAAATCCCTGAATAACACGAACCAGTATTCTGTTTCGATAATTATGTATATCTCCAATGTTGACTATCCTTTTGTGATTATGAAATACCCTATATTATTAATTGACGTTTTTTATAGTAAAATAATTTTTGTAGTTTTACCACATACTTAGTAACCTTTGTGTTAAACGTTGTAGTGATCTATTGGAATCGTACCTGCCTGGTGATCGCCGGACTGGGGTTCGAGTCTAGCTTAAGCTCGATAGTTTCTTCTAGTGTCTGCAACCTTACTATCCCTATGAGCTAAGTATCCGTTTGAGGAAGCCTACAGGTCTACCAGCTGAGTCATCAGCAGCCATTGCCCTCCCTGGTCCTACCTTGGGTGAAGAGGGGCTTGGGCACTGATCATATGTATATATATGGCTAGTCTTTGAAAGTGCCGTAGCCTCTGTACCAGAGTCTTTCACTGTAATAATAATAATAATAATAATAATAATAATAATGATAATAATAATAATAATAATAATAATAATAATAATAATAATAATAATGATAATAATAATAATAATAATAGGCTCTCGGGCACTGCCCTACTCGCTAGGGCATTGTAACTGTCCCTTGTCTCTGCCATTCATGAGTGACCTTTAAACCTTGAAACGTAATCTGAGTTTGAAAAGATGATGCTAACACACACAGTTTCTTTTTTGTCTGTTTTCATTACTTACATGAAACATTCACTATTAATCTTGAGTTGATGACGATCTAATTTACCTCGTATATAATTGCCATTGTTACATTCCATAACATCCTTCATTCAAGGTAGATTCTGTCATTATGTCACTCGATTATATATTATATTTCTCCAATACTGACAGTCTTGCTTTTCTGTTATATACTGTGTTTACTTGAATTGATATATAAAAAGGTTGAACCAATTGTATATAACTAGAATATTTTTGTAATAGGACTATCATACATCAAACTGATATATATATATATATATATATATATATATATATATATATATATATATATATATATATATATATATATATATATTGTTTTTTCATTTGAATAAGTTACAATGATATTTTTGCTTATCAACGAAGAACTGAAATTCTACTACCCAATACTAAAGAAATATCACAAGTCGTAACATCAAAATACCAGTCAAAAATATGTTAAAGAGAGAACCAATAATCACTAACTTTTCCTTGCTTATATCTAAAACATTCTTATCTCTTGTAAATGTAGACATCCCAGCTTTATTCATTGCTGAATAAGGTTTTGTCCGGTAGTGGATGATTGATTGGACCATAAATATTCGCAAAGCAATCACTCTGACGTCTCGAAGTTATATACTCGAGTGAAATCGACAAGCCATCTATCATTTATATCAATCAAATAGGTTATCTAGAGAATGCCGAGGAGCTTACTTTTAAAGATCCTTTGAAATTATTGTAGACCAAATAACTTTAGTTTTTCAAATTCTGCAGAATGTTAGGTCTCTAGACTACAAAGAAAAATTATGTCCATCTTTTTAAAAAAGATACTGTTACCCTTTACTTCCAATTGTTCTTACCATATATATATATATATATATATATATATATATATATATATATATATATATATATATATATATATATATATTACCGTAAATATGTGAAATCAGTTATTTTGAATAATTCCTAGTAAATCTGCATACTCAAGGATACTTCATTTAATATCAATAGTTAGTGAAAAATTCCAGTAAATATGTATAATTCCTAATATTATAGTAATTTTCCAAAATAACGGGACCTCCTCAGCCGTCTTAGTTCCGAGATGTCGAAAAAATATAAAGCTAGTTTAGTTTGTCCTGATAATTATGGATAAAGCGATAGTCTCCATCGTGATGACTTTGCGTGTCCGTCAAGTCCTACTAAGAATAACAATATAAATCTTGGATAAAAGTTGACGAGGGCTAAAAATGTCAAAAAGAGTTTACTTTTCAAATATTCTACGTAAGGAATATGAGCTCGTTCATTTTCAAAACGGTGATGGAGAAGGAAAAATTCTTGTCTTGTATGAAAGAACTTGACTCGGAGAAAAAGTTTCGTTCAGAAGACTAATCCCTTAAAAGCAGAGTAGACATGGGAACTTATTTAAATAGCAAACTATTTTATTAACATCAGAATGTTTAATATTTGACAAGATCAGCTTCACCACCAAAGACTTTTTACCACTTATTTTTATTTTAGCTGGTACTTCTCAGAGAATTGTAGAGACAGTAATTTTTGATACATTTTTATGTTTGTAAATTTTTCAATTGTTTTATTACATAGAATGTGCTTCCACCGTGTTCGTTTGCTATATGAATAGATTGAAGGGTTTCAAATGAGTCTTTCACTGTTGTGCCTTCCACTGTTATTTCATTATATACTTTTAAGTGGACGATAATCCTTTTCAGTCTTTTTAACATTTTTCATATCAAATTCTATTAGTTAATTGAGATTCATGTTGTATTTCTGTTTGCATAAAGCCATATGTGTTGCTTGCCTTTTTCCTTAATTTTTTACGATTGACAAATGAAAAAAATTCTTCCTTCTTACCATTGCTTCAAATTACGAGTAGGGTACTGCAAGTGTTTCAAACTCATATATTGTAACGTATTTTCTTTTTTTATTATTATTATGCATTGCACTCTACGCCTCTCTGTTAACAGAACCAGTTTGAGCCTAGTTTTTCTTGCATTGACCTGTTTGAATTTTTGTGACCTTACACAGAAACTGCTGTATATAAAGCTCACTGTCTGTTGAAACAAAGTAAGCTGCATTCGTCTCGTCTTTCAATTATCACCTAACTGGTGATATGCATATTGGTGACCAGTGTAGTGCCCACTCCCTCCGACCTGCCCCTTCAATGCTGTGCCGTACTGTTTGAGGATGTCGGCCAAGGAACCTGCCTCTTCAGCACACGCCGCCGATAAGGCATTACCACCCTTTGAAAGAGGAGAAGTGTTCGCCTGGTTTCAGTGTGCTGAAGTCCAGTTTCGCATCAGGGGCATCCCTCGGTCAAGCACCAAAGCAGATTACGTTTTCTTGGAGATCTCCTGGAAATCTCTGATTGGCTTTTGCGAGCAAGGGGACACTCAAATAACGTACGACAACCTCAAATCATACCTCTTAAAGCAGTAATGGCCATCACCGGCTTACCAAAACTTTTTCAGCTCTCTCAACAACTATTGAAGGACCAAAAGGCTTCACTCACCTTTATGGAAATGAACAGTATTGCTCGCCTGCAGCCTGCCGCAGACGCCTCTCCTTATGAAATGAATCTACTTTGTGCCCTTTGAGTGCGGCACCTAACAGAAACTGAATGTGCAGCCATCCTCAATGTTGATATTTTGCCCATGAAGGACCTGATGACCAAAGTCGATGCCCATATGGACGGTCACTTTATCACTTTCCAAACTTCTATCAACACCTCCACTCCTGACAAAGTGGACAGCTATTCATCATCGACCAAAGCTGATGTGAATGCAGTAGGACACAGACGCGCACCCCATGATGTGCCGAAGTGGCGGGAACACCGCCCACAACCCACATATATCACCCTCAGCATATGCCCCAACCACTTACTGACACCCATCAGCCAAAGCTATGTGACTACCCCTCAAAATTCGCGGCTGCTGGGAAGAAATATTCAAACAGTTGTCAGTGGCCAAAAAACATGTAATTAGGCCATCGCTTGCGGCGGTGAACTCCCCTGTCACTAATCTTTGCTTTCTACATAATGTAAGTACGGGTGTGCAATTTTTAGTAGGCACAGGTGGTTGCTGTTCTCTTCTGCCAAGGACAGTCTCCAGGACACGACATAGTGTGTCTAACTCTGCCGACAACTGCTTGGTAGCTGCCAATGGATCTGTGATACCCATCCACGGTTATGAAACCCTCATATTATAGTTTGGAAGCGCCAAATATAATTGGAAGTCTCGTGTGGCTGACATCACATTGCCAAGCCATGGTGCGAACTACCTCTCACATTTCCAACTCCGGGTTGATGTCGCTCACCGTCGGTTAGTCAACTGGGATTCGTACTCCTCGACACCTCCTTACGTCATGCCCGGAAGTTTTCTATCCAGAATTTTGTCAAACGCTAACGGTTCCCGCTAAGCCCAATAATTTCACCCCAGTGCTCAACAGATTCAGACCTCTGGCACCGGATCGTTTGGCAGCCGCTAAATAAATATTTGCCAAAATAGAAGAAATGGGCCTTTGATAAAAGACCTCAAATCCATGGTCGTCATCCTTACTCATCGTTCTGAAGAAAGATGGATCTCTGCATCCATATGAGGTTTACAGGCGCCTAAACTTGCAGACAGAACCGGATCACTACCCCCTCACAAAAATCGCCAACGTAACCTCCTACTTGTACAAAGCAAAGGTTTTCTTCACACTCGACCTCCTAATAGGGTAATATCAGGTGTCCATGAACCCAGGAGAAATTCCCAGGGCCGCCATTACCAGCCTCTTTGGTACATACACATTCAATTACTCCTGTTTTGGCCTATGTAATGCTGGGGCCAATTTTCAATGTCTTATGGACAGCATCTTATGGGACCTCCCCTTCTGTGTGTGTTACATGGACGACATACTTGTGTTCTCTTCCTCCAAAGAGGAACACCTCCATCATCTATGCATCGTGCTCGACTGGCTACAACAGAACTGCTTTGTAGTCTGGTATGACAAGTGTACCTCTGGCACCAACGAAGTATTGTTCTTGGGGCACCGTATCACTCCTGGAAGAGTCTACCCCTTTTTTGAGAAGGTAGCAGACATTCAGAACTTCCCCACGCTCTCGACCGTCAAAGCACTGTAAGAATTCTTGGTCATGACCACCTATTACCACTGTTTCCTGCCAGCCATCACTGCCACTTTTGCCCCATTCCCCCTCTGGCTCCCTCAAGGGTAAGCCAAATGACCTGGAGTGGGGCCTTCTGTAATGCAAAGAATGCCCTATCAACTGCTACTGCTATCACTCTTCCCGTGCCACATGCACCTCTCCTTCTGTTCACTGATGCCAGTGATGTTGCTATTGGCACAGTACTCGAGCAGGTGGTCAATGGCTCACCTTGGCCTTTGGCCTTATTTAGTAGAAAACTGTCCAACACAGAATTCGACCACGAATTGCTGTCGGTACAAGTCACCTTCGCCATTTCTTGGAAGTTACGCACGAAGAGTATCCCCCTGGTGCACACCTTTACTTGATAGTCCCATGCCTGGTCCACCCGTCAATGCCGACATCTCTCCGCTGTCAAGAAACACATTGACTGCCATTCACTTGGGATTGGATTATAACGCCTTGGCAGAAGCCCGAGAAAAGCATCCTGAGTACCAATCGTGTAGGACATCCTGCACATCCTTCTGTTTGTAGGACATTCCTCTTTACTACCACAATGCCACCCTCCTCTGTGACATCAGTACTGGTAGACCTAGACCATGGATACATTATCCCATGTGCCGAATGGTGTTTGATTTTATTCATGGCCTTTCACTTCCCCTATACCATTTTACTGCACAGCTACTGAAGACAAAGTTTATTTGGCCATGTATTACTAAGGATGCTACGGATTGGGTATGCATCTGTACTTCATGCCAAACCTCAAAAATACATTGACACATGGGTACCTTTCCTTAACCTCAGTGGCACTTTGCCCACATTCACATCAATGTTGTAGCTCCCCTACCCACATCACAAGGACATCGTTACCTGTTTACTGTCATGAACCTGTTATCCACTCGTAGGGCTGAAGCCATTCCCATAGAAACTGCAACCTCTGCCACATGTACATCTGACTTACTCTTAGGTTGGATAGTGAGGTTTAGTACCCCTAAGCATATTTTTCCGATAGGGGTAACATTTTGCCTTCATCAGACAACCGCATACATCCCTTCTGCCAATGGAATGGTTGAACGTTTTCACTGTACCCTGAAAGCAGCTTTGATGTCCTGCTGTAAGGACTCCAACTGGTTTACCCAGCTTCTCTGGATCCTCCTGGGACTCAGGACCACTCCTAAAGAGGCCCTGGATGTCTCTCACTGAAATGGTGTATGGTGACCTGTTGGTCATCCTCGCTGAATATTTTTCCGTTTGCAGCCTCATCCGACAATCTCCACCTCCTTTGGCGTGTCGTGGGGAAATTTACTCCATGCCACCAGATGTACAAGCCAATAGCTAAGCAACTCATACCGGTGGGTCTGTACTCTGCAACGCACATTTTCCTGCGCAAGGACACTAGCAAGCCACCATTAACACCCCCTTACACGGGCCCTTTGCTTGTAATCCGTCGTAAGCCAAAAGCATTCCTACCTAACATAACAATTATGTCAAAAAAGACTGGAACCCCATTGATCGCCCAAAACCTGCATATCTTCTACCCGATGACCTGTCTACAGTATGCCTCTCAAGAGCTGGGTACCCTATTTCACATGTATGTGATTTTTAGGAAGAGCCATGTATCCCACGTGTTTCACACCAGTACATTTTGATGTATTTTCATCTTTTATAGTATATTAAACTTTACACCTATCTGTCAACAGAACCACTTTGATCCTGTTTTTTTCTTGCATTGATCTGTGGATTTGTGTGACCCTCTTACACTGAAACTGTTGTATAAAAAGCTCGCTGTCTGTTGGAATAGTTAGTTGTATTCGTCTCGTCTTTCAGTTATCACCTAACTGGCGATACCCAGAGTAGACATTTCGTCGCGACCAAATATAAAAATACCATTTATCTATTATTATAATGTTGTTACTATTGAAATTTGCAGACGTATAACATCAATTATTATTGGCATTTTGAGTAACTGCCATAAAAACTTACCTAATACAATTTTAGGAATTTTGCAAAATTTCGGTTATTTTTAATTATTTTGAATAATATCGAGATTTATAACAATTATTTTACAAAATTATTATTATTCTAGGTATTAAACATATTTACTTAAAGTTTTAATTGATTGCGTATATTAATTGTAGTATTCGTCAGTATAGAAATTTACTAGGAATTATGCATGATAACAGATTTCAGATTTACGGTAACTCTCTCTCCTCTCTCTCTCTCTCTCTCTCTCTCTCTCCTCTCTCTCTCTCTCTCTCTCTCTCTCTCTCTCTCTCCCTCTCTCTCTCTCTCTCTCTCTCTCTCTCTCTGTAATATATATATATATATATATATATATATATATATATATATATATATATATATATATATATATATATATATATATATATATATATATATATATATATATATATTTATATATATATATATATATATATAATATATATATATATATATATATATATGTATATATATATATATATATGTATATATATATATATATATATATATATATATATATATATATATATATATATATATATATATACATTATATATATATACATATATATATATATATATATATATATATATATATATATATATATATATGTATATATATATATATATACATATATATATATATATATGTATATATATATATATATATATATATATATATATATATATATATATGTATATATATATATATATACATACGTATATATATATATATATATATATATATATATATATATATATATACATACGTATATAAATATATATATATATATATATATATATATATATATATATATATATATATATATATATATATATATGTATGTATATATATACATATATATATATATATATATATATATATATATATATATGTATATATATATATATATATATATATATATATATATATGTGTGTGTGTGTGTGTGTGTGTGTGTATGTGTGTACCGTGCCAGGCCGTATATCTTAGCAAACTATGTTTGCCAACATGAGCAACCTGGAGAAGCAACGATAACTTTGGGTGAGGCGGACATGCCCCACTAAATCTCAAAGAAGTCACTGGCAGCAGGGTGACGAATTGGGTTTAAGTTTATAGCCAATATGTCTCTTCGGCTTTTACTACTGAAGCCTGATGGATGATCTTACTGGAAATGGTAAGGACCGGAAGGGGATACTTGCTTTAGTTAGGTAGACACTGGGCATCAAAAGGAACTGGCTATCCTTCGATGAATTTAGCCAATGAAGCCTTTATGGTTTTAGTCAGTTTATGGAAAGCGAAAATTACAGAATGGCCCCCAGTCCCTGGCATTGCGTGGTGCTAAGAATCACCCAGTTTATGAATACTAAAGAAAAATTTAAAATTGATAATTGGAATGTTAGATACATGTGTCAGATTGGTAAGTTACAGAAAGTGGAGAATGCATTTATTAAATATAGTTTGGGTATATCAGCCCTAAGTGAAACATGCTGTAAGGGGATAGGTAAGAAAACCTTTGACCAAGGCAATTTATTTATCTATTCAGGAAAAACATATGGCGTTGGAAGAGAAGTGGTAGAAATGAATATGACACCAAAAGCAAAAAAGGCATTAACTAAGTGGATAGCTTTAAAGAGTAGTGCTACTTGCAAAGTTCAAATCATAGCAGTGAAATATGAGTATTATAGTTTGCTATGCACCAAAAAATGATTCCCCCGAAGAAAGGAAAGATGAATACTCTGATCTTCGGAATGTACTAGATGAGATCCCAGAGACCGATATGAAAATTATAATTGGGTACTTCAATGCTTAAGTTGGAAGGAATAATTAAGGTATAGAGAATATGATGGGCGCTGAGGGTCTTGGCGAAGTTGCAAATGAAAATGGAGCACATTTCCTAAATTTCTGTTCAACAAACAATCTTGTCATTGGAGGTACTCCTTTCCAGTACAGGGACCCCCACAAATATACATTTACTTCCCCATATTGCAATTGCAAAAATCAAATAGATCACATAGCCATTGATAAAGAGAGATGGAGGACTCTGTGAAATGTGAAAAGCTATAGAGGTGAAAATATTGGTAGTGATCACCAGCTCATCATTGCCACACTGAAATTAAAACTGAAAGCTCCGAAGAGAACTATGGATAGAATACCTAGGTTAGATGCAAACAAGCTTTTGGAAGATGAGCAAACAGAAGGATTTGCAATTGAATGTAGTAATCGATTAGCAGTCTGAGAGACTTTGAAAGACGAAGATCAGACAATTAATGAAAAATAGTGTGATACTAATAACATATATCAGTCAGTAGGTAGTGAAGTTCTGGGTCAAGCAGCTACAAAGAGAAAGTCATGGATATAAAATGATATTGGGATACTATAAAAAGGAGACAAAGACAGAAATTGATCGTTGGAAGTTTTCGAGGAAATAATGAAAATTACAAGGTAGAGCATGACAAGTATTCCAGTATCAATATTGTGTTCAAAAGAGTGGCTCTTGTGAAAGAATTGCTCATAGAATTATCAATGAAATCCTTATAGAGGAAAGGAAGAAGAAGCATATACCCATGAAATAGAGAGATGGATCTGTGATAACAAAAGAGGATGAAGAAAGGCAACAGTGGATGGAACACTTCAGTGAGGTCATGAATAGGTGATACGAAGGGAATAATTTGATTGATATGCCTGAAGTTGATGAAGACCTCGATGTGTCCATAAATGGAGTCAGTGTTTTTGAAGTCGAAACTAATATTGAAAAACTCAGGAGATGAAAGCCTCTGGTTACGAAGGAATAAATAATGAAGTGACTCCCAGAATACTTAGGAAATTATTTTTTAGAATGTGACATGAAGATGCAAAACCTAATGATTGGAAGCTAGGGGTGTTGGTGAAAATGACCAAAAAAGTAGATCTGACTGATTGCAATAATAACAGAGGCATCACACTTACGTCAGTTGCCATGAAAATCTATAGCATGTGTATTTTGAAGAGACTAGAGAAAAAGATTGGTGAAAAGCTGAGAGGTGAACAAGCAGGATTCCGAAAATATAGAAGTTTCACTGACCAAATTTTCCTTATAAGATATGTACAGCAATGCGTAGAATATAGAAATCCTATTTTGATGGCATTTGTGGACTATGAAAAAGCCTTTGATAGTGTGCACCGGCCAATTCTGTGGAGAGTCCTGCGTTATTATGGCATTCTTAAATGTGAAATTTTATTAAGTCTGTCATGAACATAGCAAGTACAAAGTAAATGTTAGTGGAGTCCTGTCAAATTCATTTCCAGTGAACAGCGGAGTACTCCAAGGGAATGTGTTGTCCCATACGTTTTTTATCCTCCTCATGGAATTTGTAATGCGTAGAAAAGTTGGAGAATGGAGGAGAAGGATAGGACTGGATTGGTATTAGGAAATTAGCGGGCCAAGAGTATGCTGATGATGTTGTCCTTATTAGCAGAACACCATAGGATTTGCAATGGTTGCTTACCAGAATGCATGAAATATCACACGAGGTTCGGCTCAAGATAAATAGAAGAAAGACATAGATGATAGAATGTAATATGCAATGGAAGATGAAATATCATTGTTAAGACAAGGATTAATGAGTCAGAATCATTCAAGGCTTAAGGAAATATGATCTCCAATACAGGATCATCAGTGAAAGATTGAAAAATTACACTTGACAATGACTAGGTAAAGCAAAATTTGGAGATCAACTAGCATGAAATAACACAAAAAAATCAGCCTAGGTATCACTTTAGTGAGATCTGCGTTACTGTATGGACATGAGTCATGGTATGGCAATGTAACAATATCCAACAGATTTATCAGATGTGAGAACAAAGACCTCATGGAGTTAAATGGCAGGACAGGATTAGAAATGAAACTATAAGAGAGATTACTCGAGTGCCATATGTGGAGGAGATCATGGTGAGTTATAGATGGAGGCACTAGAAGACTTAAATCCTCTTAAGTTGGATGCATGGACAACCTTCATCAACCTAAAGCATATGGGATTAAGTCATGCAATTTACTTAAACTGTGTGATTTGAGACTAAATTGCGCTTATATATTAATTTAAGTGCATTTCAGCGTGTTGAGTTGATAATGGGGCATCCCTGACATTTCTGGTTTGGCCATTCTCTTCACACTTCCCAAGCAAGAGAGATTGGTTCACCAAATGTTGAACTGGGCTCCAAAGGCACTAGAAGAGTTGGAAGAACCATGCCTACATGGCTAAGAATTATGAAGCGTAAAATGGGATATCATGAGCGGAGAGGTATTGAATTAAAAGCTCAAGATAGAGACGACTGCTGAAATCTAAACATGGCCCTTTAAGTCAAGAGGTGCAGGAGATGATATATATATATATATATATATATATATATATATATATATATATATATATATATATATATATATATATGATAAATTTTGCACATTTTTACGTGTTTTTCATATTCAAATAAGCCATATATATTTTTGATACATTAATGTCTGGATTCTCTTAACGACCTCGGGATCAGAGCCCCAGGCGAAATCACACAAAGACAAGAGCTTGGCTCCGGCCGGGAATCGAACCCTGGTCGGCAAGCTTGTATAGACAGTGACTAAGCCACTTGGCCACGAAGAAAGATAAAAGTCAATGACAATTCTTCTGTACTTATACCTGTCGAATTCAGGTATTTTGTACTTAGAATTGAAATCAACCCATCTTCACCATCGTGGCTAATTGGTAGTTTGTTACTTGGCATTCAATTAATATTTTTACTCTTATACCTGCACAAATCCACTTTGAAATTCTTTGTACCTCCATGCACCCATCCACAAAGTGTTTTAGGGCTTTACTTTCAAATGCAGATACAGGATTTTGTTATATTTGCAAATGTTTGTATGCTGCTTCCTTCGTTTTATATTTTTTTTTGTAATTATTATTCTACATTTCCGTTGACTTATGATATTGGAATGTTAGCATATTTCCCCAAATAAAAGTTCCTTTAAATTCTGGTAATGTCTACTAGAAATATTTCATGATGCTTCGTCATTAAAATTTTTATCATGAAATTAAGATTTATTTATTAAAAGAAATGATTTACGTACCAGTCGCGGTTTGCACCGTCTTGTGATTCTTACACTTAAATTCAGAAAATGATGTCCAATAAATTTTGGAAGACCCAAGACAT
>NC_090733.1:98746756-98759256 GCF_036898095.1 Palaemon carinicauda | reverse complement strand
TATTATTATTATTATTACTATCCAAGCTACAACCCTAGTTGGAAAAGCAAGATGCTATAAGCCCAGGGGCTCCAACAGGGAAAAATAGCCCAGTGAGGAAAGGAAATAAGGAAATAAATAAATGAAGAGAACAAATTAACAATAAATCATAATAAAAACAGTAACAACGTCAAAACAGACATGTCATATATAAACTATTAACAGCATCAAAAACAAATATGTCATAAATAAACTATAAAAAGACTCATGTCCGCCTGGTCAACAAAAAAGCATTTGCTCCAACTTTGAACTTTTGAAGTTCTACTGATTCAACCACCCGATTAGGAAGATCATTCCACAACTTGGTAACAGCTGGAATAAAACTTCTAGAGTACTGCGTAGTATTGAGTCTCGTGATGGAGAAGGCCTGGCTTTTAGAATTAACTGCCTGCCTAGTATTACGAACAGGATAGAATTGTCCAGGGAGATCTGAATGTAAAGGATGGTCAGAGTTATGAAAAATCTTATGCAACATGCATAATGAACTAATTGAACGACGGTGCCAGAGATTAATATCTAGATCAGGAATAAGAAATTTAATAGACCGTAAGTTTCTGTCCAACAAATTAAGATGAGAATCAGCAGCTGAAAACCAAACAGGAGAACAATACTCAAAACAAGGTAGAATGAAAGAATTAAAACACTTCTTCAGAATAGATTGATCACCGAAAATCTTGAAAGACTTTCTCAATAAGCCTATTTTTTGTGCAATTGAAGAAGACAGAGACCTTATATGTTTCTCAAAAGTAAATTTACTGTCGAGAATCACACCTAAAATTTTGAAAGAGTCATACATATTTAAAGAAACATTATCAATACTGAGATCCGGATGTTGAGGAGCCACCGTCCTTGACCTACTTACAATCATACTTTGAGTTTTGTTAGGATTCAACTTCATACCCCATAATTTGCACCATGCACTAATTCTAGCTAAATCTCTATTAAGGGATTCACCAACCCTAGATCTACATATATATATATATATATTTATATATATATATATATATATATATATATATATATATATATATATATATATATATATATATTTATATATATATATATATATATATATATATATATATATATATATATATATATATATATCCATCCATATACCAAGGCACTTCCCCCAATTTTGGGGGGTAACCGACACCAACAATGAAACAAAACAAAAAGGGGACCTCTACTCTATGTTCCTTCAGCCTAATCAGGGACTCAACCGAGTTCAGCTGGTACTGCTAGGGTGCCACAGCCCAACCTCCCACATTTCCACCACAGATGAAGCTTCATAATGCTGACTCCCCTACTGCTGCTACCTCCGCGGTCATCTAAGGCACCGGAGGAAGCAGCAGGGCCTACTGGAATTGCGTCACAATCGCTCGCCATTCATTCCTATTTCTAGCACGCTCTCTTGCCTCTCTCACATCTATCCTCCTATCACCCAGAGCTTTCTTCACACCATCCATCCACCCAAACCTTGGCCTTCCTCTTGTACTTCTCCCATCAACTCTTGCATTCATCACCTTCTTTAGCAGACAACCATTTTCCAT
Organism: Palaemon carinicauda; assembly: GCF_036898095.1. NCBI lineage: Eukaryota > Metazoa > Arthropoda > Malacostraca > Decapoda > Palaemonidae > Palaemon > Palaemon carinicauda. The sequence goes on along the minus strand of NC_090733.1, from coordinate 98,757,664 downwards.
TCTCTCAACATGGCCAAACCACCTCAACACATTCATATCCACTCTAGCCGCTAACTCATTTCTTACACCCGTTCTCTCCCTCACCACTTCGTTCCTAACCCTATCTACTCGAGATACACCAGCCATACTCCTTAGACACTTCATCTCAAACACATTCAATTTCTGTCTCTCCATCACTTTCATTCCGCACAACTCCGATCCATACATCACAGTTGGTACAATCACTTTCTCATATAGAACTCTCTTTACATTCATGCCCAACCCTCTATTTTTTACTACTCCCTTAACTGCCCCCAACACTTTGCAACCTTCATTCACTCTCTGACGTACATCTGCTTCCACTCCACCATTTGCTTCAACAATAGACCCCAAGTACTTAAACTGATCCACCTCCTCAAGTAACTCTCCATTCAACATGACATTCAACCTTGCACCACCTTCCCTTCTCGTACATCTCATAACCTTACTTTTACCCATATTAACTCTCAACTTCCTTCTCTCACACACCCTTCCAAATTCTGTCACTAGTCGGTCAAGCTTCTCTTCTGTGTCTGCAACCAGTACAGTATCATCTGCAAACAACAACTGATTTACCTCCCATTCATGGTCATTCTCGTCTACCAGTTTTAATCCTCGTCCAAGCACTCGAGCATTCACCTCTCTCACCACTCCATCAACATACAAGTTAAACAACCACGGCGACATCACACATCCCTGTCTCAGCCCCACTCTCACCGGAAACCAATCACTCACTTCATTTCCTATTCTAACACATGCTTTACTACCTTTGTAGAAACTTCTCACTGCTTGCAACAACTTTCCACCAACTCCATATAACCTCATCACATTCCACATTGCTTCCCTATCAACTCTATCATATGCTTTCTCCAGATCCATAAACGCAACATACACCTCCTTACCTTTTGCTAAATATTTCTCGCATATCTGCCTAACTGTAAAAATCTGATTCATACAACCCCTACCTCTTCTAAAACCACCCTGTACTTCCAAGATTGCATTTTCTGTTTTATCCTTAATCCTATTAATCAATACTCTACCATACACTTTTCCAACTACACTCAACAAACTAATACCTCTTGAATTACAACACTCATGCACATCTCCCTTACCCTTATATAGTGGTACAATACATGCACAAACCCAATCTACTGGTACCATTGACAACACAAAACACATATTAAACAATCTCACCAACCATTCAAGTACAGTCACACCCCCTTCCTTCAACATCTCAGCTTTCACACCATCCATACCAGATGCTTTTCCTACTCTCGTTTCATCTAGTGCTCTCCTCACTTCATCTATTGTAATCTCTCTCTCATTCTCATCTCCCATCACTGGCATCTCAACACCTGCAACAGCAATTATATCTGCCTCCCTATTATCCTCAACATTCAGCAAACTTTCAAAATATTCAGCCCATCTTTTCCTTGCCTCCTCTCCTTTTAACAACCTTCCATTTCCATCTTTCACTGTCTCTTCAATTCTTGCGCCAGCCTTCCTTACTCTCTTCACTTCTTTCCAAAACTTCTTCTTATTCTCTTCATATGACTGACCCAATCCCTGACCCCACCTCAGGTCAGCTGCCCTCTTTGCCTCACGTACCTTGCGCTTTACTTCCACATTTTTCTCTCTATATTTTTCATACTTCTCTATACTATTACTCTGCAGCCATTCTTCAAACGCCCTCTTTTTCTCTTCCACTTTTACCTTCACTCCTTCATTCCACCATTCACTGCCCTTCCTCACGCTGCCTCCAACAACCTTCTTGCCACATACATCACTTGCAATCCCAACAAAATTTTCTTTTACTAACTTCCACTCCTCCTCTAATTTACCAGTTTCTCTTACTCTCACCTAGTCATATGCCATTTTCAACCTTTCCTGATATTTACTTTTTACCCCCGGTTTTATTAGCTCTTCAATCCTCACTACCTCCCTTTTACATCCACCTACTCTATTCCCCCACTCTTTTGCTACAACTAATTTTCCTTCCACCAAAAAATTATCAGACATACCGTTAGCCATACCCCTAAACACGTGCACGTCTTTCAATCTTCCAAACATTCTTTTAGTTATCAACACATAATCCATTAATATATATATATATATATATATATATATATATATATATATATATATATATATATATATACTGTATATATATATATATATATATATATATATATATATATATATATATATATATATATATATATATATATATATATATATATATATTGATTATTAGGGTTACTATTTTCTCATCTTTAGAGTTAGAGTTTTTAGAAATTAGCAAATCTGAAACTTCTGAGAACAAAATTTATATTCTGAAGACATCGATTTCATTATATTTACTTTTATTTCATGCAAAACTCGCTCTTGGCTATATATATTTTATATTTCTACATACACATGCATAGGTAAATGAATATATGAATCTCAAATTGTAATTTTCTTGGACAATGTTAATCTCTGGTTGGGGATGTCCTATTGATGCGTTCCTGCCTCGCGATTGCCGGACTAATGTTCGAATCCCGCTCAAGCTCTATAGTCTTTTGTAGTGTCTGCCATTTCACTATCCTTGTGAGCTAAGAATTAGGACTTTGGGGGATCCTGTAGGTTTATATGCAGAGTCATCAGCATCCACTGCCAGACCCTCCCTGATCCCAGCGTGGTTGGGGAAAGGGGCTAGGGCACTGATCTTATGGATATATGTTCAGTTTCTAGGGCATTGTCATGCTATCTAGGGTATTGTCACCTTCCCTTGCCTCTGCCATTGATCACTGACATTTAAACCTTAATCATAGAGATAGATATTCCAATATATTGAATGGCAAAGAAGACGCAGAACAGAGACCTTCAATTAAAGTCCAAATTACCGTGATTATAAGACAACCTCTGGAGATATCAGAAAATATGCGTAGGAGGAGGTTGAAACTGTAATGTTCCTGGATTCTTAAAGCTTTATTTATACGTTCACTGAGTAACTTGAAAAGGCGTTGAAATATTGAAAAAAACATTAATCACACGTAAAATCTCTCTCTCTCTCTCTCTCTCTCTCTCTCTCTCTCTCTCTCTCTCTCTCTCTCTCTCTCTCTCTCTCTCTCTCTCTCTCTCTCTCGTTTTTTTTTCATAATAGCTAGCAGGATGACTTCAGAGGCCAAGGTAAATAGTTTATTTGACAATTAAGAAAGTTATTCATTTGAAAATTACGCATTTAGTTGTTAACATTATGAAATCATAACAGTATCTCTGATATATCAATGTTTATTCTTCATCATCATTATCATCATCATCTCCTCCTACGCCTATTCACTCAAAGGTCCTCGGTTAGATTTGACCTGTCGTCTCTATCTTGAGCTGTTAATTTTATACTTCTCCATCCATCTTCTCCTACTTCATGCTTCATAGTTCCCAGCCATGTAGGTCTGGTTCTTCCAACTCTTCTAGTGCCTTGCGGAGACCAGCTGAATGTTTGGTAAACTAATCTCTCTTGGGGAGTGCGAAGAGCATGCCCAAACCATCTTTCTCTACCCCTCATCATGATCTCATCCACATATGGCAATCTAATAATATCTCTTATAGTTTCATTTCTAATCCTGTCTTGCCATTCAACTCCCAATATCCTTTTGAGGGCTTTATTCTCAAATCTACTATATCTATTGGAGAGTGTTTCACTATCATACAATGACTCATGTCCATAGAGTCACACCAATCTCACTAAACTGATATATTGTCCGATTTTTATATGAAATTTCAGGCGATTTGATTTCAGAATTTTGCTTAACTTAGCCATTGTCTGATTTACTTTATTCAATCTTTCACTAAACTCTAATTCTAAAGACCCTGTATTGGAGATCATAGTTCCTAAATACTTAATCGATTTTACCTCATCAATCCTTTCTCCTTCCAATGATATTTCATCTTCCATTACGTTTTCCGTTCTCATCATCTGACTTTCTTCTATTTATCTTTAGCCCAACCTCGTGTGATATTTCATGCATTCTGGTAAGCAAGCATTGCAAGGCCTGTGGTGTTCTGCTAACAAGTACAGCATCATCAGCACACGCTTGGTCTGCTAAATTCCTATCACCAATGCAGTCCAATTCTTCTCCATCATCTCCGACTGTTCTACTCATTACAAAATCCATGAGGAGGATAAACAACATAGGTGACTACACAATCCTTTGGAGTACTCCGCTATTCACTGGAAATTCATTTGATAAGACTCCATGAACCTTAACTTTGCACTTGCTATGCTCATGAACAGACTTAGTCAAATTTACATATTTAAGAGGAATTCCAAAATAACACAGGACTCTCCACAAAATTGGCCGGTGCACACTATGACGAGCCGAGAGAAGGTTGTAACTAAGAAGGCAGGATGAAAGCAACTGAGTAACTTTATTACAGAACACTCACTTTTATATACAAAGACTCCTGGCAAAAAGGGCATACAAAACTTAACAGGTAATTTCATGTTCAAACCAACACCGCACTTGTTAACAGTTAACGGTGAGAAAAACAGACATGTTATTTCAGGTTCTTATTAGTGCGAGGGGAGAGTGAAGATACAAGCATAATATATAAAACAAAAGGAAATATCGTTACTCTGTACGATCGTGTGACACATGGTTGGTACATGGCTCCCCCCCTAAAAATGACATACTGTACCTGTTAAATAGGTCACCCTGATCTGGAGTGGTAGTAGCAAAACTGCGGCCGATGAGCGGTAGTGAGTGGCTGTAGAGGTCATTGGTTGGGGCGCGAGCAAGTGGTGGATGATGGGTGGCTTTGTTGCCGCTCCGGCTCGTCACGGGGTAGGCGTGTGTGTCCTACGGCCTTCATAGGCGTGTGTGTCCTACGGCATTTATAGCCGTGTCCTATAGAATTCAGAGGCATGTGTATCCTACGGTATTTATAGACGTGTGTGTCCTACGGCATTCATAGGTGTGTGTGTCCTACGGCATTCACGTCAGCTTCGGTTGAAGTTGAATAGGTATCCTCTTCGTCAGGAGTGGAGGCGTTGATGGATCTCTTGAAGGTCATGAAGTGGGTGTCCATAAGGGCGTCGTCTTTGGTCATCAAGTCCTTTATGGGTAAACTATTGACATCAGGTATGGCAGCGCGCACAGGTTCAGGTAAACAGCTTACCCAAAGGGCACGAAGTAGGTTCACCTCACAAGGAGAGCCATGTGTGGCAGGTTGCAGGCGAGTGATACTGGTCATTTCCCTGAGGGTGAGCGAAGCCCTTTCGTCCCCCAACGGTTGTTGAGAGAGCTAAAAAAGCTTTGCTATACGGGCGGCTGGTGACGGCGAGTACTGCTGCAGAAGGTATGTTTTGAGGGCGTCATAGTAACAGTGAGGGGGGGGGGGGGTGAGGGAAGGTGGGAGGAGGGAGTCACTCCGGATCACCAATGTGACGAGCTGAGAGAAGGTTGTGACTCAAAGGCAGGATGAAAGCAACTGAGTAACTTTATTACAGAACACTCGCTTTTATATACAAAGACTCCAGGCAAAAACGGCATACAAAACATAACAGGCAATTTCATGTTCCTACCGACACCTCACCGGTTAACAGTTAACGGTGAGAAAAACAGACATATTATTTCAGGTCCTTATTAGTGTGAGGGGAGAGCGAAGATACAAGCATAATATATACACAAAATGAAATGTCGTTACTATGTACGATCGTGTGACACACGGTTGGTACAGCACTATCAAAGGCTTTTCCATTGTCCACATATGCCATCAAAAGTGGATTTCTATTTTCTACGCATTGCTGTACAAGATGTCTCAAAACTTGGTCAATGCAACTTCTACCTTTACTTAATCCAGCTTGTTTATCTCTCCGCTTTTCATCAATCTTTCTCTCCAGTCTCTTTAGAATAAGCATACTATATATTTTCATAACAACTGACGTAAGTGTTATGCCTCTGTAATTATCGCGATCAGTGAGGTCTCCTTTTTTTCCTTTTCTTTATTTTGCCATTTTCACCAACACTCCTTACTCACATTCATTAGGTTTTGCCTATTCATACCACATTCTACCAAATAATCTTATAAGTAGTCTAGAAACATCACTTCATTTTCGGCCAGAATTACCTCATTAGTGAAAAATTATTGAACTGTATAACATATGAGGAATTTATCTCTGAAATCGCTATTCGCAAATAACCAAACCTAAAATAAATGTAGAGTTGTACTTACTTTTCCATAGCATTTTAGTAATAATATTATAGCCATAATTATTACAGCATTAATTTGAAAACTATTATTTCATTAGATCTTTTTAAATTATCGAATGAATTTTTTAATAGCGCATTGTATTTTTTTTTCGAATAATGGTCAAAAACCGTGATTTGACGAATATACTTATTTACTTCACTACATGTACTTCATACTTTTATGCATGTAAAGACCATCGTGACGTTCCATAAGAATTTCTTATCTGCATCCAGCTTCCAAAACATTTTTTTCATAGGAAATGAATATTTTCCATTTTTTTTTTATTATTATTTCTATTATCTTATTAGTGATACTTGTATTAAGAGCTGTTTTGGTAAAGACCTTAAACAAAAAAAAAAAAAAAATTGGAACTAGCAGACTCATTTATTTAAATCATAGGCTGGGAATGAAAATGGATAGCAAATCTATACTTCAGTAAATTGAAAATTGTTCCCAAATATAATTGCTCGCGTTACCTTTAAAATCATTAAAGTTGAAAGACTTCCAAACATCGCATCACAACAAGGGAGATATATCTACTTCAAATGACATGAATCAAAACATCATTGATTTTTTGATAGGATATTAATAATACAAACTATCTCTTCATGCCATAAAATGCTGTGGTAGCTCATTAGACCAATTTTTTTCAGGAACTTAAAATCATCCATTTCTCAGAATATCCTGTATCTGGAAATCCCTCGTTTCTGGGTGGTTGAATATTTCCTTCGAAAAGTTGCTAGAGCTTCATAATGTAAACAGTGAACGGTCTACAAGACAAGGAACTCTAATTGCCCATAAGATTGAAGGTAAGTATAGAAAAAGATTAAAGTTAAACAATCGTAGCGATTCAAATGTTACTTTAAGTGATATACATCGTATAATATTTTCTTGGGATTTGGTAATTAAACTAAAATTACGTCAACATTCTAAAGAATTATGGAAGTGATACCAGATGGCCATATATAACTATCATAACACTATTATCAGAAAACACATTTAATATTGCCTTACTTGTATTTTATAAAGGTGGCCTTATACCAGCACTGACTTTTGCTTCAGGTAGAGCAACCCGTAAATATCATTTATTCAGAAAGAGGATTTAGTCCTAAAATGTAAATTGTTTATTTAAAAGAGACAAATGAAGTTAGTTACTGAAAAATCCAAAACTACCGTGAAGAAAAGCAGCAATGCAAAACAAGAAAAAAAATCGTTGGCGAGAAAGTGGGTGGGTGTTCGTAAAACCTACGGATACCACACGAATAGTTTCACTTTCTCAGCTTAAGTGGTAGTTTTTATCATGATTGTATAGTTTCAGTTGTTAGCCAGGTCCAGACGAAAAAGTAATGGGATAGTTTTTAACTTAAATTAATATACTAATGATTATAGCCAAAGATTTTAATCTCAAATAATAGGTATTAAGACTGAAAAATAGATTAATGGTGTGAAAAATCGTGAAGACGGAGACTAGAAATGCAATGTTTAGATAAATGATAAATTATTACACGGAAAGCATTACATTTGTGATGTAGATCTTTTTCTTTCTTGATACGATACATAAAATAGAAAACTATATAGAAGGGCTGAATGCTTACTATTACACCCTTTGCTTGATTATTTTGAGTTTGTGGGACTGTAATAAAGTTGTTCTGCACCACTTCCTTTGAGGACTGGCACTTGAAGCCTATAGATAGGGGGTCACTTTTATTTTTACCTCAATATCGAAAGGTAGACACTAAATACAATGGTCTGTTTATCACTGTGTATTTTCTAACATGTTTACCCTTGGTTCTCTAACTTCAATATTTCACTAAATAAAGGATGGAAGGACCAACCTCTAGATTAACCGTAGAGCAACTGGTGATGAAAGAGTGGGGGGTGTCACTTGAAGAGTTTTTAGCTCTTTGGTTAGGGTAGAATTGCGCACTGGAACATTAGCTCGTTCTTATTAAATTATTCCCGGATACACAGTCAACTTCACAAAGACTAAATAAAGGTTTCAGTGACGTTGAATGAAATATTAACTTAATTCCTTTAAATACTTGTGAAAGTAATTTCTGTCTTCTCTTCAGAATGAAATTGTTTATTGCCCATGGCGAACAAAATGGCATCCTGTCTGGAATGAGGAGACAAAATTAAGTAGAAATGCCAGGAGACGGTGGTCTTAAGATTTTATTCCTCTACTCGAGAAGACTACATGAGTTATTACTAATCTCGGATAGTCAATGGTCAGGTAGAATTTTACAAGAGATAAACTGTGTCAAAGACTTTGCCCCTGAAAAAGGTAGGGATTTACTTTTACGTATCAGTGGTTGATAACGTATACAGGTGGCTAATACCATACATCTCGGAAACAATAGAAACAGTGTCTCCAAAAGAGAGAATATCAGACCAAAAACACACCCCAGCTAGCGACGACGTGAAATTACTAACACAACAATTAAATTACCGACAATCTAACACTCACAGGAGGGTAAGGGTAACATACACCCTAATAAGATACTTTCAAAATGAAATAATTGAAGAATCCAACAGAATAAACAGAGAAAACTGGAACAACACGATAATCAAACTAGGACAAATATACGAAGGCCTCAAAAAAGTCTGGGAAAAACTACAAAGACTATTGGGAAAACTCAAAATAGAAATACCTTACTTAATAAACAATAATGGTGATAAAGTAGAAGGCACCGAAGATCAAATCAAATTACTATCTGAAACATTGTCAAGCACATTCGAAATCACAGAAGAACAAAATGCAAACTTCAACAGAGACACAGAAACAGAAGTCCTCAACTTCCTACAAAGGAATAGGGAACGAACAATCCCCTATCAAAACCCAGATCCCCAAAGACTAGACGAGGACAACTACTTAGCTGCAGACATTAAAATGCACGAGATAATCAAAGCCAGTGAAATAATTTAAACACAAAGCACCAGGTAAAAGTGGCATAAATAAGTTAATGTTATCAAAATTATCAATGGAGGCATGGAGAACACTCCAACAAATATTAAACCTTACGGTCTCAATGGGATATTACCCAAAACCAAACAAAGAAGGAATTCTCATACTTCCGCCATAACCAGGGAAAGACCCTAAACTTCCAGCAAACAGAAGGCCAATCACACTGCTGGACGTACCCGGAAAAGTGTTTGAAAAAAAAAATAATAAACACATGACTAAGGAGATTCCTAGAAAATAACAACCAATTCTACAATACCAACACGGTTTCAGAACAAGGAAAAGCACTGAAACTGGCCTCATGGTAATTTACGAAACAATAGCCATGAATCAACTAAATAAAAAACAACAAAGCAATGTCATCTGCAGAGATATCTCAAAGGCATTTGACAAAGTATGGCATGACGGCCTCAAATATAAAATACTCCAATTGGAACTACCAATAATAATGGAAAAACTCTCTCAAGCTACATAAAAGACAGAACTGTCACGATACGTAGCAGATATGGGAAACTGGGAGAAATAATAAGTATAAAAATTCGGTTACCTCAGGGGGCCATACTATCTCTAACACTTCATAATCTACACAGCAGATATGCCAACCACCCTCGAATATGCCATAAACAACGCCTATGCAGATGACATAACACAAGTAATAATGCATCCTAAAAATTCCAAATGATTTTTTGAAATAACAGAAAGAGAGATCAAAAGAATAACTGAATACAAAAATTAGTGGAAAATAAAAACAAATAGCAACACATTCCAACTCTTATCAATATCAAAAATTAAACCAGCACCAATAAAAGTAAACAACACAAATATTCCCTTTAATAAAAAAGTTAAAATCCTTGGTCTCTCTATCAAAAGAACAGACATAAGCTGTCATATCAAATAAAAACTCCAACTTGCGAAACATGGAAAAGGAGCATTAAAACGCTTCAAACTATTGGATAAAAAACATAAGAATAAACCTCTACAAATGCCTGATAAGACTTCTATTTGAATATTCAATAGTACCAGCATGAACAAGGGCTCCAACAAAAATAAAAACCCTAAAAATATTCCAAAATGGAAACATAAGACACATACATGGCATAAACCATAATAACAATAACAATAATGATAACAGAAATGAAAACAACAAAACACTCCACAACATACACAACCTCGAACCAGTAAACGTCAGATACCACAGAAGAGCCACAAAAACCTGGGAAAGATTCAAAAACATTTACCCAGAACTTGCAACAACAAGTGACGAAATAACAGACACACAAAACGAGCATTCCTTGTGGAAAAGGATAGCTCCTTACATAGCTTAGGATGAACCAAATCCGGAGTATTAGATAAATCAATGAAACAAAAGTAGAGAGACATAGATAAGTAAACAATCCTCCAAAAAAGGAAAAAGCATGAATACACTAGTCCCTCGGAGGCTGGTAAGAGAACTCACCTCCTGGAAGTCCACAAGACATGATGGCACAGCAAAAAACCTACAACAAAGAGCTGTTGGGTCTGTCCCAATCTTTTCACCTCCCACTGCACTTCACTTTAACACTATCCCCTCCAAACCTTACAATCCTAACTCGACCCCTCCCCTCCCCCACCTATCCTATCCCCCTATACTGTAGCTGTCGGCTAATACCAAATGGTAGAAGACAGGTAAAAATTATAATAGATAACTGCATCAA
>NC_090733.1:98726756-98741756 GCF_036898095.1 Palaemon carinicauda | reverse complement strand
AAAGGACGACTTACGACATCAAGGGTAGAAAATAAAAAATACGAATATAATCTCCAAAAGGGGAAATTAAACAGAACGTACAGAATACCATGGATGTTCGTCTATTATAACAGACTACAGTTATTAAGGGAACATATCCATCACTGTCTGAATTAAACAAGGCGTAAAATAACTAGTTTCAAGTACCAGCTATCTGCACTAATAACAGTTTGCAGTAATTTGGGTCATAATCAGTCCAGGAAATCCGAATGAAATAGATGTGTTAAAAAATCTAAAGAATAAAAATGAATTTATTTTGTCACCTTTAAATCGCATATAATTAAAGCCTAGTCTTTAGGCTTTAATATACAATGATAACTTCCGTTATTTAAAATATCCTTAGATACAGAATTGAATATTTCAGAAAAATATTATGCTTTTTGTAAGAGCATCTGAAATGGCTTTTTGAATTATAACTTCCTGAGTCATTTGTGCAGTTTTACGTTTGTATAGTATATTATGCAATTTAGTTAAAGCTACTTATTCAAGCAACCAAAAATGCAAATTAGATAACCAGGGATATACTGAGTAGAGTACAAAAAGAAATATATTTGAAACTTAGCACTATTCTAAATCTCTCACAGTATAATAAAAAGACTAAATTTTTCCACATCCTTCTTTACTTGGATTATCTTTTACGAATAGGCATGAGTCACGCTCTCTGACTTAGAATTATTACTGTGAAAGCAATGCAATTTCAGCTACATTTTGAAGTACGGTAACCAGTCATACATTGCATAAACCTTATTACTTACCCGTGTATAATACCTATTTCAGAGCACAAATGACTATGAAAAATTTTATAGCTACCACAGATATTTTTCATTCTTTTTTATAGACCTTACCTGCCCTCATAGTTACTTATGACTTGGTCGACCTAACAGAAGTGTGAGAAGAATATTTTTCTTCCAGTATTTCTTAGAGGTAAGATTGATTTTCCCGAAAGCTCGATATGTTTACGACAAGTTTCAGTCTTATTCATTCTTATTATCTGTCGGTATTCTGTAGAAATGATCAAACAGAAGTGCCTGTCTTGTATTTAATTTCAAATTATGAAAATAATTCCAGCACTTCAATTTTATCAAACTGGATTAAAGAAATCCATAACAGACTAGTGTAGTATTCGTGTGATAATCATCAGCACAAACTCTGTTTTTACTCATAACTATTTTGCCATATGTTTCATTTCTGGATTCAGTTGTATGATCTGATATTTAGGATTTGACATATGGTAAAAGTAACAGGCAATTAAAATATTTCCGTGTTTAAGAATCAGATGTGTGTACAGTTATCATATTCAGTAATAACTCATCCTGAGTAACAGATATCCTTTATAAATAGTATATATTATTCAATTATAAAGTCAATGCGTAAGTGACATGAAAATAATTATGGTGTTTTAAGGGATGTCATCATTTAAAATACAAAACTCTCATTTTTATAAGACTAAAAACTTTAACTGTTCTTAGACGGACGTTATTAATCATTGCAGCAAATATTCCGATTATTCTTTATAGACTAAATAATTAGTGTTTATTAAAAAATTATATAATCTAATCCTTATACAGGATCGACAACTAGGAAATCGATCAAATTATTTTCATTTTCATTACTCTATTGTAAATGTTTCTTTACAGGGTTGTGTATGAAAAAACTAGTTATATACATTATATCTGGCGTATTCCCTGGTAAAACATTTGAATACTTGCTACCAACAGACGTAATATATGAATCTTGTTCATACCACACACATCGTTAGCAGTAACGTAGTGATATTGTCATTAAATCTATTTTTATAGTACAGTTTTATTGAATAACTCCAGCCCTTGCAAGCTATCTAATATAATGTAATAAAGGCTTGCTTGCTGGAGATGATTGCAAACCACAGGTATCCTACGCAGTTTATTTTTGACTTATGAGATATATTAACCTAATTTATATTTATTGCTCTGCAACTTCAGAATCCCACTAAACGAATAGACTTTTGAAGTACAAAAATTATTCGAAATAAAAATTGCTTTTAAAATTTAGTATTTCAAGTTAGGAATGTCAGATTTATGATGTTGAAGCACATACTATTTTCTTAAGATATTGTCATATATTTTGAAATTAAAGAGTTCAGGATAACTCTAACTACAGTCTTCCATGGGAATATGCTACGCGTGTGTAAACTGCATAACGTAGGAAAGGAGACACGTGTTATTCATGTGCCTAATAATAAATGAAAATATGAATTATATACCATTCAACGGTGAACCTAAGCAATACACTTAAAATATTGCAATTTTCGGTGTTAGATAATGTTTCAGAAAAATTTATTACTTTTCAACAATATCTAATAACTGCGAAAAACGTTTATGCTATTTTTCCAGGGTACAATTGCGTTAGGCACATGATTTAGTTCAAGAGGATATATAATTGAAGCATTGCGACGGTATCAAGAAAAAAATCCTTAATTTTGCATTGATAAATATTGATATATCTCTATCTTAAGTTCCAGAAGTATTATTAATGAAATAATTGGCAATGCGAATAGGTGCAAGTAGAAAGTTTCCTGAAAAAAATAAAAGTTCTTGCAGACGCAACACGAATGACGTAAAGTTCAACTCAACTTTATAGCAATTTTGATAGCGATCCATCCCTCTGACTTTCAAGCAGAGCCGAAAGTTTAATTAACTTTTACAGTCTGAGTGGCTTCTCTCTTCTCTCAAGCAAATTACACGAGAAGGAACGAGATGGAATGGCTGCGCTATCTGCATGAGATTTCAAACAATTTGTCCACCCAAGAGGAGGTGGAGGGTTTAGTGCACCTCGCATCCTGCACTTTTGGCCTTATTAGTGAACTTCGCCTCATGCACTTTAGGCGTTATTAGTGCACTTCACGTCCTGCACTTTAGGCCTTATTAGTGCACCAAGCATCATACACTTTAGGCCTTATTAGTACACCTTACGTCCTGCACTTTAGGCCTTACTTGTACACCTCAAGTCCTGCACATTAAGCGTTAGTAGTTCACCTTGCATCCTGCACTTTAGACGTCTTTAGTGCACCTCACGTCCTGCACTTTAAGCCTTATTAGTGTTCCCCGCATCATGCACTATATGCTTTATTAGTGCACCCCAAGTCCTGCCATTTAGGCATCATTAGTGCATCTCACGTCTTGCACTTTAGGCCATATTAGTGCACCTTGCATCATGGACTTTAGGCATTATTATTGCACTTCGCATCATGCACTTAGGCGTTATTAGAGCACCTCACGTCCTGCACATTAGGCCTTATTAGTGCACCTTACATCATGGACTTTAGGCATTATTAGTGCACCTCGCATCATGCACTTAGGCGTTATTAGAGCACCTCACGTCCTGCACATTAGGCCTTAGTGCACCTTGCATCATGGACTTTAGGCATTATTAGTGCACCTCGCATCATGCACTTAGGCGTTATTAGAGCACCTCACGCCCTGCACATTAGGCCTTAGTGCACCTTGCATCATGGACTTTAGGCATTATTAGTGCACCTCGCATTATGCACTTAGGCGTTATTAGAGCACCTCACGCCCTGCACATTAGGCCTTAGTGCACCTTGCATCATGGGCTTTAGGCATTATTAGTGCACCTCGCATCATGCACTTAGGCGTTATTAGAGCACCTCACGCCCTGCACATTAGGCCTTAGTGCACCTTGCATCATGGGCTTTAGGCATTATTAGTGCACCTTGCATCATGCACTTGGGCATTATTGGAGCACCTCATGTCCTGCACTTTACGCCTTATTAGTTCACGTTTTATCAGGCAATTTAGGCTATATTAGTGCACCTTGTATCCTGCACTTTAGGCCTTACTAGTGCACCTCACGTCCTGCACTTTAGGCCTTATTAGTGCACCTCGCGTCACGCAATTTAGGTGTTGTTAGTGCACCTCGCGTTTTGCACTTGGCCTTATTAGGGCACCTCACTTCCTGCACTTTAGTCCTTATTAGTGCACCTTGTGTCCAGCACTTTAGGCCTTATTAGTGCACCTGGCATTATGGAATTTAGGCGTTATTAGTGCACCTTGCGTCCTGCACTTTAACCCTTATTAGTGCACCTCACGTCCTGCACTTTAGGCGGTATTAGTTCACCTCGTTTGATGTGCTGTAGGCATTATTAGTGTACATCGAATCATGCACTTTAGGTGTTACTTAAGGGTCTTAGCCGTGTCCCTTTGGTTTCATTCTTCAGCCACTATTCAGAAATTTAATTTAATCTAACTTCACTTGATTTTTTAAACTATTATTTCATAATGCATTTGCAGGTTATCCAAGTTTCACCATGGACTAAGTTTATAAATACAAGTACAAATTCAAATCTAAACATTTTGCCAATATGCGTCAATTAAAGAATGGAAAATAATATAATTTAGCTTCCTAGAATAGAAATGATCTCTAGTAACCAGTAGATAATTCACTTTAATGTGAAGTTGAAAGCTTGGCCAATTGAGTATTACTGGTTATTTTTCGAGTAATTTCCTCAAGCTTGGGATTATCATTCTAAGGTCGATTTATACATATTCTGGTGAGAAACAGTTCTACTTCTATTGAATAATGATCTTAAATATAATTCATATCGATACTAATTAATTTGTCTCTCGTTTAGTCCAACTAACGTAAAAAACACTTATTTCTTTTTTTATCAAGTGTTATCATAGTATCAATTCGAATAATAATATTTCTAATTTCCAAGTATAATTGCTAGTTTTAAAAGATCATTTATGTTGAAAGTATATATAGATATCTTATTTTCATTAATCATCCCTTTGTATACTTGCTACGTTATAATTTCATGGAGAATTTTGTAATTAATAATTTTTCGTATTCAAATTTGACTTAAACATCAAATAAGAATGTTTTAGCCAATTATCATTAAAAAAAAAAAAAACTTAAAATTAGTTATTACAATGTTTTGAAATAAGTATTCATGGTACTATTATCCTGACAAGTAATTTCCCTAAACCAACATAAGCCTGGAATGAAAAGACTTTCAATCTATGCAAATATTCCTCAGTTGTTCCAAGAACGTCTCCATAGATTATATAGGAGATAAGGTGAGCTATTACTATTTGAGAGAGAGAGAGAGAGAGAGAGAGAGAGAGAGAGAGAGAGAGAGAGAGAGAGAGAGAGAGAGAGAGAGAGAGATTTTATGGATGTCAAGAACTGTGGCTGAATTCAAGATTGTGAATCGAATATTGCTCAACATTTTTTTTTCTTTTTTTTAAATAAGCACCTTTCCCTACACACATTACTCTTTGTTTCACGTAGGTGAAAAATGTCGTGGTAAGTATAATCAGTTATTGGTTCAATTTCGTTGAAATGAG
The DNA here is from genome assembly GCF_036898095.1 of Palaemon carinicauda. NCBI lineage: Eukaryota > Metazoa > Arthropoda > Malacostraca > Decapoda > Palaemonidae > Palaemon > Palaemon carinicauda. The sequence goes on along the minus strand of NC_090733.1, from coordinate 98,736,369 downwards.
AATGAAACAGGTATTATGAAAACAATTTCTATTCATGATAGTCATCTCCCAGCAATAGCCTTGTCTATTATAACACCTAAGTCCACGTGGACGCAAACTAGTTCGGCTGGAAATAATAAAAAATATATTTGAATAAATTCTTTTAACGTTAATCGCAAATTTACATATAATGATCCTTTCTTGGTTGTTTTCTATAAAGCATGCACACTCATTCTCATCTAATAACCAAATTATGTAATTTGAACATTATCATTTTTACCCAGAATCATTTGCATCTGTGACTCTTAAGAGCATTTATATTCGTCTGGCGGTTCATTTGTATTGTAATATAACCACAGTTCCGCAGTATATCTTTTCATCCTGTGTGTAGCAAAGTATCTGCCGAGGATAATTGCTGTTTTTCCTGTAATACCGGAACTAGGATTAATTAACATCCTTGCATTACCTGGTCTTCTGCTTTAATTGTATCGTCTAATTATGCCTTCTTGCTCGATCTCAGAACCTTTATAAAGATGTTCCACCAAAACATCCGGTTTATTGCAATGGGAGGTCGTTTGTAGTTACATAATCCTACAAGTGATATAACGATGTCTAAAGATTGAAGCTTATTGTCTCATTAAATTGTCTAAAGACAGAAGGAAATTGTCTCATTAAAATGTCTAAAAACTGAAGGATACTTTCTCCTTAAATTGTATAAAGACTGAAGGATATTATCTCGTTAAATTGTCTAAAGACCGAAGGATACTGTCTTATTAAATTGTCAAAAGACCAAAGGATACTGTCTTGTTAAATTGCCTAAGACGCAAATATACTGTTTCGTTAAATTATGTAAAGACTGAAGGATACTGGCTAATTAAATTGTCTAAATACTAAAGGATACTGGCTCATTAAAATGCCTAAAAACTGAAGGATACTTTTTCGTTAAATTCTGTAAAGACTAAAGTTTACTGTATTGTTAAATTGTGTACACTAAATGATACCGTCTCATTAAAATATCTAAAGCCGGAAGGATATTTTCTCGTTAAATCGTCTAAAGACTGAAGGATGTTGTCTCGGTAAATTGTCTTAATGCTGAAGGATAATGTCTCGTTAAATTGTCTAAAGACTGAAAGATACTGTCTCGTTGAATTGTCTAAACACTAAAGGATACTTTATCATTAAAATATCTTAAAACTGAAGGATACTCTCTCGTTAAATTGTGTAGACTAAAGGATACTGTCCCATAAATATGTCTAAACATTGAAGGATACTTTCTAGCTAAATTGTCTAAAGACTGAAGGATTTTGTCGAGATAAATTGTCTAAAGACCGAAGGATATTGTCAAGGCAAAATGTCTAAAAACTGAAGGATACTTTCTCGTCAAATTGTCTAAAGACTGAGAGATATTGTCGAGGTAAATTGTCTAAAGACTGAGAGATATTGTCGAGGTAAATTGTCTAAAGACTGAAAGATACTGTCTTGTTAAATTGTCTAAAGTCTAAAGGATACTGTCTCATTAAAATATTTAAAAACTGAAGGATACTTTCTCTTTAAATTGTCTAAATACTGAAGGATACTCTCTCGTTAAATTGTATAGACTAAAGGATACTGTCCCATAAATATGTCTGAAAACTGATAGATACTTTCTCGCTAAATTGTCTAAAGACTGAAGGATATTGTCGATATAGATTTTCTAAAGACTGAAGGATATTGTCGACGTAAATTGTCTAAAGACTAGAGGATATTGTTGAGGTAAAATGTATAAAGACTTCGATATAACAAAAAAAAAAAAAATCTACTCAAATGATATTTCCAGGCACCTTTTGTAAGGCAACAAAAAATAAATCGAATAAAATTAACTTATTGTGATTTTAATGTCATCAGAAAGGATAAACAAAAAAACCAACGTTGTCAGTGAACATTTAGTAAAAGTAAATATTTTAAACGTATATACATATATATATATATATATATATATATATATATATATATATGTGTGTGTGTGTGTGTGTGTGTATGTGTGTGTGTGTATGTGTGTCTGTGTGTGTACTGTATATCATCATCAGTCGTAACTAGTCCACTGCAGGACAAATGCCTCAGGCATGTCCTGTTATGGTCTTTTTATACGTCTGTACCCGCAAATTTTTTAGTCCCTCGATCTATTCCTTCCCGTTCGTCTTTTGCAATCTTTAGAAACCCATTCTTTAATTCTTAATGTCTATCTATTTTCAGTCATTCTCTTTATGTGTCCTGTCCTCGTCTATTCCTTTTTTTATATGTTATTTAAATATCCTCTACTTTACTTTGCTCTCGTATCAATTTTTCTCTTTTTCTATATCTTAGTGTTAATTCCACCATTTTTCTTTCAAGAGCTCTTTGTGTTGTAACTAGATTATATTCTAAGCCTTCAGTAAGGCTGCAAGTTTATGATGAAAAAGTTAATACTGTTAGAACTATCTTATTACATTCTTTTCTGTTTAAAGAACGTAGAATTTTACTTTTCATTGAATTTTCCCTCTCAGGTGGAATTAAAAACAAAACCTAATATACATTCATTTGTAAACAGAAATTACAAATGATACACATTTTTAGATCACACCCTTAAAAGGAATCTTCTTAATTATAGTCATTTTGCAATTTATCAATTGACCTTATTATCTATATTTCATGGTGTTGTGTATAATAAATTTCTAGTGTTGGCTTCAAATTTTGATTAAGATTATTTTCGTGAAGGCTTTTCTGACCACATATTTTGAAATTTTTTAGCAAGGATATGCTTTGATTAAAAAATTCTATCTTGTTTCTAATATATCTATTTTGTCTGTAATTTTCCTCGTAACTTTCTTCCTTCACTATAACTTGAAGTAAAATTATCGTTATATACTGAAACGTTAATCTTAGTTTTGGCTGTTTACAAAAACGGAGCAGGGTTAGAAATATCTGCAACTGTCCACACACACAGCGATGCCACATATTTCAAACTTTTGTCATTAGACGAAGGCACAGAGAAATGTCAAAGAATTTTTTTTTTCTTTTTTTCTTTTTTTTTTAAGTGAAGTTTCTGGTTCTTGAGGAGCTCATTAACATTTCATAATCAAGCTGCTGTGCCAAAACGAGTAAAAAAATTGCGAAGAATTATTAACCTATTTTTTTCTGTGAGTAACTGATGCAGCGAAGAAAGGGGTGTCTGTCGGGGTTCTTAGCCAAGTCGGTATAAGCGAGCAGATTTTACCAGGTAGGAAAAAAGGTTTCATTATCTGTATTAATTCGAATTGTTTAAACGAGTCGTTGACTTACTATCCAGTGTTGTATATATTTCAATATCAATGTTTTCTGCTATAACAAATTCGATTTTTTTAAAGATAAAATCACTCGATGATTATGCTATTGCATAAATCCCGGAAATGTAATTAATACATTTTGTTTCTTATATTTTCTTAATATCTTTCTCCGGACTTTCCTTGTAATCTTTTCACTCTTCCAATAATGAACGTATTCTCTGTGTTCAAATGAAATCCCTCGTGTTTCAATTGTTATTTTTATTTCCTACTGCAGACTTTACCGTATTCATTTCACTTTCACAATAATGATTATAACTATTGTGTTCAAATGAGTCTTCGAACGATACTCGAATTCTTTCCGTTTCAAAGTACCTGGCCACTGTAGATGAGCTTATATCGATAATCATTGTTTTCTAGGGATAACGAAAATTAATAAATAACAATTACTGTTATCATTATCTTTCGTTACGGTAGATCAAGTCAAGTTTTGACTTTAGCCATACTACTATACAAGTAAAAAAAAAAATCATTGGTGTATATAACGGGGGATGGGAGGGTGCCCTTTTGAAAAGGAATAGGTACCAACCATCCCGGGCCTCCTATTGCCCGGCTACGCCCTTGCAATAAAGTAGGATATCCTGATAATCATCTATGATGAATGGCACATGAATTGGTCTTGCAATATCTGAAAAAAATTACCAGTTTTTAAGTATCGAGTTCAAAGAACTGACAATCGGTATCTTTGGTGAGTTGATGGAATGGAAGATAGAAAATAGCAACAATGGAAGTATTAGAAACTTAATTAAGAGAGCATATTAAAGGAATAATTCCAAAGTCATGTAAAGGATAGATGTGCTGGAATGTATTGCGTTATCTATCTCTACTTTTTCTCAGAATGCCAGGAAGTATAAAGGTCTCTCTCTCTCTCTCTCTCTCTCTCTCTCTCTCTCTCTCTCTCTCTCTCTCTCTCTCTCTCTCTCTCTCTCTCTCTCTCTCTCTCTCTCTCTAAAACTTTTGTTATGATATATTTTGATATATTCATTGCTGGACTTAGAATCTTTATATAGTTTGGATATACAATTCACCCGATCTTCCAAGTAGTCCAGGAGCCAAGGGGTGTTTGCATCCATTTTATGTCCACAAAATTACCCACCTGATTTTGATAGTGGACCACCTTGGACACATTTTTAGCGAGGGTGTTTGTTCTGAAACCCGGCAGTATTGGAGATATTCACTAGTTTGTTAGAAATGCTTTGATGCAAAATCGTTCCAAAAGTTAGGGGTACGGGAAATTAAAATTAACACAACATTGCACACAATTAACCTATGGTTTTGTGTTGGTGCTTAAATTGAAGCTAGTTTAGTTATCTACAACATGAAAACAAGTTCAAGGTCATCAGATGGAAGTCAAGGTCACCAGAGGTCAAAGTGTGACGTAATTTTACTTATGCTTGAAATTAAGACTTTCTTTCATTTGAAGGCCAACAAAAAAACTCATGATGATATAACTGTTTATTTGAATGCACATCTGAATACCATACAATATTAGGTAATTTTAGAAAAAGAATTGAAGTCTCTAACACAAATAGTAGTCCTTTGAGGTTGAGTTGAAAATAGCGAAAATTGGCAAAATTTCTCAATTGCATCCCTTACCCACCTGGTTTTGATAGTGGACCTCATTGGACACAATTTTAGTTGGGGTGTTTGTTCTGAAACCCGGTAGTAATGGAGATATTTACTAGTTTGTTAGAATTTGATTACTTTAATTTTGTAACAATTTGTAATTTTAATATTTAATTTATCAAAAAAGCATTTTTAGCAAAAATATCTTAGCTAGTATCGTTGAATTATAATACCAAGCCAAAAAATTAAACCATACACTTTTCCTATATGTGATCGTTTAAGGGTTAATGCTCTTTTTTTTCTTTTCAGGACTGACGAGTACATAGGGACATCATCAAGTATGGCGGATATCCCAAGAAAACGGAGACGGACAGCTTCACCGATACCTAGCCAATCCACTGATCCTGAGAGGTGCATCATATGCCAAAGAGATGAACCCAACCTTAATACATCAGGGACAGAGAATGGCATATTAGCAGTAATCCAAGCTGCTGGCATTAGAGGGGACTGTGTGTTAGAGAGACTGAATCATGTTGATCAGGCGAAGTTTGTCTACCATGTTAATAATGATTGCTACAAACGGTACACACACAAAAGGAATCTTGAGAGATTGCAGCTGGCAGCAACATCTGATGCAGGTGCACTGCAGAGTACCTCATCTGGTGGTCAGATGAGGAGACGTTCCTCAACTGCAGCACGGGATCCAGGATCACGTGCAGAAAATGTAGACATCTTCTCCAAGCCGTGCTTTATTGTGGCCATGTAAAACACAACAATGTATACAAGAAGTGGCGAATCTCGGAGGAAGGCCATGCAAAGTCCTTCCTGAGAGCTGCACTGTCTCTTCAGGACGAAGTATACACGCGAACCAGTGACTTGCAAGATGCAGATGCTGTGTTTGGGGCAGATTTGTACTGTCATAATGACTGCATCCGCAAATATATCTTGAAAGGAGAAAGGCAGTCCTCCAAGTCTGCGTTGCCGTCCATTGGTCAAAAGAAGCTGGATATATTTGCAGATGTAATGAAGAACATTGAACCAGGTTTGAACTCTGGGAGGTGCTACAACTTGTCATATGTATCTGATAGTTGCAATAAAGTGGTACAGAGTGGTGATCAAGATGTCACTGCCTTCAGAAACAGGGATGTGAAACTGTATTTGCTAAATATGTGTGGTAATGATGTGTCATTCTTCACCCCTCAAAGTGCAAAGGCCCCTACAATCTTCTTCAAGAATAGTGCTGTAGATAGTATGCCACAACACTCTGATAGGGAAATGACTTCAGATATACTAAAACAGTGTGGTTTATTGTTAAGGAATTGTTTCTTGAAAGAGGACTTTGAGCTCAATGACAAATTTTGTGACGCCAATGAACTTGAGAAAGCGTACAGAGACATAGCAATTCCAGATGAAGTTGCCGAAGTGTTCTCAACACTGTTTGACTTTGATGTGAAGTGCAATTACAATGACCCTGACAACTCACAGCATAAAAACCTGGACGACTGTGACATTTCTGATAGAAAAATGAGAAAAATACTCTCTGTTTATCAGGTCATGTTTTACATAGTGAACAATGGTAGAAAGCGCACTCCTCTGCACATGCTGAACTCAGAAGCAATATACAATGCTTGCAGGTCAAAAACTATCATCTCAGGTTTCAATCGGTTTGGACTTGCAACCAGTTATGATGAGGTTCTTCGCTATCATTGTGATATGGCTTCATATATCACTGAATCAAATCGGGGTCAGGTCCCTCTTCCCAGTCAGTTTCATCGAAGTAGATTTACTATTGGCGCATTTGACAACTTTGATAATGAGGAAAACACTTTGTTTGGATTTGGTGGAAGTCATGACACTGTGTCTATCCTGATGCAGGACAAACCAGCTGGTACATTAGGGAATAGTAAACCAAATATGTCCCAAACTCAGGTAACACACAGAGAAAGGCAATTCAAACAGGAACTAGGTTGTCAGGTTTTGAGAAACTACATAAAACCTGCCAAGAAACCCAGTCTTCCAACTGTGTATGAGGTTCCGGAAGATCTGTATGAAGCAGATGAATGCCGAAGAAATGTTACGATGATGAAGGATGCTGCATGGATACTAGGCAGAATGAACATGGCAGATATGAAGGAAGGCATCAGAGAAACAAGCCAAGAACAGCAGATGCCCTCATGGAGTGCCTTTAATTCCCTTGTTACTCATGAAAATGTTCCTCAAAAGATAATAGGGTTTCTTCCTGTTCTTCCATATCCTGTCACAGAGTACGCTACTGTGTACACTGCCCTCAAGAACTTTCAAGATATCGTCAGTCAGTTAGATCAGCCTCATTTGCCCATAACTTGTGATGAGGGGGTATACCATATTGCCAGAGAGATCATCATGCACAACCCAGATGAATTCAGCAACTTGGTTCTTTGTTTGGGATCGTTTCACCTAATCAAGGTTGTCATGGGAGCTATTGGCAAATATATTGATGGAAGTGGTGCTGAAACCATCTTGGCTGAGTCAAAAGGTTTTGGTAGAAATGTTGTTAGGTCAGTGCTTGATGGTACGCACTATACGAGGTCACTAAAAGGATTGATGTTGCTCAGTGGGTGCCTTGAGAGGTTACAGTGGGCCGAATTCTTCAGAATCAATGGTGTTGAACCATACATGAACGAGCTTTCGTTGATACTGTTGATGAAGTCATCTGTGTCAGAGAAAAAACAGGAAGAAAGCAGGGCACACTTAGAGGCATTCATTTCAATTTCATCAAAATTGATTGATGACTTCAATGCCTTTAGGTCAGACAGATGTGAGGTATCCGTGACGTTTGCCTTTTGGGATCAGTTTGTGAAAATGGTATCCATCCTGAGAAACCTTGTCAGGGCCGACCGTGAGGGAAACTGGGATCTCCATCTCCAGAGTCTTCAAGCCACCCTCCCCCTGTTTGCTGGATGTGATAGGATAAACTACCTGCGATGGGCTTCAGTTTATCTGGAGGATATGAGGAAGTTACCACAAGATGCCTCAAATGTGTTTGAAAACTTCAAAGCTGGAAAGTTTGTTGTGAAGCGGACAGGAGGTCAATTCACTTCTGTTGGAGCAGCCATGTATCTTGAGCAGACAATCAATCGCTCTCAGAAGAGTGCTGGTGGTATCATAGGGAGTACAAAGAGGAAGCAGTTTGTTGCTCAATGGGAAATTATCCACCATGAGATGTTGGCAGTGGTCAACCTGCAGTACAAGATCAGTGGTGTTGTCACACCCAGCAGAGAACTTCTGGTGAATCATGAGTTCAATCTCCCAGCAACTCGAAGTTCTGAAGGGATTGGTTGATGAAATAATTAGGTATGTCAAAGAACATGACAATCCTGTGATATCTTCTGCGCAGAAGAGTAAGGATGATGTACAGACCCTACACAATATCATATCACAGGAATTAATGCCACAGGAAATCCGTAATGATCTTCTGCAGTTCGATGCTACATGCAAGACACTCTATGAGACCTTTCGGACTGAGCGATTTGTGACAAGACAACGTTTAATCTCTGACACCATCCACCGCCAAATCTGAAAACATTTAAAAGCAACACAGCAGCAAAGCACACTCGCCAAACAAAAGCCAAAGAGAACCAGAAGCAGTTGGCGGAAACTCAGAAGATCTTTGACATTGCCAGAGTGCGAGGGTATGACTTACAAGACCTGCTCACTTATGACCTGATCGACACAAACTATCTCTTCGACTCAGAAGGGCTAATGGTCAAACCAAACAAAAGTGACCTCTGCCATGAATTGGAGAAGTTGCTTGATGCAAAGGACTACCTGCAGCCACCAGCATGGACACCTGCGAATACTGCTGCAATTGTGGATGTCATGGGTTACTTGCGTCGAATGCGAACAGTTAATATCAATACCTTTGGTGATCTCTGCACAAATTTTCTGGGTTATGTGCATGGCCTTTGCAACAATGCAAATCGTATCGACTTTGTGTTTGACACATATATTGAGGGCTCAGTTAAAGACAGTGAACGAGCAAGGAGATGTAAAAATAGTCCAATTGACCTGAATGATATGTCCCCTGGAACACCATTACCAGTCACCATGGAATCATTCTGGGCTTCATCTATGAACAAAGCAAAGCTCCAAGGGTTAATTCGGGAGCACATTTTGGAGAACCCAATGCAAACAGCAGACATAGTGGTGAGTGCATTTGGACTTAGTGAAACCAAACCATGCAGAGGTGTTTTTAATGATATCAGCATCCAACTGCCTGAACTAAATCACAGAATTGAAGAGGCCGACGTGAGAATGATCCCACATGCCCTGCATGCTGTCAAGGGTGGAGCTTCAAGAATCATCTTATTGTCAAATGACACAGATGTCCTGGTACTTGGACTTCTAAACTGGAATCTCTTAAGAGGTTATGGCCTCAAGGAACTGTGGATAAGAGCAGGTGTGGGAAATGCAACCAGACACATACCACTGCATACCTTGGCAGAGAAGATGGACCCTGAGATCCGCAAAGTCATACTACCACTCCATCACCTTACTGGTTGTGATTCATCAAGCAAATTTGGAACTAAATCTTCTGGTTTGAAAGCAAAGCCTGCTCAATATCTCTGTGAATTTGGGAAGGATCCAACCAATATTGACTTTGCGGCAGTTGAAGAGTATCTTGTGAACGTCTTCAAATCTGGAACACCATGTAAATCAATGGACCAGCTGAGGCATCATCTCTACCATCA
>NC_090733.1:98716756-98721756 GCF_036898095.1 Palaemon carinicauda | reverse complement strand
TGAATAATAAACATCCGATTTTATAAATGAAAAGCAAAGACCTCTCATGAATACGAATTATGGAAATGGATGAATACATATTGGTAATTTAGGATTTCAATATTGAAGACACATTTCAAAATTTTAGTATCCATATCATTGCGTTCAGACATGAGAAAAAAAAAAGATAGCAAATTAAAGTGAATCATGAATTACCGGTATATTCTTTTTGGAAAATGTGTATTTTTCATAACATCAGAATTTCAGATCCTATAAGCATCTAAAATAAATCTGCAAGACTTTGGTAGTGCCAGAGCCTCTGTACCACATTCATCCACTGTCTTGGGGTAGAGTTCTCTTGCTTGAGGGTACACTTTGGCTCACTATTCTATATTATTTCTCTTCCGGTAGTTTTTTTTTTTTATCTTTTTATAATTTATATGAACAACCTATTTTTACGTGGTTACTGATCTTAAAATATTATATTTAAATTTTTCTTTGCTTTTCTTGTAGTTTATTTTAGCTAGTAATTATGACATTTATCAAATGGTAACCTAATCCATATTATGATATGATGTTTGGCATAAACCCTATTCGGCTCTTAGTCTTGTAACTCCGTCAAATAAAAAAGGGTTCATTATCTCCAACGGTTGCTCTTTCATTTAGTGACCTGGTCGATATTTCATTGCCTTCATTAAGACTTCCACTGACGCTATACATCTCCCGTCAACACGGTAGACTATTCCTTCGCCGTCTAAAAAAATGAGAGTAAGAGGATCAGATAATACTGGTCTTTTAATTTTTTTTTTATTTTTTTAGTTAGAATGAAGAGATGGGAGAATATTCGAAAATAGGCTTTTCAAGAACGTAAATAGTGTTTTATACAAAATGTTCTATTAATTTGTTTCTTAAAAGGCTTTCCTGAAAGAAATTTTATGAGCATATATATATATATATATATATATATATATATATATATATATATATATATATATATATATATATATATATATATATATGTATGTATATTTACATATATAGGTAGTAGGTTGGCCAGGGCACCAGCCGCCCGTTGAGATACTACCACTAGAGAGGTATTGGATCCTTTGACTGGCCAGACAGTAATGCATTGAATCCCTCTCTCTGGTTACGGCTTATTTTTTCTTTGCCTACACTTACACAGAATAGTCTGGCCTATTCTTTACATATTCTCGTCTTTCCTCATACACCTGACAACAATGAGATACTAAACACTTCTTCACTCAAGGGGTTAATTACTGTACTACAATTTGTTCAGTGTACTTTCCTCTTGGTAAAGGTAGAAGAGACTCTTTAGCTATGGTAAGCAGCTCTTCTAGGTGAAGGACACTCCAAAATTAAACCATCGTTCTCTAGTCTTGGGTAGTGCCATAGCCTCTGTACCATGGTCTTCCACTGTCTTGGGTTAGAGTTCTCTTGCTTGAGGGTACACTCGGGCACACTATTCTATCTTATTGTTATTTTTTTTTCGTCCTCTTGTTTTTTTTAAATGGTGTGTTGGGCAGGCTTAATAGAAGAGCCATGGATGCCTGGTGGTTTATCAAGAGGTTGTCTTTTCCTTTTTCTGATTCTTTTTCTTCTCAAAACCATCCTTACTGTCCTCCCTTCAGTTGAAGTGGCTATCCTGGAGGGTATTTAGCCTTGTGTGGTGTATCGACCCTCCATGTTGACCAGTTTTTCCGACTTTTTTCTATAGTGTATGAGTATCATCAATCACTTCATTTATAATTCTGTACATGTTTTTGTTATAATTCTTGTTAATCTAGTTTTTAAGTATGATGTCCCTTTTTTTATTTCTATTAATTTTTATGCTGTCTGGAGACATTGAGTGAAATCCGGGACCAGTACGTCCTAGATTTCGTAAATGTCGTCTTCTGTATTGCAATATTCGTGGTCTTCATGCAAATATCCAAGACCTTACAGTTGCGTCCAGACAGTATGATATTCTTTTGTGCTCAGAAACTTTGGTTTCTAATATGAGGTACTCATCTGAGCTCCTTATAACTGGTTTTAAAAAGCCAATAATGTTGAAACGTGATGCCATCCCTAGGGCCAGGGGAATGGCAGTGTATATTAGGACCGAGTACCCTGCTTCTCATAAGTCCTGCTATCAATGTGGCTGTCATGAGATTCAGGTAATAAAAGTTTGTGGCAGGCATACCAACTTTTATTTGTGTTCGATCTACCGGAATCCAGACATGGATGATTCTATCTTCGATTATCTTCTTACCGTTATGGCTAAGATACAAGAAGATGATTAGAAAGGCTTCTTTTGTCTTTGTTGATGATTTTAATGCTCATCATAGGGAGTGGTCAAGTTCTATCTCTCCTACCAATCGCCATGGCTTAAGAGCTTTAGACTTTGCCTCTGAATCAGGCTGTGAGAAAATCATAAATGAAGCTACTCACTGGTCTGGTAATTGCTTGGACCTCGTATACACTGACTCGCCTGGCGTTATAACTAGTAAGGTTAGTTCTCCAGTCATGACATCTGATCATACCTTGATTTCATTATTAGTGAAGACTGAGCAGCCTGTCCCTGATATATCATATTCTTGTAAAATTTATATGAAATCCCAAGCAGACTTGAATGGGATTTTGCATGATCTTTTGTGCTTGAATTGGTCACAATTATGTAGTAGTGTAGATCCTGTTGTCCCTTTGAATGAGAATCTAGTCAACATAATTGATAGGCGTATCCCTTCTCGTGTGCTGAGGTACCGAGTGAAGGACAAACCGTGGTTCAGTGATGATTGTAGACGTGCTTATTTGGAGAAGCAGTAGGCCTATCATCTTTGGAAGGGTAACAGATCAGATTTGACCTGGAACCATTATACTCAGCTTCGAGCTTTTGCTCAGAAAGTTTATGCCTCAACTGAAAGGGAGTACAATTTAACCATAAAAGAAACCCTTTCTGGTACAACTCAGGAACATAAATGGTGGTCTACCCTTAAATCTGCACTCTTTGGTGTAGATGCAACAGTTCCTCCTTTACTTAAACCAGATGGCTCAGTCGCTAACAGTCCAAAGGAAAGGCAACCCTTTTGGCTGATATTTTTGACAGTAAACAGAGTAATGAAAAACTTGAACTTCCTCGTTCCTGTTTTCCTGAGGCTAAACTAACTAGTTTAGCTTTTCGATCTCGTGAGATTAAAGCTCTGTTGATGGACCTTGTTGCATATGGAGGTGTAGACCCAAATGGTATTTTTCCTTTGCTTTTTATAAAGACAGCAGATTTCTTAGCTCCAAAGTTATATGTTATTTTGCGCAAGTTAGCAAGAAGAGGAGCTTTTAGCACTTGTTGGAGAATTGGTAATGTTACTCCTCTATGTAAATGTGTTTGTGGTAGCTCAAGTCCCACTGATTTCCATAACTCCCATATTATCTAAAGTTTTTGAACGTCTCCTGGCAAAACGTCTTAATAGGTTTGCTGAAGGTAATCATCTACTCCCTAGTTTACAATTTGGTTTTCGTAAAGGCCTTGGAGGATGTGATGCCCTTCTTACAATCTCCAATACTGTACAGAAATCCCTTGATTGTGGTCAGGAAGTTCGTATGATTGGCCTTGATTTTAGTGCTGCCTTTGACCGTGTTAAGCATGAGCCCCTTGTTTTCAAACTCAAACAGTTGGGAGTGGGTGGGTCGTTTCTTAGCATTATTATTGATTTTTTAAGTAATAGATCTCAAAGAGTTGTTGTTGATGGGCACCATAGTGAGTATAGGAATGTGATATCCGGTGTTCCACAGGGTAGTGTTCTTGGCCCATTACTTTTCATACTATATACACACAACATGTGGTTTGGCCTAGAAAACAAGATTGTTGCATATGCTGATGATGCTACTCTCTTTGCATTAATTTCATCCCCTGAATGTAGATCTGGGGTTGGTGAATCCCTTAATAGAGATTTAGCTAGAATTAGTGCATGGTGCAAATTATGGGGTATGAAGTTGATTCCTAACAAAACTCAAAGTATGATAGTAAGTAGGTCAAGGATGGTGGCTCCTCAACATCCGGATCTCAGTATTGATAATGTTTCTTCAAATTTGTATGACTTTTAAAATTTTAGGTGTGATTCTCGACGGCAAATTTTCTTTTGAGAAACACATTAGGTCTATGTCTTCTTCAATTGCAAAAAAAATGGCTTATTGAAAAAGTCTTACAAGATTTTCGGTGATCAATCTATTCTGAAGAAGTGTTTTAATTCTTTCATTCTACCTTGTTTTAGTATTGTTCTCCTGTCTGGTGTTCAGCTGCTGATTCTCATCTTAATTTGTTGGACATAAACTTACGGTCTATTAAATTTCTTATTCCTGATCTAGATATTAATATCTGACACCGTCGTTCAATTAGTTCATTATGCATGTTGCATAAGATTTTTCATAACTCTGACCATCCTTTATATTCAGATCTCCCTGGACAATTCTATCCTGTTCATAATACTAGGCAGGCAGTTCATTCTAATAGCCAGGCCTTTTCCATCATTAGGCTCAATACTACACAGTATTCTAGAAGTTTTATTCCAGCTGTTACCAAGTTGTGGAATGATCTTCCTAATCGGGTAGTTTATATAGTACATATCTGTTTTGATGCTGTTACTGTTTTTAAAATGATATATTGTTAATTTATTCTCATCATTTATTTATTTCCTTATTTCCTTTTCTCATTGGGGTATTTTTCCCTGTTGGAGCCCTTGGGCTTAGAGCATCTTGCTTTTCCAACTAGGGTTGTAGCTTGACTAGTCATAATAATAATAATAATAATAATAATAATAATAATAATAATATATATATATATGCATATATATTTACATATATATGTATATAACACACACACACACACACACACACACATATATATATATATATATATATATATATATATATATATATATATATATATATATATATATATATACACATGTGTTAACACTTACATATATATGTATGTATTGTAATGAAATTAACGTATTTAATTTATTTTT
>NC_090733.1:98689256-98704256 GCF_036898095.1 Palaemon carinicauda | reverse complement strand
TATCAGAGGACGTATTCTTGACACGCCACATAGGTATCTTCACCCTGAATAGGCTTAATGCTTCGAGGGGGAAAAGTGGCAAGAAAACGAAAAACGTAAAACGAAAAACAAAAGGACATACGTTATTAAGGTACCTCTCCTATCTCGTTTCGAGTGTGTACATGACGTCATCAACGGCGCCATCTTTATTCCTTATCGCGTAGCTCTATTACTCGGTGTTTTCCCTGTGTTTTCTCTCGTGATTTTTTATTTATATTCAACCATGATGCTTTCTCCAGCCTCTTCTGCCACTGGAAAGTTGAGTAGTATCTTTACTGTGTATAAATGTAAGCTCTTGTTGTTTTGGATTTAAATCAAAAGTGATATTAACGTAAACTAGAGCTGTTGCCTACCGGAGGCGTCCTAGACACTGTCGCTCACTATGCATGAGTCATTTAGTTAGCCAGAGCAATGTTCCCGGTAATTATGCTTAAATAAATTTAGCTATTTAGCTTTCCTACTGAAATCCTTTATATGATGCCGTTAGTATTTTTTAGTTTCGGCGATTTAGGTAACCGATCCTGGCTTACCCTAGGCTTAGTAGCCTAGGCGTGTGGCCTTAGTACTTTCAAGCATGATATATAGATTTCCGAGTGTGATAATTTTATTGAAGCTATAGGCATAATTCATACTTGTAAGATATTGTTGAATATTTCTCTTCCAAGATCGTATACGAGAGAGTTTTGATGATTTAGGTAATCGATTCTCACCGTGCCTAGGCTAGTAGCCTATGGGGCTTTAGTATACTTTCGCACACCTCCCCGATTGTTCTTTTCTCCTCTGGAGATCTAAGATCAATCCCTTTTTCCCTCTGTGTTAAGCCTAGACTTAACCCTAGTGGTTTTATCTGGATAGTATTCAGGTAAAACTATACTAGGGTAGTTCTGTCCGGATCCTGTTTCCAGAGTATCTGGTTTTGGGGCTCGGTCAGAACATCAGAGTATTCAGTCTGGGGTCTGTGACCTCCTGGCATTGAGAATGAGTTTCCTTTGCTAGGTTAGGTGCAGATATAGGAGGCTTAGCCTCCCTAGATCAAATCCGAATGTTTCTGTACGAGATGATTCCTTCTTCTGTGGTTTAGCAGACTAGTCCTGTGTTGTTATTTTCGGGCTGGAGAATGAGATTTTCCATTGCTTAGCGAAATAACAACACCAAACATTGTTCTTGTAATAAGGGAGATGGCAAGTGCTGCCAATCTTCCTCCTTATTAGACAACCCTAGGCTAGGATGAGCTTTCTTGGCCACTGGGGTAAGTCTTATACTAGATCAAAGTTTGTTAGACCCTTTTCCTCCCCCCCCCCTCCCTCTCTGTCCTTTGGTGATGGCCTAGCCATTGCAAACTCTTGGCCACCGTTCTACATCTGTACCTAGTGTAGGTCAGGATGTGGGAACGTGCCAGCCGGCAGAAGCCTACTCTCTGTAGAGTGAACTCGAGACCTCTCTTAGTCTACCATCCATATCTGCTGGTAGAGCCCGGCATGCTCTGGATAGATGGGAGCCTGAATGTTACAATCTCCCCTTCTATATGTTCACTCTTTCTGGATGGAAGGCAGTAAGGCAGTGCCAGCCTACAACTTTACATCCATGCTATTTCTCTTGTTAGTGTATTGTACCTCCTACCCGGCTGTCGGGTTAGTGGCTGGCAGCCGGGTGGGTGGAAGATCTCTGGTTCTTAAATTATCTGGCGGCCAGCACGGGTATCAACTGTCACTGCCGGCCGGCAACGACAGCACACCATAAGATCTACCGGCTACTCCGATTGTGGCCGGCAGCCGGGTGCTGATATTTTTCAGTTGCCGGCCGGTAGAGTTTGCCGGCCAGCACTCAGGAACCAGCGATCTGCCGCCCCGTAGTTCAATGATGACATATCTTTGAACTATATTCAGGTACATGCCGGCCGGCATAGCATTATATGATATACAGTAGCCAGTATTTTGCAGTATAGTATATACTGCATTAAGAAAACTACAGTATAGAGTATACTGTAACACTAAGTTTTTTCTAACATACTTTGTGTTGTCTTGTACAGCCTTTTTGATGAGACCGTACAGTATAAAGGAAGTGAGTTCTTTCTTTATTAAAAATTAATATCCCTTATATTAAAACTTTTATACTCTGGTGTGGGTTGCACCTAACTTTCCTTGTAGGAAAATATTCTGAAGGTTTTTCTAGAATGAGAATTAACCTTAGTTTTAATATTTTGGGAGGTTACAGCAATTAGCTGTACGCAAAATACAAGTATGTGTATTTCCTTCTTTCCTTTCTAGCTTTACTCTCATAAGCTATGTATACTAATATCAAGATTAAACTAGTGATATGTTTTCACTGATACTCATGGATTCTCTTCTCTTTACTGGAGGACCATCCGAAGTACGGGAGCATGTTTTGCAACGTCCGCAGTAAGAACTTCTGCA
This sequence comes from Palaemon carinicauda, assembly GCF_036898095.1. Lineage (NCBI taxonomy): Eukaryota > Metazoa > Arthropoda > Malacostraca > Decapoda > Palaemonidae > Palaemon > Palaemon carinicauda. The sequence continues at coordinate 98,701,803 of NC_090733.1, read as the reverse complement.
GACATGTGTTGTGCAGGAGGCACGTACCATGCGCAGTCTTCAAAGGTGATCTCTGGTATTAGGGCCCTCAGGTATGTACTGTTTGTTCTAACCTGATTACCCAGGCATTTGACACCCCTCAGTCGGCGGAGTCAACGGATCCAGCTAGGGAAAAATTGCAAACCTGAGTGAGGGGTTTTCAAAAGAACACTGCTGGACCCCATCTTCCAAGCGAGATGATGAGGGCCTACCTTTTTCCTAAAGCATCTGCGGATGCGGTTATTCCCCAGCCTCATGCGGAGATCCCAAAAGTTCAGATTCCGGTAGATTCCGAAGTCTCGGACGCCCTACAAGACATCCAATTGGACGATAGGATGTCTGAAGTGTCGGAGTACACTGAAAAAGATCTTCTGGCGGAAGATCAGGAAGAGGAGCAGACCCAGGCTCCTGAAACTGTGGAGGAGGAGATCGATGAGGTGTCGGTTTCATCGGTTCTGGACCCTTGACATCGTCTGCTATCCCACGTGAACTGGGAAAGACTCTTTCTTCGATTGTTGAAATCATTCAACAAATGCAAAAGAAGAACAATGAGAAGGAATCTGCTATGAAGTTAGAGATGTGCAGACTCGCAGCATCACGTGGGCCTCAGAAGAGGCTCAACGTGAAGGATCTTCCTTTGTGTTCGGATGCCAACCCTTGGAGGTATGCCGAAAACATGCCAATGACAACTGGGAAAATTTACATCTCGGAGAAGTTGGGTTCAGTCCCCTTTGAAGAAGTGGAATTTTGGCCCAACAAGGAGTCTCACCCGGACTGCTATGTGCGTCTTAGGAAGGAGCCAGCCTCAAAGGAGGAGACGGACCAGAAGGAGGTCATAGTCTTTGACCATAGTAAAGCACAGGCTTTACTATCGAGCTCAATGAAAGAGAAGGGCTTTACGAACTCAAAGGTACCTGCTTTGAGTAAGAAGAATCCCTCCTTTGTGGCTTCACCAACTAGAGCCTTTCCCTTTATGGAGAAGGGATATAAGGCAGCCTTGAAGGCGGTTGAGGCAGAGAAACCATGTCCCTCTTTTGAAGAGTGCAAGCCGTTGTCCCTGACCTTACCTACGGACCAAAAAGACTGGAAGGACGTCCTCCTTACCTTCTCAGTCGGGAAGTTGGAAGCAGATATTGCCGGACGTCAGATCGGTGAGGATCTTCCAAAGCTGTCGGAATTTCTCTTGCGTAGAGAGCAAGAGACAAAGGAAAGGCTCGCTGCATAGATGTCACTACAGACGACTCTGGAGACGATGGCAAGCGACCCTAAGAACCAAGATATGTTCATGGTAGTGGCCAAAACCCATCTGGCCACAGTGACAAAGGACCTCTACAGTTTTATTAAAGGTAGGAGGGCTTGTAGGGAGTTCGTGTTCGCCTCGGCTGCGGTGAGGCACGAACCAAGAAAACTGATTTCCTCTAGTATTTGGGGTAAGGATCTCTTCCCTAGCGAAGTGGTCAAAGAGGTAGTGGACAAGGCCGCCACGGAGAATAGAAACCTTCTCCAGAAGTGGGGCCTATCTCTTAAGAGAAAGTCTTCCCCGGATGAGGGTCCCCAACCTAAAAGGAAGACGAAGAAGCCTAGGCTATCCTCTCGGCCGGTTAAGCCTTATAGACAGCAACAGCAGCAACTTCCTGCGACCGCGGTGCCTCAGATGGTGGCACAACCTCCAACCACGTACCAGTTGGTACCTCAGGCAGTGGCGACACAGGCGCCTGAATTTAACCCAGCGTTCGAAAGGCAGTCAACGACCTTTCGTCCAAAAGCTAGAGGAGCAGCCAGAGGTTCCTCTAGACGCCCTTCAAGAGGAAAGGGATTCAGCGGAGGACGCGGCCAAAGAGTCAAGACTTCAGGTCCACAACAACAGCAGAAGTGAGATGCTTCCGGTAGGAGTGAGACTATTTCTGTTTCGGGATCGTTAGACCTTCGATCCCTGGGCCCACAGCCTAATCAAGAATGGACTGGGTTGGAGCTGGAACAGCACTTCACCTCCGTTCCCACAATTCTTCCAACACTCTACCCCCGTCCTGGAAGAATATGTTCGAGAACTCTTGGAAAAAAGTAATGCGGAAAGTAAAGTCCATCAAGTTCCAAGGAAGGCTGTTTTGTGTTCCAAATAAGGACTCAGACAAGCTCAGAGTCATTCCGTATTTGTCGCCACTCAACAAGTTCATAGTGAGCCACAAGTTCAGGATGTTGACACTTCAACACATAAGGACCCTATTGCCCAAAAGGGCTTACACCGTCTCGATAAACTTGTCAGACACTTATTGGCACGTTCCAATCGATCGTCACCTCTCCTACCTAGGGTTCAAGCTACAACGAAGACTTTATGCCTTCAGAGCCATGCCCTTCGGGCTAAACATAGCCCCAAGGATCTTCACGAAGCTTGCGAACGCAGCCGTTCATCAGTTACACGTAAAGGGTGTCCAAGTAGTGGCCTATCTGGACAATTGGCTGGTGTGGGCAGCATCCAGGACGGAATGCATGCAAGCTTCAAAGAAAGTGATCTAGTTCCTGGAACATCTAGGATTCAAGATCAATACCAAAAAGTCTCGACTATCTCCAGCCTAGAAGTTTCAGTGGTTGGGAATCCACTGGAACTTACAGTCACATCAACTTTCCATCCCTCTGAAGAAGAGGAAAGAGAGAGCAGGATCTGTCAAGAGACTGTTGGAATCCAAATGGATATCAAGACGCAAACAGGAGAGAGTGCTGAGCTCTCTACAGTTTGCCTCAGTAACAGATCCAGTGCTCAGAGCACAGCTAAAGGATGCAACAGGAGTCTGGAGAAGATATGCATCAAATGCTCGAAGAGATCTGAAGAGACCATTACCGACTCGATTGTGAACGCTTCTCAAGCCCTTCAATTACCATCCATACAGATGCTTCAAAGGAAGGATGGGGAGGTCACTTTCATCAAAAAAAGTTCAAGGAGCTTGGTCCAATCTATTCAAGATGTTTCACATCAACTTTTTAGAAGCCATGGCAGTACTTCTTACACTGAAGAAGTTATCTCCTCGCCACTCGACACACATAAGATTTGTCCTAGACAGCGAGGTAATAGTGAGATGCCAGAATCACCAAGGATCGAGATCACCTCAAATCAACCAAGTGATGTTAGCCATCTTCCGTTTGGCGGAAAAGAAGAGATGGCACTTATCAGCAGTTCACCTTCAAGGGTTCCGCAACGTGACGGCGGACGCCCTATCCAGGTTCACACCGGTAGAGTCAGAATGTTACCTAGATGCAGGATCGTTCTCCTTCATCTCGAGTCAAGTCCCAGAACTGCAGATAGACCTCTTTGCGATGAGTGACAGCAAGAAGATACATCGTTATGTGGCCCCGTACGAGGATCCTCTAGCGGAAGCAGTGGACGCTATGTCCCTTGACTGGAATAGATGGTCCAGGATTTACCTGTTCCCTTCGCCCAACCTTCTACTGAAGGTTCTCGACAAACTGAGATCATTCAAAGGGAAAGCGGCAATAGTGGCTCACAAGTGGCTGGATAGTGTTTGGTTCCCTCTGGCGTTAGAACTACAACTGAAGTTTGTGCCGCTGCCGGATCCAGTTCTGTCTCAGCAAGTGCCGAAGTCGACTGTCTTCGCTTCATCACAGAAAACTCAGAACCTGCATCTCATGATTTTCTCTCCTTAGCGGTGAGAAAAAGATTCGGGATATCAAGAGACAGTATAGATTTTTTGAAGGAATATAAGTCCAAATCTACCAGAAGACAATATGAGTCGTCATGGAAGAAGTGGGTGACATTTGTCAAGGCGAAGAATCCAAAAGAAATCTCGACAGACTTCTGTTTATCGTTCTTCATCCACCTTCATGAACAAGGTTTAGCAGCCAACACAATATCAACTTGCAAGTCTGCCTTGTCAAGACCTATATTATATGCCTTCCAGGTCGATTTTTCTAACGAAATCTTTAACAAAATCCCGAAGGTCTGTGCTAGACTCAGACCATCAGCGGCTCCGAGACACATTTCATGGTCTCTAGATAAGGTTCTCCATTTTGCCTCGAGGATGAACAATGATGGCTGCGCTTTAAAGGATTTGACCCAAAAAGTTATATTTCTGTTTGCACTTGCTTCGGGGGCCAGAGTTAGTGAAATAGTGGCCCTTTCGAGAGAGGAAGGTCATATTCAGTTCTTGGAAGGGGGAGAACTGAACCTTTTTCCGGACCCAACATTTCTTGCCAAGAACGAGCTACCCACCAAGAGGTGGGGTCCCTGGAGAATCTGCCCTCTGAAGGAAGATGTCTCTCTATATCCAGTAGAGTGCCTAAAGGTCTATCTTCGTAGGACTTCAGACTTTAGGGGAGGACAGCTGTTTAGGGGAGATACCTCTGTTTCAAATTTATCTCTGAAGCAACTAAGGGCGAAGCTCACCTATTTTATTAGCAGAGCAGATCCAGGTAGTACACCCACAGGTCATGATCCGAGGAAAATTGCCTCTTCCTTAAATTTCTTCAATAATATGAATATTGAACATCTTCGCTCATACACTGGCTGGAAGTCATCCAGGGTATTTTTTAGACATTACACGAAGCAGGTGGAGGAACTTAAGAGGTCTGTGGTGGCAGCAGGCAGTGTCCTTAAGCCTGTTGCTGAGATCTGCGAGGAACAATGAAATTAATTGGGACGATTGATTCGAGGGTGTGTGTGTGGTCCCTGACTGGTACTACAGACTAGTGAAAGGCCACTAAGGTGTCCTTATGAACTGTTCCATAGATAAAGGTGAAGTAAGCACAATGCATACACATGTGCCAGGCGTTTATTACGCTAGTGTGAATGAACAGTATTACAGATATTAACAAAATTCTAAACAATTTGGTTATGAAGTGGCATGTATATGTTTACTTTTCAGATGAAACAATATTCTCTGATATTACTGTTACCTTTATGCTTAAAGGTATTTCATCCACATTTTATAAATTTTATAAATGTTGATTGATCTATATATTTATTGATCATCAATAAACTAGTTCTTAATGAACCTTGGGTCTTATTCGCCCATGTTCATTTTATAATAAAGTACTGAGCATTGCAATTAAAACTATGGATAATTTTAATATGAAAGAAAAATCTTACAAAATTGTTCCTTAGTACCAACAAACATTCATCGGATTATCCAATCCTCATGTAGGATAGACCCTTGTATTCTGAAAAGGGTGATTTTGATATGCAAAATTGTTCCTAAACGGATACAAACCTTTGTCAGATAAACTAATCAGGATAGGCATACCAGGGGAGGTGCCAGTATTTCATACCGACATTGGTAAGTTTTATACAAACTTTGCTTTATAATGTATAGGGTGAGACCGCTATACAGGTTTGTATGTTAGTCATCCATAGGTAATATGTATTCCTCGAGATATTTTCCAGAGTCTAGTATGACTTCCCTGTAGGGGTCAGGAAGCACTAACATAGTTTATGCTTAGAAGTAATGATGTATGACGGTAACATCATAGGTCTCTAGGTCTATGCAGACCAGGAAAAGCTTTCTTGAAGATATGGCACGAAATGAGAATCCACAGATACAGTAATGCTCTGGTAAACTTCCATCAGGACAACATGGCCTGAGCCCAAAAAACGGATTTTTAGCGAAGCAAAAAATCTATTTTTGGGTGAGATAGCCATGTTGTCCTAATGGACCCACCCTTCCTTTTCATTAAAAGGGCTGATGGACCCCTCCCTATAATACAGTATCTGTAGCACCTCGTGTATCGCTACAAGGAATAAAGATGGCGCCGTTGATGACATCATGTACATACTCAAAATGAGATAGGAGAGGTACCTTAAAAACGGCTCTCCTTTTGTTTTTCGTTTTACGTTTTTCGTTTTCTTGCCACTTTTCACCTTCGAAGCGTTAATGCTATTTGGGGTGAAGATAGCTATGTGGCGTATCAAGAATACGTCCTCTGATATTATGCGATATCCCATTAACATTTATTTAGAGATATTCGCTCCAGGAGTTAGAATTCCGGATACCTTAAGGTCAAATTCTCTGGGAATATCACCGTAGTCAAATATACCCTAGGAAGCTACCTTATAGGAATTCCATCAGGATGACATGGCTATCTCACCCAAAAATAGATTTATATATATTATATATATATATATATATATATATATATATATATATATATATATATATATATATATATATATATATATATATAAATATATATATATATATATATATATATATATATATATATATACATATGTATAAATTTGTTGCTCCATTCAAGAGTATGAAATATTGTTTATAGATACGCGATAAAAAAGGAAATAGGCTCATTAATCTTTTCAATTTATAAACTTTGATAAAGATTATGTGAGCACATCAGCTCTATCTGTTTTATTAGTAAGCATCTACAAAAAGGAAAAACGATATCAACTCATTGAAATTTAACCTTGATATGCGTTAGATTCAAATTACAATTAAACCGGCATACGAAACACGAAGATAGGGTAAACGCAATAATAAGTATCACAGCTAAACCTAAAGATTTTAAGTGTTAGTGGGATGAGTATACTCTCAAGAGGTTACCTTAGCGATATATCCCGTAGACGTGGAGAAAACAAAAACAGTCAGCTTCCAGCTTGACGATAAATCCAATAATCTCTTCTTTTTTACCTCCATGTTGAAGCTTTTTACATCTGAAATCTTTCTCTTCCCATATGAATTTTGGATTTAAAATCATCCTCAATTATTTATGTATAAGTTTATGTGCATATATGTTTGTGTATGTTGAATGTACATGTATGTATATATACATATGTATATATCTACAGTATATATATATATATATATATATATATATATATATATATATATACATATATATATATATATATATATATATATATATATATATAAACATATATATATATATATATATATATATATATATATATATATATATATATATATATATATATAGTGTGTGTGTGTATTTGGTTACTTAGACAAAGCCACAACTAGTTTGCAATACATTCCTTTGTACAAAACTTTCTGAAGTGCTGGTATCTGCAGGGATCCATTTTTTCTCTCCCCACTTGCATTGGATCAAGACTAAAACCCATCCAGCGACCGTGTCCTTTCATTTTTTCACTGTTACTCCAAGTCCCTCGCACACTGAATGTTTCCTTCGGATATTATCCTAGGGAAAGTCGACTTGCATTGTTGAATAGATAAATCATACATTCCTCACTTTCTGGCAGCATTTAATGACATATTATGTTAAGACATGACATGGGACAGATTGCTTAAATTAGTCTTCGTTTATTCTTCTACATGAAATTTCGCAATTTTCTTTATATATAACTTTAAATTGGTGAACTATTTTGACTTATGTATTTCCTCTTATTAGTTCTGATCTCTCCTCTATGGGTCTTCGATTGAATGTTGTTGAAGACTTTAGATGCAGAAAAAGGTAAAAAGACTGGAACACTTTATAACAGAACTACTGATATTCTGTGTCATAGCAGGCTACTGAATATTACATAAAAATTTTAGTTTGACAATGAGAAACTTCATATTTCTACTACATACGGTTTCAAAGAATTTAATGTACTAATCTTTATATCATGAGGAAACAATTTGTTAAAGGGATAAAAATAAGAATTAGGTTAAATTATAAATAAGATTAACCCCAGTTGAGGATATAACGAGGGATTTTGGATTTTCGGTAGTTTATATTTGCGGTGGTTATTAATATAAAGAGGATTTTAAAATGTCAGCTATGTCACCTTTTTTACATAGGAAGTGAAAAAAAAAATCCAGACATAGCCAACTAGCCTAATTGTAGCCTAAGAATTGACAACACATTCCAAGATTATCTTCCCAAAGCAATCTCAAGTTCCAAATATCCTCCTATCTGTTTTTCCTTTCTGAGAATCTCTCCATCGCAGATGTTCTCCCTTCACAATGTCTTTCCCTTTTCTACATATTTTTGTAACTTCCATTCCGTTGAATATTCTCTTCAAAGTCCGTTTATTAAAGCAAATAGGATTAGAAAATGGTATTAGTCGTGTTAGTGTTTTATCCTGACACGGTACTTCAGGATATGGACATGTTGTATGGGGAAGAGTATGGACATGTTTCTTTTGGGGCGAGAGAAATTAATAATTAAGGAAAGGTAATGACTCGCCTCCCTCCCCTTCGTTACCTTCCTTTCAAAGGGAAAAAATCTAGGAGTTACTTAAATTTATGTTCTGTATTTTAGTGACCTCTTGTTCATATTCCTATGTCAAATCAGTAAATAAGTTATTGATGTCATATTCACTTCTAATGCATGTCAAAAATTAAACGTGATATGGTGAAATATATAAAAAAAAATTGATTTATTACAGACTGGTATTATGTAACTTTTAGCTGTTTTAAGATGGTATTAAACGTGATTACCTGTTGTTGCAGGGACTACCTTACTGAATGCTAAACCATTTGGGTTATCATTTAAATATTCGCACAGGTGGCAGGTTATTTTATGAATAATGTTAGTATTTGATCTGCAAATTATGAACATTTCAAAGAATTAAGTTTGTGAGCGGTAACTTCATTTCTTACCAATATGAATTACTATATAAAGACCTTTTAATGATATAATGGCTAAATTGCCATAGCATGAAATTTAATCGTATCTAGGCAAACAATTAGTATTAGCAAAGGCTTATAAACGTTGCTTTAGGAACTGATATAGCAAAATGGTTTTACAGAATGTCCATACTGGATATGGAAAGGTTACACACTTTTAAGATGTGGTAGATATCTTGGACCCCAATTAAACTTTTTATTTTAGGCCCTTTTTTATATTATGTCCGGGTATTATCTGATTTCATTTATATTCCGGATGTAATATACTGAGTAATAATATACTATTTTTCCCTGTTAGAGCCCATGGTCTTAAAGCATCCTGCCGTAACAATTAGGGTTGTAGCTTAGCTAATAATAATAATAATAATAATAATAATAATAATAATAATAATAATAATAATAATAATAATAATAATAATGTTCTATGATTCTCCCTTTGCCCATGTTTATATTAGTTTAATTTTCCAATTGTATGAATTAGCTTGGATATGCCATATATGAAATAAACGTGGGCCTATAACTCCATATGACTACTTTGAGTTTCTAATTATTCAGGGTTCTGGTGGCCTGGTGGTAGCGTCCTTGCCTGGTCATTGCCAGACTCGAGTTCAAGTTCCGCTTAGACTTGTTAGTTTCTTTGGTTGCTACAACCTTACCATCCTTGTGAGATAAGGATGGAGTGTTTAGGGAGCCTATAGGTCTTTAACTGCCGAGTTATCAGCAGCCATTGCCTAGCCCTCCTTAGTCCTAGCTTTTGTAAAGAGGGGACTTGAACACTGATCATATGCAATATTATTATTATTATTATTATTATTATTATTATTATTATTATTATTAGCCAAGCTAAATTCGTAGTTGGAAAAACCAGATGCTATAAGCCCAAGGACTCCAACAAGGAAAAATATCCCAGTGAGGATAGGAAACAAGGAAATAAATAAACGATATAAGAAGTAATGAAAAATTAAAATAAAGTATTTACCAACATTAAAACAGTTAATTCATATATAACTATAAAAAGACTTATGTCAGCCTGTTCATCATAAAAACATTTGCTACAACTGAGTTTTTGAAGTTGTACTGATTCAACTACCCAATTAGGAAGATCATTCCACAACTTGGTCATAGCTGGAATAAAGCTTCTGGAAATTGTGTAGTATTTAGCCTTATGATGGAGAATGCCTGACTATTAGAATTAACTTGATAGTACAATGTCATGTCCCTTGCTTCTGTCATTCATGAGTGGCTTTTAAGACTTTAGAAAGCAAGTCACACTTTTATATGCATCGATATGAGGTATTTCCGTATCCCATCTCCAACACAGAGTAAATCTTATACAGTGTACCTTATGTAAGTCTTGTTTTTGTCTCGGAAAATATTGCTGTAGAAAAGGAAATTTGCTCCAGAGATAGAAGTCTTTAGTTTTTATTTCATCATAATTGTTCATTACTTCCTCACTGGGTTATTTTCTTTATTGCAACCCTTGTGCTTAGAGCATCCTGCTTTTCCAATTAGGGTTGTAGATTAGCTAATAATAATAATAATAATAATAATAACAATAATAATAATAATAATAATAATAATAATAATAATAATAATAATAATAATAATAATAATAATAATAATAATAATAATAATAATAATAATAATATAGTTACCATGCCTGTCATTATGTTACAGAAGCCACGGGAATCTTCACGTGTGGGCAAATAATTTAGAATCCGAAAAAAGTTACCTTTACTACAAGCAGTTACATTTCGTTGGGTAAACATGCTTTAATTCGACTATATCTGAGAAATCTTTATATCATAAGTAACATTCGGTTGATAAGCCAAAGGAATATTATTTTCCTTAAAGTAAAGTACTAATTGATAATAAAATATTTATTAATATATTGAGAGGAAGGTCCATATACATTATAATACGCTTTATTCATAAACGGACCGTCCCAACCTCAATTAGATCAACATGAGCTTTGATACTACAGTATTTCCATTTACTCATATAATAATGTGATATTTACATCATATAGGTTTTACGGAGGAGAACATGCCACATCGTTCAAATGCTTAGAATTTACTTTTTACAATGTTGAGGACTTTACGCTTTTACGTGATTTACACTAAATTCAATGCCTATAATTCTCCTAAACAAGTCCGTAACCCAATGGACATAAATCTCTTAAACGAGTTCGTAAATCAATGTATATATTTCTCTTAAACTAGTTCGTAAGTCAGTATATATAATTCTATTGAACGAAGCTCGTATCTCAGTGTATATAATTCTCTTAAACAAGTTCGTAACTCAATGTATATACTTCTCTTAAACAGGTTTGTAGCTCAATGTATATAATTCCCTTTAACAAGTTCGTAACTCAATGTATATACTTCTCTTAAACAAGTTCGTAACTCAATGTATATACTTCTCTTAAACAAGTTCGTAACTCAATGTATATACTTCTCTTAAACAAGTTCGTAACTCAATGTATATAATTCTCTTAAACAGGTTTGTAACTCAATGTATATACTTCTCTTAAACAAGTTCGTAAACCAATGTATATACTTCTCTTAAACAAGTTCATAATTCGTTGTATATACTTCTCTTAAACAGGTTCGTACCTCAATGTATATACTTTTATTAAACCAGTTCGTAACTCAGTGTATATAATTCTCTTAAACAAGTTAGTAAATCACTGTATATAATTCTCTTAAACAAGGTCGTAACTCATTGTATATACTTCTCATAAACAAGTTCGTAACTCAATGTATATACTTCTCTTAAACAAGTTCGTAACTCAATATATATACTTCTCTTAAACAAGTTCGTAACTCAATGCATATAATTCTCTTAAACAAGTTCGTAACTCAAATTATATAATTCTCTTAAACAAGTTCGTAACACAATGTACATAATTCTCTTAAACAAGTTCGTAATTCAGTGTATGTACTTCTCTTAAACAAGTTCGTAACTCAATGTATATACTTCTCTTAAACAAGTTTGTAACTCAATGTATATACTTCTCTTTAAAAAGTTTGTAACTTAATGTATATTATTCTCTTCAGCAAGTTCGTAACTCAATGTATATATTTCTCTTGAACTAGTTCGTGACTCAATGTATATGATTCTCTTAAACAAGTTCGTAACTCAATGTATATACTTCTCTTAAACGAGTTTGTAACTCAATGTATATGATTCTCTTAAACAAGTTCGTAACTCAATGTATATATTTCTCTTGAACTAGTTCGTAACTCAATGTATAAGATTCTCTTAAACAAGTTCGTAACTCAATGTATATATTTCTCTTAACAAGTTCGTACTCAATGTATATACTTCTCTTAAACAAGTTCGTAACTCAATGTATATACTTCTCTTAAACAGTTTGTAACTCAATGTATATATTCTCTTAAACAAGTTCGTAGCTCAATGTATATATTCTCTTAAACAAGTTCGTAACTCAATGTATATACTTTCTCTTAAACAAGTTCGTAACTCAATGTATATACTTCTCTTAAACAAGTTCGTAACTCAATGTATATATTCTCTTAAACAAGTTTGTAACTCAATGTATATATTCTCTTAAACAAGTTCGTAACTCAATGTATATAATTCTCTTAAACAAGTTCGTAATTCAGTGTATGTACTTCTCTTAAACAAGTTCGTAACTCAATGTATATACTTCTCTTAAACAAGTTTGTAACTCAATGTATATACTTCTCTTAAACAAGTTCGTAACTCAATGTATATATTCTCTTAACAAGTTCGTAACTCAATGTATATATTCTCTTAAACAAGTTCGTAACTCAATGTATATATTCTCTTGAACTAGTGCGTAACTCAATGTATATACTTCTCTTAAACAAGTTCGTAACTCAATGTATATAATTCTCTTAAACAAGTTCGTAACTCAGTGTATGTATTCTCTT
>NC_090733.1:98681756-98684256 GCF_036898095.1 Palaemon carinicauda | reverse complement strand
AATATTGGCTTTTAATGACATATGCATAGCATGTGAGTGTGTTTATACATACATATACTGTATATACATACACATATATACATGCACGCATACACACACACACACACACATATATATATATATATATATATAAAGAGAGAGAGAGAGAGAGAGAGAGAGAGAGAGAGACAGAGAACAAATCTAGCCATATATATGATCGTGCACTAAAAGAGTGACATAAGAAAAGTGGCATAACTTAACACGTACCTGTTTCAGTGGTAATTAAGTTAATGATACTCATAAAATACAATGATAAACGTAGCCGTTACTTAAACGTAACTGTTAAAAGTAAAGTGTTTCCATCCCCAAGATTTGATCCAAGTGTGTGTGGAGAAATTTATCACCTGCTAGAATGCAATCTCCAAGACCAAAAAATGAATGTATAGACTTGGCACAGGAGATTCGAGACAGACATGGACCATATGGGAGTTTACAAGATGATTCGAGACATCAATAAAGAAAGTCCATCACCACAGTCCAAGAGGTACAAGGCTTAATTTCGGGTATTTATCCGAGGAAAGGAAAGGGAGCAAATTCAAAGAGAAAAATAAGCTCGCAACAGTATCAAGTGGAGAGAAAGTAGTTTCGATAGATGATTTATATTCGAGGAGTCGCCCACAACTTATATTTTTAGTTATTGTAATGACCATCATAATGACGATAAACTTGTTGAATGTTAAGTGTTTTTTTTATCTATCTCAATTTGAAAATGCATGTAGATGTTTTAAGTATTTTTGCGTATTTACAAATAATGGAGTTAATAAAACGTGGATTTTTTATCTACCTTTACATTTCAAACATAAACATTTAGATATCTTTAGACTATATTTTGATTCCATGTTTATGTTTATATATGTAAGTCTCCGTATCAGACAGACGGCAAGCAAACGTTGTTAAGAGCAAAATCTTATTATCCCATAAATCTCTTCTGATATGACACTTCTTTAATTGACTATTTTTGTCCCTTTTGTTATGTCATTTATTGGAAGAATCCCATATATATATATATTAATATATATTAATTATATATATATATATATATATACATAATATATATACATATATATGTTTATATATAGTATATAGATATTATATATATAAAGAATATATATACATATATATATATATATATATATATAATAATAAATACATATATATATTTATATATATAATATATATACATATATATATATATATATGTATAATATATATATATATATATAATATATATATATACATATATATATATATATATATACATATATATATATATATATATAGATATATTAGTTACGTTGCATGATATTACATTCCATGATATAAGTGATTTATGTTAGCTACATGAGAAAAATTTAACATTTATTTTTTCTTAAACAAAAGATGTTTATGGCTGCAATTGCAATACCGAATATTGTGTATTCTTTTGTGATTATCTTACTCTTCTTATCTTGCGATGTTTTCAGTTCGATTCAAATTTGCATTTGTCTTTCTTTGCATAGCTCTATACCGACTTCTCTTCAAAGACATCAAACTGAATAAACCTACTGTACTACATTCTTTTTGTGATACGAGACAAAATATCCCAGCGGTGTAGTTGTATATCATTATTATCATTATTATCAAGCTGTCTATAAACTTTTCAGGTCTTTATGAATGAAGTTAATGATAACATCTTTAATGAGCTAGTTACCCATCAAATCTTAACGCATCCATAATGAAGGAGTTACCCTTTAAATCTCTTTTCTCTGCACGAAGCTCCGCCCCAATCTGCACTCCTGTTTGGGAAAAAAAAAATTCGCATCCGGACAGTTGCATCCCCGGACATATGCGTCCTGGATAGTTGCGTACCTGTATATGTGTTTTATTTTTTCGATAAAGCTTTTTATTTTTTACCCTTACATTACTCTTTGACACAATATTTTATTTATACCTTTATCCACCCTGAATATGCATATGATTTAATGACATCAATGAGCCATCAGGATGGGGCTTGATTTATATTAATCGGAAAAAAAAAAAACGTGAATTCAAAAGGAATTGTATATCAGAATCAGAGATTCTTACACACACACACACACACACACATATATACATGCCATAATATATACATGCCATATATACATGCCATTATATATATATATATGTGTGTGTGTGTGTGTGTGTGTGTGTTAAAAAGCTCCATTATTAAAATTCTGATGACAAAAAGTAACAGTATCAAGGAAAAAATATTATCTTGTGATATTCATTCCCATACCTAGGTGAATTTAATTCTGATGTCCATTTGTGGGTCAAATGAAATATATGGAAATTACACTTTGTAATATTATATATATATATATATATATATGTATGTATGTATGTATATATATATATATATATGTGTGTGTGTATATATATATAATGTATATGTATATGTATATATATATATATATATATTATATATTATATATATATATATATA
>NC_090733.1:98666756-98671756 GCF_036898095.1 Palaemon carinicauda | reverse complement strand
TGACGCCCTCAAAACATACCTTCTGCAGCAGTACTCGCCGTCGCCAGCCGCCCGTATAGCAAAGCTTTTTCAGCTCTCGCAACAACTGTTGGGGGACCAAAGGGCTTCGCTTGCCCTCAGGGAAATGACCAGTATCACTCGCCTTCAACCTGCCGCAGACGGCTCTCCTCGTGAGGTGAACCTACTTCGTGCCCTTTGGATACGCCGTTTACCCGAACCTGTACGCGCTGACATACCCGATGTTGATAGTTTACCCATAAAGGACTTGATGACCAAAGCCGACGCCCTTATGGACAGCCACTTCAAGACCTCCATCAACGCCTCCACCCCTGACGACGAGGATGCCTATTCAACGTCAACCAAAGCTGACATGAATGCCGTAGGACATACACGCCTACCCCGTGACGTGCCGAAGCGGCGACAAAGCTGCCCACCACCCACCAATCGCTCGCGCCCCAACGAACGACTTCTACAGCCACTTACTACCTCCCATCCGCCGCAGTTTTGCTACTACCACTTCAGATTCGGGGCAACCGCGAAGAAATGTGCCAAGGATTGTCAGTGGCCAAAAAACGTGTAAGTAGGCCATCGCTTGTGGCGGTGGCCTCACATGTTTCTAATCTTTTCTTTTTACAGGATGCAGGAACGGGCGTGCGATTTTTGGTAGACACGGGTGCTTGTCGTTCTCTTTTGCCAAGGAAACTCTTCAAGGCACGACTTAGTCTGTCTACATCGGCCGACGTCCGCTTAGTAGCTGCCAACGGATCTGCGATACCCACCTACGGTTATGAGAACCTCACATTATCGTTCGGAAACGGTAAATTCAATTGGAAGTTTCTCGTTGCTGACGTCACAATGCCAATCCTCGGTGCGGATTTCCTCTCTCATTTCCACCTTCTGGTCGATGTCGCCCACCGAGGATTGGTCAACGCAGACTCGTACTTGTCGACACCTCTTCAACCCGCCCCCTCTAATCTCGCTCTCCACATCAGCGCACCCACGGATGCCTACACCCACCTCCTCACGTCGTACCCGGAAGTTTTCCGTCCAGAACTTCGCCAAACGCCCACGGTTTCCTGCCAAGCACGGTATTTATCACCATATCAAGACGACGGGACCCCCAGTCTTCGCAAAATTCAGACGTCTGGCACCGGAACGATTGGCAGCCGCCAAACAGACGTTCGCCGAAATGGAGAAAATGGTCCTTTACCAAAAGGCCTCCAGCCCATGGTCGTCGCCCTTACACATCGTTCTGAAGAAAGACGGCTCCCTCAGTCCGTGCGGGGATTACAGGCGCATGAACATGCAAACAGAACCGGATCACTACCCCCTCCCAAACATTGCCGACGTGACCTCCTACCTGCACAAAGTGAAGGTTTTCTCTACGCTCGACCTCCTGAAGGGGTATTATCAGGTGCCTATGAACCCAGAAGACATCCCCAAGACCGCCATCACCACTCCGTTTGGTATATACACCTTCAATTACTCCTGTTTTGGCCTCTTAATGTTGGGGCAACGTTTCAACGTCTCATGGATGGCATCTCAGGGGACCTCCCTTTCTGTGTATGGTATGTGGACGACATACTTTTGTTCTCCTCCTCAAAAGAGGAACACCTCCGTCACCTGCGCATCGTGCTCGACCGCCTGCAACAAAACGGCCTTGTAGTCCGGTACGACAAGTGTACCTTTGGCGCCAACGAAGTATCATTCTAAGGGCACCGCATCACTCCTGAAGGTGTCCACCCCCTCCCTGAGAAGGTAGCAGCCGTTCAGAACTTCCCCGTGCCCTCGACCGTCAAAGCTCTGCAGGAATTCTTAGGCATGATCAACTATTATCACTGTTTTCTGCCAGCCATTGCCGCCACTCTTGCTCCCCTCTACGCCTCCCTTAAGGGCAAGCCGAAGGACATGAAGTGGGGTCCCCTTCAAGAAGCAGCCTTCTTTGCAATGCAAAGAAGGCCCTATCAACTGCTGCGGCTCTCACTTTTCCTATCCCACACGCCCCTCTCCTTCTCTCCACCGATGCCAGCGACATCGCTATTGGTGCAGTACTCGAGCAGGTGGTCAAAGGCTCGCCCCGCCCATTGGCCTTCTTCAGCAGAAAACTGTCCAAGGCAGAATCGGGTTATTCTACCTTCGATCGAGAATTGCTGGTGGTTCACTTGGCTGTCCGTCACTTTCGCCATTTCTTAGAAGGTACGCCCTTCGTCATTCGCACAGACCACATGCCTCTGGTGCACGCCTTCACTCGACAGTCTGACGCCTGGTCCGCCCCTCAACGCCGACATCTCTCCGCCGTGGCTGAATACAATTGCACCCTCCAATACGTCCCTGGGAAAATGAATCCCGTTGCCGATGCCCTGTCAAGAAACACGTTGGCTGCCGTTCAACAGGGATTGGATTATAACGCCCTGGCTGAAGCTCAACGACAGGATCCAGAGTATCAAGCTTGTAGGACATCCTGCACGTCCCTTCGTTGGGAAGACTTTCCCCTTGAAGACTCCAACACCACCCTCCTCTGTGACGTCAGTACTGGTAGACCGCGACCTTGGATTCCTGCTTCCATGCGCCGACAGGTGTTTGATTTCATTCACGGCCTTTCACATCCCTCGTGCCGTTTTACTGCATAGATGCTGAAGGCAAAGTTCATTTGGCACGGCATTTCTAAGGATGCTAAGGATTGGGTCCCCGCCTGTACTTCTTGCCAAACTTCCAAAGTACATCGACACACGGATTCAGGAGTGGGCACCTTTCCTCAACCTCAGCGTCGTTTCACACACATTCACGTCGACGTTGTAGGCCCCCTACCCACATCACAAGGACATCGTTACCTGTTTACCGTCATCGACCGCTCCACTCGTTGGCCTCAAGCCATTCCCATGGAAACAGCAACGTCCGCCTCATGTACATCTGACTTACTCTCTGGATGGATTTCAAGATTCGGTATCCCTGAGTATATTACTTCTGACAGGGGAACCTCTTTCACCTCTCAATTGTGGACGTCATTAGCGAATCTCCTGGGCATCACCCTACATCAGACAACGGCCTACAATCCCGCTGCCAATGGAATGGTTGAACGTTTTCATCGCACCCTCAAAGCAGCTTTGATGTCCCGCTGCAAGGATTGCAACTGGTTTACTCAGCTTCCCTGGGTCCTCCTGGGACTAAGGACCACTCCTAAAGACACCCTCGACGTCTCGGCAGCCGAAATGGTGTATGGCGACCCGTTGATCGTCCCTGCCGAATTTTTTCCTTCTACAACCTCCTACGACGATCTCCAGCGCATACGTCACGTCGTGAAAAAATTTACTCCGTGCCGCCAGACTTGCAAGCCCCCAGCGAAGCATCACATACCAACGGACTTGCACTCTGGAACGCACGTCTTCCTGTGCAACGACACCAGCAAGCCACCACTAACGCCCCCTTACACGGGCCCTTTCCTTGTGATCCGACGCAGTCCGAAAGCATTCCTCCTAAACATTCGGGGCAAAGAAGACTGGGTCTTCATTGATCGTCTAAAACCTGCTTATCTTCTGCCAGATGACCCGCCTACAGTTCGCCTCTCTAGATCGGGGCGCCCTATTTAACATGTACAGTATGTCATTTTTAGGGGGGGAACCATGTACCAACCGTGTTTCACACAATTGTACATAATTCCTTTTGTATATATTATGCTTGTATCTTCGCTCTTCCTTCGCACTAAAACGAATATGAAAATTCATGTCTGGTTTTTCCTCTGTAATATTGTCTGTCTTGTGAACTTGTTATGTCCTGTTGCCTTGAGGTTTTGTATATAAGGAGAGAGTTCTACAATAATATAACTCAGTCGTTTCCAACCTGCCTTTGAGTTCACAACCTTACTCGGCGCCGTCACAATATGTGTGTGTACATGCATAATTGTAAGAATATTTTGTATTTGTTGTACACAACCACACACACACACACACACACATATATATATATATATATATATTATATATATATATATATATATATATACAATACGTGATACGAGTTAAGCATTACTTATATATATAGGGATATGTGCATGTATATAGACTGTATTAAAAGACTCTTCCATCCTTTGTGGAAAGACTAATCCTCCGGTGCAGCTCGCTAGAGGGTGGTTATAAATAATCAACTAATTAAGCAACTTTAAAACGTTTCACGAAAGTTTAGGAATGAAATTTGCACCTGTTTTGTATTGTAGGAAAAAAGTCATTACCGTCGTCTTTTGCACATACAAAAGTCCAAAACACATCCTCGTATGGGAAGTCAATTAAAACACTTACGGATTTATACATATCAAGGAAACTGATTTTTGCAAAATGTATATATATATATATATATATATATATAAATATATATATATATATATATATATATATATATAGAATTATTTATAGCTTATTACTCTTCATTTTGGGCTTTTTAGTTTCAATAGCTTATGTATGAGAGATTTATTGTAATTCTGTTACTGTTCGTAAAATATTTTATTTCTATTGTTCAATAATTCTCTTGTAGTATTTATTCACTTATTTCCTTTCCTCTCTGGGTTATTTTTTTCATGTTGGAGCCCTTAGGTTTATATCAAGACCCACTGAAAGAAGGTCGGCCAAACGATGGTCAGTATTTTTTTTCTTTCTTTCTTGCTATCCCGTCAACTGAGCCATGGCCCGTCCCACTCTCATGCGTTCTGATAGGACGATATCATCTATTTGTATAAATTTTGATAGTTAACACGTACTAGGATATATGTTTTTTTTTTCTATCAATGTATTCAAACAATATCCTAACATATGATAGTAAAGAATGTAAAGTATATATTATCAATGTATTGAAACCATATCCTATCATAGGATAACGAAGAACGAAAAGTATATTGGTCTTCATTTGATATATCATGAAATTTTCTGACTAATTAAAGATTTATGGGAGCCAGTTTTCTGTTTAAGACCAAGAGAACAATGATGGACAAAAATACAAGATCAAAATCTGGT
>NC_090733.1:98631756-98661756 GCF_036898095.1 Palaemon carinicauda | reverse complement strand
CAGTGACATCACAACCTCTACAGTGGTAACAACCTCCCAAGGGAGTTCAGGCAGCAGTGATGGCCATTCCACCAATGAAGGCAACATACCAGCAACAACCTTACTAGCCCCTACAGTCCATGTAACAACAGTTCGTCCAACAACCATACCAGTAACAGCAACCAATATTCTACATCCTGCAGCAGCAGTAGCCAGTCCCATCACACCAAAACCTGCAGCAACAAGTTTGGACATTCACGGACTGCAATGCATCATATAACTTCCCATTTTCAGTGCCTGTCTCCACTAACCCGCCAAGTACTTCCGCTTCCCACTTCTCTTCTGCCTTAGATATTTTGCCCTCCATGTCATCCCCCAGTATCTCAACCCCGAACATTGTGTCTGCTGCCATAGATCTGATGGCCACAAAGCCCTACCTGGACACCCCATAGAGTGTGTCAATGGAAGACAGCAACCACGGTTGAACACATGTCTAAAATGTATATTGTAAATATAATGGATTTTGTATTTTGTCCTAAATAACAACATTTATGTCAAACATAATCTTTTATACTCCCTTATGTTTTTATGCATATGTATATATAAATGATGAAGAAGCTATATCTTGAAAATGACATGAATATTGAAAATATAAGTAATAAGAAAGAAAGACTTTAAAACACATAAACATTATCAACAAAGCATATCTTGCTAATTCAATTAAAAGAAGTAAATTGACATATAATTAAAAAAAGCAAATTGAAATATACATTGAAAAGTAAAAACTTAAGATATACAATGAGAAGCACAAAGTTGATATGTACAATGAAAAGCACGAGGTCAAATTATATAAGCTTAACAAACATATAAGGAGAAATCTTAGTTTGCAATGACAATACAAAAAAATTTTGACTCTAGACATTTTTATTCATGAAGAGAACAGGTTTTGTGTTGAGATATACATTTTCATTTTATATACATTTAAGGTCTCTATACTTATGTTGGTCGTCCTCTGGGATAGACAAGTCTCTCTTGTCAAGGTACTGCTCCTACTTCGAAAGCGTAGTAGTAAGACAGGTAATCTCAGACAGCCTTTGATTGTCTTGCGTAGTTTGATCCCTTTCGACGCATGAGTTGTTCTATGAGATTCGGTTCCTCCCTCTGAGCTCCAGGTAGCATGTTGTGCTGAGCATCTTCATGTTCAACGTCGGTGGGAGCAAAGGGACAGTGGTCGAATATGAGATTGTGCAAGACATCCACGCATGGTGAGCAGCTTCAGTACTTCAATTTCCAAAGAATTACAATCGCATTTGTTGGATACTGAATGCATTCTCCGACACACAATGAGTGCGAGACAACCTATAGCTGTAGATCTTCTCATGGTGATCTTGGGATATGTGGGAGTATGGTTTCATCAGCGTTCTCTTGAGGGCGAAGGCATCATCTGCTATTATGTGGAATGGGATTGGAGTGTCATCATTCAGCAAAGTGCTGTCATCAGGAAGTCTCACTCGTATCTGCTTGGTGGCATGATGAAGGTTACACTTGATTAAGGTGCCTCCATCACTAGCACCTCCTTCGGCATTTACGTTGATGTACAGGAACCTGTACTTCTTTGCATCTGCGATGGCCATGAGTACGATGCTGTGGAACTTCTTGTAGTTATAGTTTTTTTTTATCCTCGTTTCTTGAGCTTCTTTATAGGGACATGATAATTCCACTCCTTCATAAATACTTCAGTGACCAACTTCCACTCCTCAGGAGTTTTGGGGCACTTCAGGACTAAATTTTTGTAGGTGTCAATGATGGCTTTGTAAATTTTAGGCATACATCTGCAAATCACACTCTTGGAGACTTGGAAACTATATTGCAGACTTGTATAGGAGTCCCCACTTGCCAGGAAGCAAAGGGTGACAGCCAATTTCAGTCCCACTGTTAAAAGATCCCTCATTCTCATCAGTTTCTTGGTGAGCATTAGAGAAATACAGTCAACCATCTATGCAAACAATCCTGGTTTGATCCGGATGAAATTCTTGTACCACTTAGGCTCTTCTTGGTGTATTTCTTGTAGCAGCTGGTCATTATCTCCATGTATGGATCTCCTCGTCCTCCATTCCAGGCACCACATCGTTCTTCTAGCTCTTCTTGCTTTTTCTTGTTTCATCAGAGCCACAGGTGGTTTCTCTGGTCAATCATCGGGTCTTCTTGTCCAATACTTCTTGATGATATAGGCAGCAGTTACCAAAAGAATACTGGTAATCATGCTGTCTGCCTCTCGTCTTGCGTAGTATTTCTGATCCACCCTCTATGGTGGTCCCGTAAATTAGCATGTAACTTCTATAGGCTTCGAGCACTATATACACCTCTGGTAGCTTCGGCAATTTTTATGTGACAATTTTTGACACCTCGCAACTCTTTCAGGTACCTTGCAACACTGTAATTATATCGCAAGGGTGTATTAACACCTCTCCTCATCTCATGACACCTTACAAGAAAACACCGCATTTATGTTGCGCCACTCTTCAAGACATCGCAACACAACCTCGTGCCTTGCCATAAGACCTCGCACTCACGTCGCAACATTGGCACATTTAATGGGTTGTTTCCACCACGAGGTGGCATGACCCCACGTTGCAACATGTCCCAAGGAAAAAGTGCGTAGGTGTCAACATACCTTTGTATATCTAGTCACCCGCAGGAAACAATAACCACCAACCCAGAGCAGCAACCCACAGAGCAGAAAACGGATCAATGAGTATCTTAAAAATGTATAAGGACTCCAAGATTCTCTTTTGGCTGACACTGCTATGTCTGTCAGTGATTTTGAAATTTTCTTTGGAAATGGCATGTCCAGATTTAAATGAATGATCATAAAGGGCTGAAATTGGTTTGTTACTTAAAGGTCTACTGGTTCATACCAATCTCCCCATGTACTCTGAAATCCTACGATGAGGGTGTTTAGGCGTGCTTCAAGTGTAATATTCATTACAGAGTGGGCATTCGTTAGTGGGTATGACACCAGAACACAAGGGAGTGGGGAGACTTATCTTATATTTAAAAATTGTGCCAACTGAGAGCTTGTTTGTAGAAATAAGTTTTAAATCTATATGGGGATAACACTTCCCCACAACACTCATAATTTCTCCGAGACATAACCATGGTACGGGAACGAAACAATTTTTTCTTACTGACTGTTTGAATTACTAAATTTTGACTGTAGTCTTTATCTGAAAAATACTTAACTTGATTATAATAGAGGTTCAGAGGGAACCCATTGTTCATAAAAAAATTTGCATTAGAAAATAATCAGAGCCACCATATTAGGCCAAATCCCAGATATGAAGAAGGACATGCCTGATACGTTTGTCCTACTGTTTACAAGCAACGTCTGCATTAGGTCGTTGTGGTTGTATGTATTATATATATATATATATATATATATATGGATAAATATCAACACAACATCGTGTTCAAATAGAAATAAATTTCTACCTCATACTTGGGATCGAACGCTAGCCCCTTCTAATGAAAGGCCAGGTCGAAACCAACCATGCCACGAGAGACCATAAAAGAAATCGGAACCTGACGCTACCTAGCTGTCCGAGGATTTACCTGGCGAGACATCAGTCTCTTACCAGCGAGTTTTACCCGATTTCCCGGCCCACCACGTGACACAATTGGTAGTAACTCATTCAAATTACCCCTAATGAGTCAAAATGTTGATATTTATCCATATTGACTCATTACGGGTAATTTGAATGAATTACTACCAATTGTGTCACGTGGTGGGCCGGGAAATCGGGTAAAACTCGCTGGTAAGAGACTGATGTCTCGCCAGGTAAATCCTCGGACAGCTAGGTAGCGTCAGGTTCCGATTTCTTTTATGGTCTCTCGTGGCATGGTTGGTTTCGACCTGGCCTTTCATTAGAAGGGGCTAGCGTTCGATCCCAAGTATGAGGTAGAAATATATATATATATATATATATATACAGTTTGTGTATATATATATATATATATATATACATACATACATATATATATATATATATATATAAATATATATATATATATATATATATACTTAAGCCGAGAATTTGATAGTTGTAGATATCAACTGCAAATGGGATTTGTTATATATTTCAACCTTGGAAAAATATATCTACTAGAAATTCCTTTATGGGAAATACATGGACTCGAAGCAATGCCCCTCTAAGGTGAATCAATCCTAGCAGTTTGTATATATATATATATATATATATATATTCAAATAAGCCATATATATTTTTTGATACATTAATGTCTGGATTCTCTTAACGACCTCGGGATCAGAGCCCCAGGCGAAATCACACAAATACAAGAGCTTGGGTCCGGCCGGGAATCGAACCCTGGTCGGCAAGCTTGTATAGACAGTGGCTTAGTCACTGTCTATACAAGCTTGCCGACCAGGGTTCGATTCCCGGCCGGACCCAAGCTCTTGTCTTTGTGTGATTTCGCCTGGGGCTCTGATCCCGAGGTCGTTAAGAGAATCCAGACATTAATGTATCAAAAATATATATGGCTTATTTGAATATGAAAAACACGTCTAAATGTGCAAAATTTATCATATATATATATATATATATATATATATAAATAAGCCATATATATTAATATATTAAAGTCTGGATACTATTAGCAACGTTGGGATCAGAGCCCCAGGCGAAATCACTCAATTGACTTTAATGTCTGGCCGGACGGGTATCGAACCTCGGTCCAGGATACTAGTATGGGGCTCTGATCCCGAGGTCGTCAAGAGAATCCAGAGTTTAATGTAATAATATTTATAGCTTATTTTGAAATATGAAAACCACGTTTAAATGTGCAAAATTTATAATATACATATATATATATATATATATATATATACATATATATATATATATATATATAACGGATTTTGAGCGAAGCGAAAAATCTATTTTTGGGTGAGATGGCCATGTCGTCCTGATGGAAGTTCCTATAGAGTAGCTTCCTAGGGTATATTACAACTACGGCGATATTCGCAGAAAATTTACCTTAAGGTACCAGAATTTTAACTCCTGGAGCGAGTATCCCTCGTGAAAGGGATATCGCGACATATCAGAGGACGTATTCTTGACACGCCATATGGCAATCTACACCCCGAACAGAGATTACGTATCGCAGGGGTCAATTGGCAAGAAACGAAATCGGGAAAGAAAAAGGGGGGAGCCGCTCCCAAGGCTCCCTATCTCCCGTTTCGTAAGCGTGCCTGGCGCCATCTGTATTCCTTGTAGCGTACACGAGGTGCTACAGATACTGTATGTAGGGAGGGGTCCTACAGCCCTTTTCTAGAAAGGGAAGGGCGGGTCCATCAGGACGACATGGCCATCTCACCCAAAAATTGATTTTTCGCTTTGCTCAAAATCCGTTTTTTGGGCTCAAGCCAGGTCGTCCTGATGGAAGTGTACCAGAGCATTACTGTATCTGTGGATTCTCAGAACGTGCCGTACTCCCCGGAAGTAATTTTTCCCCGGTCGACTAGACCTAGAGACCTAAGATGTTACTGTTATACATCTTTTCAGCTAACTATAAACCATGTTAGAGCTTCCTGCCCCCTACAGGGAAAAGTCCTACTGGGCTCTGGAAAAGTCTCGAAGAGAACATATACCTATGTATGAATACCAGGCAAGCTAATATAGTGGTCTCACCCTATATTAATTAAAGCATAGTTTGTAAAGAACCACTGCGTCAATATGAAATATCGACCAGTTATCCGCACAATACTTGTATTGGACAAAGGTTTATATCCGCATAGGAAGAAACTAGTAAAACCGTCCTCGTCCCCTTATGGGACGAAGTCCTCCCGTTAAGGGAATCATAAACCAATGCAACATAGCTTGCATAAAGGATCAATTCTATTAGAATTATGCCAGATAAGGTACATAGAATGAATGCTCAATTATACCAATAAATTGACACAAGTGAAAGAGACGCAAGGTTCTCAGGAACAAGTTTATTGACAGACAATAAATAGACAGGTTAACAACAATTATATATATATATATATATATATATATATATAAGAAGAGGATAACCCAAAACTTCAAGCATAAGTATGATAGTAAACAGAACTTGTTTATCTGAAAGAAAAAACATTAAATGCCACTTTTTAAGATACCGAGGTATCAAAGTCATAAAAGTCTGTATTACAAATCAATCACATTAGCGTTAGAAACGCACGGCACACATGTCTGCACTTATGCTAGGTTCACCTTTGGAAATGGAACAGTCTATATGGGCAAATCAGTGCCCTCATTTAGTTTGTAGTACAGTATGTAACTACACACTCACCCTGGAACTAATCGTCCCAATTAAAACCACTGTTCCTCGCAGAGTTGAACAGTAGGGTTAACGACGCGAGCCACTGCTACCACAGATCTCTTTAGTTAGTATACTTATTTCGCATAGTGGCGAAAGAACACTCTGGAAGACTTCCAACCAGTGTATGAACGGAGATGTTCAAAATCCATATAATTAAAGAAATTTAAGTATGAGGCAACTTTCCTCGGATCGTGACCTGCGGGTGTACTGTCAGGATCCGCTCTGCGAATAAAATATGTGATTTTCGCTCTGAGTTGATTCAGAGATAGATTTGAGCCTGATGTTTCTCCCCTGAATAGTTGACCACCCCTGAAGTCTGAAGTTCTATGAAGATAGACCTTTAGGCATTCTACTGGACATAGAGATTCATCTTCTTTCAGAGGGCAGATTCTCCAGGGACCCCACCTGTTGGTGGGTAACTCATTCTTGGCGAGAAACGTAGGATCCGGAAACAGGTTCAGTTCTCCCCCATCCAGGAACTGAACACGACCTGCCTCTCTCGAGAGGGCTACGATCTCACTAACCCTGGCCCCGGACGCGAGTGCAAATAGGAAAATAACTTTTTGTGTCAAATCCTTTAACGCACACTCTTCATTGCTCAACAGAGAAGCGAAATGAAGAACTTTGTCTAAAGACCATGAAATGGGCTTTGGAGGTGCTGAAGGTCTGAGCCTAGCGCAGGCTTTCGGAACTTTATTGAAGATCTCGTTACCTAGGTCGACCTGGAAGGCATATAGAATGGGTCTTGTCAAAGCAGACTTACACGCCGAAATCGTGTTAGCTGCCAACCCTTGACCATGAAGGTGGATGAAGAAAGATAAGCAGAAGTCTGTCGAGATCTCCTGCGGATTCTTCGCCTTGACAAAGGCCACCCATTTTCTCCAAGATGACTCATATTGCTTTCTAGTAGATTTGCACTTATATTCCTCTAGGAAGTCTATGCTGGCTTTCGAAATCCCAAAACGCTTTCTCACCGCTAGGGAGAGAAAATCATGAGCTGCAGGGTCCGGGTTTTCTGTAATGAAGCGCAGACAGTAGACTTCTGGACTCGCTGGGTCAGAACTGGATGTGGTAGCGGTACAAACTTAAGCTGTAGTTCCAATGCCAGGGTGAACCACACGCTGTTCGGCCACTTGTGGGCCACTATTGCCGCTACCCCCTTGAAGGATCTCAGTTTGTTGAGGACCCTCAACAGAAGGTTGTGAGGAGGGAACAGATAAATCCTGGACCATCTGTTCCAGTCGAGGGACATCGCGTCCACTGCTTCCGCTAAGGGGTCCTCGTACGGGGACACGTACAGGGGCAACTTCTTATTGTCTTTCGTCGCAAAGAGGTCTATCTGCAGTTCTGGGACTTGATTCAGAATGAAGGAGAATGATCCTGCGTCTAAGGACCATTCCGACTCTATCGGTGTGAACCTGGATAGAGCGTCCGCTGTCACATTGCGGACTCCTTGAAGGTGAACTGCCGACAGGAACCACTTCTTCTTTTCCGCCAATCGGAAAATGGCCAACATCACCTGGTTGAGAGGTGGTGACCTCGATCCTTGTCGATTCAAGCATCTCACAACTACCTCACTGTCCATCACCAACCTTATGTGGATCGAGTGACGTGGGGAGACTTTCTTTAAGGTAAGGAGCACTGCCATAGCTTCTAGAAAGTTTATGTGAAAGGTCTTGAATAGCTTGGACCAAGTCCCTTGAACTTTTTTCCGATGAGAATGACCTCCCCATCCCTCCTTTGAGGCGTCTGAGTGAATCGTCACCGACGCGGGAGGTGGCTGAAGAAGAACCGACTTCTTTAGATGTCTGGCTTGGGACCAAGGCCTGAGAAGAGTACGTAGCCGAAGCGGAACTGGTCTTCTCAGATCTCTTCGCGTGTTTGATGCATACCTTCTCCAAACTCCGGTTGCATCCTTTAGCTGTGCTCTTAGCACTGGGTCTGTCACCGAAGCAAACTGGAGAGAGCCCAGTACCCTCTCCTGTTCGCGTCTTGATATCCTTTCGGAATCTAGAAGTCTCTTGACAGAACCCACTATCTCCTTCCTTTTCTTCGCCGGGATGGAGAAACGGTGTGACAAAAGGTCCCAGTGGATTCCCAGCCACTGGAACTTTTGAGATGGAGAAAGTCGAGACTCTTTTCTGTTGATCTTGAAGCCTAGGTACTCTAGGAACTGGATCACTTGACTGGAAGCTTGCAAGCATTCTGTCTCGGATGTTGCCCACACCAACCAGTCGTCCAGGTAGGCTACTACCTGAATTCCCTTTAGGCGTAATTGTTTGAGAGCTACGCTCGCAAGCTTCGTGAAAATCCTTGGGGCTATGTTTAGCCAGAATGGCATGGCTCTGAAGGCGCATAGTCTTCGTTGTAGCCTGAACCCTAGGTAGGGGGAGAGTCGACGGCTGATTGGAATGTGCCAATAGGCGTCTGACAAGTCTATAGAGACGGAATATGCCCTCTTGGGCAGTAAGGTCCTTATATGTTGCAGTGTTAGCATCTTGAATTTGCAATTCACTATGAATTTGTTGAGTGGCGACAAGTCCAGAATGACTCTGAGCTTTTCCGAGTCTTTCTTGGGAACACAAAACAGTCTCCCTTGGAATTTGATGGACTTCACCTTTCGGATCATATTTTTCTCCAACAGTTCTTGAACGTACTCCTCCAGAACGGGGGTGGAGTGTTGGAAAAACCGAAGGCACGGGGGTGGAGTGCTGTACCAGCTCCAGCCCAGTCCATTCTTGAGTAGGCTGTGGGCCCAGGGATCGAAGGTCCATCGATCCCGAAATTTCTGAAGTCTCCCTCCTACCGGTATCATCTCACTTGGACTGCCGTCCTGAGGTCTTGCCTCCCTGACCACGACCACCCCTGAATCCCCTTCCCCTTGAGGGGCACCTAGACGAGCCTCTGGCTGCTCCTCTAGGCTTTGCTCGAAAGGAAGAAGACTGCCCTTCGAACGTTGGGGTGAATGCCGTGGACTGTGTCGACACAGCCTGGGGTACCCACTGAAAAGTGGTCGGGGTTTGGGCCACCATCTGGGGCACTGGAGGCAATGGCAATTGCAGTTGCTGTTGCTGTCTAAAAGGCTTGGCTGGCCGAGACGGTAGCCTAGTCCTCATAGTCTTCCTCTTTGGTTGAGGACCCTCATCCGGGGAAGACTTTCTTTTGATAGCCAGGCCCCACTTCTGGAGAAGATTTCTATTCTCCAAGGCGGCCTTATCAACAACTTCTTTGACCAAATCGGTAAGGAAAAGGTCTTTTCCCCAAATGTTGGAGGAGATTAGTTTCCTTGGCTCGTGCCTCACCGTAGCCGAGGTGAACACGAACTCCCTACAAGCTCTCCTCGCCTTGACGAAGCCGTAAAGGTCCTTCGTCACTGTGGCCAGATGAGTCTTGGCTACCACCATGAACATTTCATGGACCTTGGGGTCACTTGCCATCGTCTCAAGAGTAGTCTGAAGAGACATTGAAGCAGCCAGTCTTTCTTTTGTCTCGAACTCTCTTCGCAAAAGAAAGTCAGACAGCTTAGGGAGGTCCTCGCCGAACTGACGTCCGGCACTATCAGCCTCCAACTTTCACACTGAGAACGTAAGATGGATGTCCTTCCAGTCTTTGTGGTCCATAGGTAGGGCCAGCGACAAGGGTTTACACTCCTCCAGGGAGGGGCAAGGCTTGCCGGCCTCGACTGCTTTTAGTACAGCCGCAAACCCTTTCTGTAAAAAGGGGAAGGCTCTAGCAGGAGAGGACACAAAGGAAGGGAGCTTCTTGCTCAATGCAGCTACCTTTGAGTTAGAGAAGCCCCTCTCTTTCATCGAGGATGAAAGTAGAGCTTTAGCCTTAGCATGGTCCATCACTATGACCTCCTTCGGCTCTGTCTCCTCCTTTGAAGCTGGTTCCTTCCTCAGCCGGACATAACAGTCCGGATATGATGCCTTGCTGGGCCAGAATTCCACCTCCTCTAGGGGAACAGAGCCCAGCTTATCCGAGATGACGATCTTTCCAGTCGTCATCGGCATGTGCTCAGCATACCTCCATGGGTTAGCATCTGAGCACAAGGGAAGGTCTTTCACATTGAGCCTTTTCTGGGGCCCATGTGATTCTGCAAGGCACTGCATCCGCAGTTCCATTGCAGCCGCCTTCTCATTATTCTCCTTCTGCATTTGTTGGATCATTCCAACAATAGAAGAGAGGGCCTGTCCCAGCTCTACTGGGAGACCGGCCGATGTTGAGGGAATAGGCTCCGGAATCTGAACCGGAGTAGCCGACACCCCGTCGACCTCTTCCTCTACAACGTCTGGGGCTTGAACTTCATCCTGGGCTTCTGCCAGGAGGTCTTCCTCTAGACGCTCGTCCACGTCAGACATCCTGTCATCTAACTGGATGTCTTGCATCGCGACCGTGACTTCAGCATCCACCTGGATCTGAACTTGGGGGATCTCCTCTTGAGGCTGGGGAATCACTGCATCAGCTGATGCCTTAGGGAAAAGATACGCCCTCATCTTCTCACTTGGAAGATAAGGTCCAGAGGTGTTCTTTTGGAAGCCCCTTACCCAGGTACGAAGCTTCTCCCTTGCTATATCCCTTGATTCCGCCGTCCTAGGGGAATCAAAGGCCTCAGTAATCAGGTTAGTGCACACAGTACATACCTGAGGGTCCCAATACCGGAGATCATCCTTGGAGACAGCGCATGCTGCGTGTCTCCTACAAAACTCATGTCCGCAGAGGTTCTTGCTGCGGACGTTGCAGAAAACATTCCCGCACTTCGGAGGGTCCTCCTGTAAAGAGAAGAAATTTCCATGAGTATCAAGTGAACTATGTATCACTGGATATGCATAGTGTAGCATAAGGAAGGAAAGACACACACTTGTGTTTCCCTCACAACCCATTGTTACAGCCTTCCAGATAATAAAATCGAATGGTTAATCTCTTCTAGAATAACCAATGCAAAGTTTCCAGAGGAAACAGGTGGAGCTCACACCTAAGCAATGATTTTAAAATCCTGTATAATAGACAGGAAAGAACTCACTTTCCTATCTGTAGGGCAACAGCAAAGGGCTGTGCAAGAAAACACAAAAGTGTTAGAACACACAGTGCTGTACCAAAACCCATACTATAGTTTTCTTCTTACAGTATATGTTATACTGAAGAATACTGGTACAGTATAGGAGGTTATGTGCCGGCCGGCACTTGCCGGCCGGCACACACCATAACTAGCTTTAAAGTATACTACTTAACAGCTATAAGGCGGCAGAACGCTGGTTCAAATGCATGTGCCGGCCGGCAGTAACTGCCGGCCGGCAACAGCCAATGTCGGGCGGCAATGACTGCTGACCGACCACTACACAAGGTAGTACCCGGCTGCCGGCCACACTCTTGGCGACCGGCAGGCAAGGGCTGACATTAGCCGGCCGGCAAAGGTACAGGACCGATGCCAGCCGGCAGCAAAAGAACCAGAGGACTACAACCGCCCGGCTGCCGGCCTCATAGGCCAGCAGCCGGGTCGGGTACAGCACTAGAAGAAAAACAGAATGGATGCCGGGATAAGAGTGTACACTACCTCCAAGCCCGGCAATCCGAAAGAGTGCATATAAGGAAGGGGAGAATCTAATTCAGGCTTCCTGACCAATGCCGTCTGACTCTGCAGGCAGGCATGGATGAGGGACCAAGGGAGGTCCGGGCAGCACTCAGAACAGAAGACCCTTGCCGGCCGGCAGAGCTGCCGGCCGGCAAGGGTCTGAGTCAATTCCACATCCTAACCTATTCTAGGTCCAGATGTAGAATGACGTACAGTACTGTAATGGCTAGGCCATTACGGAGATAGAGGGGGAAGGGACAAAAGAGGGTCCTACCAACCTTGCTTTAGCGACGGATCACCCGCAGCCAAGAAACTCATCTTAGCCTAAGGGAGATCCAAGGGGGGAGGCCAGCAATACTTGCCAGCTCCCAGAGCACCAAAGCAAGGAAGGTGTTGCTACTCCCAGGGAAAGAAACTTATCCTCCCCCGAGAACAGCAACAAGGACTAGTCTGGTAGATCACAAAAGAAGGAATCATCTCGTACAGAAACCTTCGGTAGTGACCTAAGGAGGCTAAGCCTCCTATGTCTGTGTCAGGCCAGCGAGGGAGACTCTACCCCAAGCCAGACAAACACAGACTCAGACTAAAAAACTCTGTTGTTCTGTCCCTCTTTGAACCAGACTTACTGGAACAGGAAGGTACAGTAACACCCCAGTATAGTTTTATCGAAAATTAATTCAGATAAACCACTTAGGGATAAGCCCAAGGCTTAAACAGAGGGAAAGGGATTGCCTACCTTCTCCGAAGAAAAGAAAGCAACCGGGGAGTATGAGAAAGTATACTAAGGCTCCATAAGCAACTTAGCCTAGGCACCAAGAGAATCGATTACCTAAATCACCGAAACTCACTCGTATACTATCTTGGAAATATTCAACATAATCTTAAATGTATAAAACATAGCCTAAAGCTTCAATAAAATTTTAATACACTTGGAAAAACCAAAATCATGCATGAAGTACTAGGACCAAACGACTAGGCTACATGGCCTAGCGTAGGCCAGAATTGGCGAATACTTCGCCAAAATAATACTAAAGCACGAAAGGAAATCCTATGTAACGCTAAATAGCTAAAATTTATTAAAGCAAAACAACCGGGAATGTCGCTCTGACTAACTAAACTTATACCTAGCGAGCGACAGCGTCCATGACGCCTCCGGTAGGCTACGGCTCTTGTAACAAAGATTAAACCTATTAATCACTTAAAAAATTACCAAGAGCCTACATTTATACATAAAAGACATGGTACTCAACTTATCAGAGGCCGACGAAGTTGGAGAAGCCATGAAAAGTAGGATAAATCCCAGATTTGCGAGAAACACAGGAAAAAACACCAAGTTGTTAAGCTACGCAAAAAGGAATACAGATGGCGCCAGGATTGGCGCCAGGCACGCTTACGAAACGGGAGATATGGAGCCTTGGGAGCGGCTCCCCCCTTTTTCTTTCCCGATTTCGTTTCTTGCCAATTGACCCCTGCGATACGTAATCTCCGTTCGGGGTGTAGATTGCCATGTGGCGTGTCAAGAATACGTCCTCTGATATGTCGCGATATCCCTTTCATGAGGGATACTCGCTCCAGGAGTTAGAATTCTGGTACCTTAAGGTAAATTCTCTGGGAATATTGCAGTAGTTATAATATACCCTAGGAAGCTACCCTATAGGAACTTCCATCAGGACGACATGGCTTGAGCCCAAAAATATATATATATATATATATATATATATATATATATATATATATATATATATATATATATATATATATATATATATATATATATATATATATATATATATATATATATATATATATATATATATATATATATATATATAAATATATATATATATATATATATATATATATATATATATATATATATATATTCAAATAAGCCATATATATTTTTGATACATTAATGTCTGGATTCTCTTAACGACCTCGGGATCAGAGCCCCAGGCGAAATCACACAAAGACTAATGCTTGTGTCCGGCCGGGAATCGAACCCTGGTCGGCAAGCTTGTATAGACAGTAACTAAACCACTTGCCCACGAAGAAAGATAAAAGTCAATGACAATTCTACTTTACTTATACCTGTCGAATTCAGGTGTTTTGTACTTAGAATTGAAATCAACCCATCTTCACCATCGTAGCTAATTGGTAGTTTGTTATCTTTCTTAGTGGCCAAGTAGTTTAGTCACTGTCTATATAAGCTTGCCGACCAGGGTTCGATTCCCGGCCGGACACAAGCTCTTGTCTTTGTCTGATTTCGCCTGGGGCTCTGATCCCGAGGTCGTTAAGAGAATCCAGACATTAATGTATCAAAAATATGTATGGCTTATTTGAATATGAAAAACACGTCTAAATGTGCAAAATTTATCATTAATCGAATGCCAAGTAACAAACTACCAATTAGCTACGATGGTGAGGATGGGTTGATTTCAATTCTAAGTACAAAACACCTGAATTCGACAGGTATAAGTACAGTAGAATTGTCATTGACTTTTATCTTTCTCCGTGGCCAAGTGGTTTAGTCACTGTCTCTACAAGCTTGCCGACCAGGGTTCGATTCCCGGCCGGACACAAGCTCTTGTCTTTTTGTGATTTCGCCTGGGGCTCTGATCCTGAGGTCGTTAAGAGAATCCAGACATTTATGTATCAAAAATATATATGGCTTATTTGAATATGAAAAACACGTCTAAATGTGCAAAATTTATCAATAATCGAATACCAAGTAATAAAATACCAATTAGCTACGATTGTGAAGATGGGTTGATTTCAATTCTAAGTACAAAACACCTGAATTCGACAGGTATAAGTACAGTAGAATTTTCATTGACTTTTATCTTTCTTCGTGGCCAAGTGGTTTAGTCACTGTCTAAACAAGCTTGCCGACCAGGGTTCGATTCCCGGCCGGACACAAGCTCTTGTCTTTGTGTGATTTCGCCTGGGGCTCTGATCCTGAGGTCGTTAAGAGAATCCAGACATTAATGTATCAAAAATATATATGGCTTATTTGAATATGAAAAACACGTCTAAATGTGCAAAATTTATCAATAATCGAATGCCAAGTAATAAAATACCAATTAGCTACGATGATGAAGATGGGTTGATTTCAATTCTAAGTACAAAACACCTGAATTCGACAGGTATAAGTACAGTAGAATTGTCATTGACTTTTATCTTTTTTCGTGGCCAAGTGGTTTAGTCACTGTCTAAACAAGCTTGCCGACCAGGGTTCGATTCCCGGCCGGACACAAGCTCTTGTCTTTGTGTGATTTCGCCTGGGGCTCTGATCCTGAGGTCGTTAAGAGAATCCAGACATTAATGTATCAAAAATATATATGGCTTATTTGAATATGAAAAACACGTCTAAATGTGCAAAATTTATCATTAATCGAATGCCAAGTAACAAACTACCAATTAGCTACGATGGTGAAGATGGGTTGATTTCAATTCTAAGTACAAAACACCTGAATTCGACAGGTATAAGTACAGTAGAATTGTCATTGACTTTTATCTTTCTTCGTGGCCAAGTGGTTTAGTCACTGTCTATACAAGCTTGCCGACCAGGGTTCGATTCCCGGCCGGACACAAGCTCTTGTCTTTGTGTGATTTCGCCTGGGGCTCTGATCCCGAGGTCGTTAAGAGAATTCAGACATTAATCTATCAAAAATATACATGGCTTATTTGAATATGAAAAACACGTCTTAATGTGCAAAGTTTATCATTAATCGAATTCCAAGTAACAAACTACCAATTAGCTACGATGGTGAAGATGGGTTGATTTCAATTCTAAGTACAAAACACCTGAATTCGACAGGTATAAGTACAGTAGAATTGTCATTGACTTTTATCTTTCTTCGTGGCCAAGTGGTTTAGTCACTGTCTATACAAGCTTGCCGACCAGGGTTCGATTCCAGGCCGGACACAAGCTCTTGTCTTTGTGTGATTTCGCCTAGGGCTCTGATCCCGAGGTCGTTAAGAGAATTCAGACATTAATCTATCAAAAATATATATTGCTTATTTGAATTTGAAAAACACGTCTTAATGTGCAAAGTTTATCATATATATATATATATATATATATATATATATATATATATATATATATATATATATATATATATATATATATAATATATATATATATATATATATATATATATATATATATATATATATATATATATATATATATATATATATATATATATATATATATACAGTATATATGTTATAACTAGTGAAATATGTAAACTCCCAAACTGCAAACTCACCTGCATTATACTACATAAATTGTTACACCTGACAATACCTTCGAGCTCTGAGAATAATACGCAACTACCAGGCGTTAATATATTTGAACACTGAATATCGAAAGGTCTCTTTACTTTACACTCAAAACAAAACTGGGTGAGTACATTACTTTTAACGGGTACTCTTCATAAATCAACTTCTTACTTCAGTTGTAAGTCAGGGATCGAGCAAGATACTAAATTAATTATTGCTGATCGAAACAATACACACTTTAGAAATATATATATTCCATAAGAAATAATAACAACTAAAAAAAAAAATTAATACTAAAAATAAATTCACTTGAAATTTAAATATGAACTTATGACTTATGACAAAAAGACACTCCAAGAGTTCTACAATACAGTAACTTATTTCACTGAAGATTAAATTATGAAAATATTTAATTTGGACAATTAATAAAAAAAATGACACTTTAGCACTATAAAAATTAAACAATAGTTACATTTACCTATACATAACTGTTACTCTCGCGACCTTTGAGCTCACACAAGGTTACAAGATGGATAGGCAAAAATAAATACACTTACTTTTTAACCAAATCACACAGGGGCACTCACATAAAAGTTAAAATATGAAATGCACTTACATGAAAATTCACTTCACTTCTTCTAAATTAAACACAAAATATAACCAATGTTTTAAACAAGCACTGTATACCTTGGATGGAAAACACTATGGATGGCTGAAGAGGTGCTGGTGAGAAGATTGTCGGACGTTGGCTCATTCGGAATATCAGGCTGGATCTGTCTCGCCAAAACAATGGTAGGCCTTTATATGTTATAAGTCATTCTAGAAACTTGCAGCTGATTCAAGCAAAGGATTCCTGATGCGTGTGCACAAGGTCTGTGTGGGCTCTCGCAGCATTTATGTTGTTAACTTTGCAGTTTAAAGTATGGTTCTATCGTCACCTGACGAGGGCAACACTCAGCTAACTCCACCTACCTCCTCTCGTAACATTAAAACAAAAGAATAAGTTTAGTCAAGACCCTTCATGCCTCTTCCAACCACGTGGAAACAGGATGCAATCCCTCGTGTTTGCCATACAACATACCTTTTAACAAGTTTACACAAGAATTTGTAACAAAACTACGTGAAATAAAAATATAATTCCTTAAAATAATATAAATTTACATTTACAGAACTGAATGAAAATACAACTTAATGAATGACGAAAGTCTTATGTAACTTACATACATATACTTGATCCTACACGAGTGGAACCCACCATACGAGCTGGCTATACATCTCTTAAATACACAAATGAAATACGTGAATAAGATAGTTTACTCATGTTAGACTGGCTTTGTAAGATAGCTCCCCCAAAAAGATTAATTATTCCGTGCCCGAATCCACCGATTCAGCCCAAGATGAATAATCTGCAACAACGTGGATATGTTTTACATTAATACAATATGGTTGCGAACGTAACAACCATCCAGTTAACCTTTAATTATCAGTCTTCATTTTATTACCAAAAGTTAAACGATTGTAATCTAAGTAAACCGTTATTTTCTTCATTCTGTGGTCTATTTAGATAAACTTCAAACTTCCTTATCACTGTGTTTAGTGCTAGCAGTTCCTTTTCACCTATCAAGTAGGCCCGTTGATGCTTCTTTACCTTCGATGACATAAAACAGATGGGGTGAAGAATTCCTTCCTTGCCTTCTTGCAATAGAACAGCCCCAATCTTATTGTCCAAAATATCCAG
This sequence comes from Palaemon carinicauda, assembly GCF_036898095.1. Taxonomy (NCBI): domain Eukaryota; kingdom Metazoa; phylum Arthropoda; class Malacostraca; order Decapoda; family Palaemonidae; genus Palaemon; species Palaemon carinicauda. The sequence goes on along the minus strand of NC_090733.1, from coordinate 98,643,796 downwards.
TTGAATAAGGAATTTCTTGTAGAAATCCGGCGATTGCAGTATCAGTCTCGATATTAGTATGGCCTTTATCTTGTCGAAGGATTCCTGGCACTCGCTAGTCCATCCAAATTTCTTCTTTGTGCTAGTCAAGTCTGTCTAGGGAGTGACTACAGCCAAAAACTACGGACAAAAGCGTCTGTAGAATACTGCCATTCTTAAAAACCGTTGTAATTGCTCCCTTGTTGTGGGGGGTGAAGCTTTCCTTATTCCTTCGACATTAGCGTCTACTGTGGTGGTTTCCCATCTTCTCTCTCTCTCTTTCTTACCATTCCTCCTGATCTGCCTTCATCTTGAACTTAATCAAAATCTCTTTCACCGCAATTTATATAACCTAAGCCTCTACATTCATTTCTCCTTTCATTCCTTCAGTTTTTGGGTCAACTGGTACTTGCTTCTCAACGAATTCTGCTTCAGCCAATATCTTCTTCTGGCAACTTTCCTAAGTTTATCAACGCTTCTAAGGCTAGACACTTGATTTGGGCTTTAATCATTCCATTTGTTGCATGGCCACCACATGCCATTAAAATAACAAGCCACTGAGCTTTACTTACATTAGCTTCCGACAATTCCTGAAAAATTGTGTTTTCCAAAAACTCCTATACGTTCAATTTAATTGAGCCATCTTGTACTTTACCCAAAATTATACCTCTCCAAAAATATATCCTAACAATACACGGAATCCTATCAACGCGAAACTAGTCAAACATTTCATCAAAACACGGCCCTATTATCACCGATATTTAAAACAGATTCGCTCAATCCCGGGTCTGGGCATCCAACAATATATATTAAGACTAGCGAATAAAGTAAACTCCCAATCTCCAAAATCACCTGAGCTCTGAGAAAAATACACAAGTACCAGGTGTTAATATATATGAACACTGAATATCTAAAGGTATCTTTACTTTACACTCAGAACAAAACTGGGTGAGTACTTTACTTTCAACAGGAACTATGTTTAAATCAACTTCAAAATCCGGTTCTAAATCAGAGATACAAGAAAGACACTAAATTAATCATTGGTGATAGAAATAATACAAACTTTACGAAAATATATAATTTATATAAAAGAGACATAACACTCCCCCCCAAAAAAAAATTATACAAAAAATAAATCACTTGAAATTTGAATCTGAACTAGAGCTTGGACTTATGACAAAAAGACACTTTAAGAGTTTTACAATGCAATCACTTGTTTCACTCGAGATTAATATACGAAAATATTTAAGTTTGACAAATAATGAAAAGAAAATTAAACTTTAATACTATATAAAATAAACAATAGTTACACTTACTTATACGTATTTGTTAATTTTACGACCTTTGGTATCACACAAGGTGACAGAACGGTTAAGCAAAAATAAATATACTTCATGTTTTAACCAAATCACAGAGGGCCAGTCACGAAAAATTTACAATATAAAATGTACTCACATAAAAATTCACTTCACCTCTAAATTAAACACAATGTTGCCAACTTGGCCATTTGAAGTATGGTTCTATCATCACCTGAGGAGGGCAGCACTCACAGCTAACTCTGCCCACCTCCTCTCGTAACATTAAAAGAAAAATAAGTGTAGTTCAGAACCTTCATGCCTCTTCCAGCCATGTGGAAACATGATGCAATCCTTCGTGTATGTCATACAACATACCTTTTAGCAAATTTACATAAGACTTCGTAACAAAACTATGTGAAATAATAATTTAATTCTTTAAAATAACATAAATTTACATATACGGAACTGAATGAAAATACAACTTAATGAATGATGAAAGTCTTATATAACTTATGTAACTTACATACATTTACTTAATCCTAAATGAGGGGAACCCATCTTACGAGCTGGATATACGTCTCTTAAATGCACAAATGGAATACGTGATTAAAATAATTTACTCTCATTTTAGACCAGCATTGTAAGAATATATATATATATATAAATATATATATATATATATGTATGTATATAAATATATTTATATATATATACTGTATATGTGTGTGCATATATATATATATATATATATATATATATATATATATATATATATATATATATATATATATATATATATGTACATATATATATATATATATATATATATATATATATATATATATATATATATATATATATATGTGTGTGTGTGTGTGTGTGTGTATGTGTAAATATAAATATACAAATATATTATTATGTTCATATCTGTATGTGTGTATATATAAACTTTTATTCTTCTAACATTAATTTCAATTCTATATAACTATTAGCATACACTAATGACATTAAAAAGTTAGTTCTCAGGTACAGTAATTCAATGTTGACCACGGAAACTTTAACTTTTCTGCAATCCAATTATAGCCCATAGAAATGTCTTGCATTTAGAATTAACAAATATACACTTTTTGTTGTTCATTACTAAAATGAAATAGCAATCAAACATTCACTAATGCTCATAATTCTGATAAAGGTTGATTTAATAAATTTCTTACGGCCTGACATCAAATGATATGTTTTTATGTCATAAACCATTCCGTGATCTGTTACTTCACATAGTTTTATTTGCATTTTATACGTTACAATATTTCATTTTCCCCGGCAAAGTCAGCGAAAGATTCCCATCCTTCATAGATCGCTCGATAGTCAGTCTTCAAGTGTCGTACACCGTTTTATCTCGATGAGAAGAAAAATGGAGGTCGCAGAATCCCCCCTCTATCAAATACAAGTTTCAGTATTTTCAGGTTTTAGTTATTCCTGCTATTCATTAATGTCCAGGTGTCAAATAAATTTGATATCTAAATCTGAGGCTGTGGTGGCCTATTGGAAACGTCCCTGCCTTTGTGATCTTTTGGACTTGGGTTCGAGACTGACTTATGCTTGATAGCTCCGTGAAGTGTCTGCAGTCTGACCATCCTTGTAAGTTAAGGGTGAGAGGTTTGGGGAAGAGTCTACCTGCTGAGTCATCAGCAGCCATTGCCGGGCCTTCCCTGGCCCTAACTTCATAGAGAGGGTGTTTGAATGCTGATATATATATATATATATATATATATATACATATATATATATGTATATATATATATATATATATATATATATATATATATATATATATATATATATATATATATATATATATATATATATATAAAATGGGGCTCTGTCTTTAGGGCATTGTCACTGTCCCTTGAATTTGCCATTCTGAGACCTGTAAACCTTCGATTGCATTACTAGTGCTTCACAAATGATTTATTGGGTGTTTAGTTTAAACATTAAGCGTTTTGAAAACCGTAAACCCCTTTACAGTTTAGCAGAGGGCAATCTTTCTTACTAGAAAAAGACCCTTAATGTTATCTTCCCGCATATATACATCGATTAAATAGGTATCATTAAATTGGAACTCCTACCTCTTTTTGTGATTAGCTGGCCTTTTATAGTAATGTGCAATCAATGGATTGCTAGTTAGGAATGTAGTTACCCAGCTCTGTAAGTCATCTTGACTCATGGGGCCTAATGATATTTATTTTTTGAATGGTAATGAGAGTATAGTTAAATATTTATTTCAATGAAAAGTGTTAATAGCCATTTGCGATTATTTTCAATGATATCAAGGGCGGATATTTACTGCCAGTTGAAAAAATCACGCAAACTGTAATCATTTTCATAACACAATTATATATAGCCTTTAGGTAGCAATACTATTAGGCTATATCACTCGTCTTTTCAAGTAAGCCTTTATTATCGAGGCAACTATTTCAACTATCTATTTTCAAGACTACAGAAAATGCTGGTACCTATTTACACTTGAGTGACCCACCAAAATATGATTCAAATGGTTTATCATTAGGATAAGGGCCTGAACTGACTATTTTTACCGTTCACATCACCTACGTTATAGTTTGTAACAAGAGTAAAACCATTAGTAAGTTGAAGTTTCCCCGTGTTTTAAAATCCAAAGGGAGAGTTGGTTATTTCATGTAAATTGCTAGGCGTGTAGTTGTGGAAAATATAAAAGTAAATTACCAGCATCTTGGAGAGTAGGTTGTAATTAAGGTGGAAAAAAAAATTAAAAAGTTATAATGTCCCTTGCTGGAAACAACTTTATGTGCTACCTCCCATCGCTCCCCCTCTGACTCAATGTCCATTACTAGAGTCTAGACCCATTTCCCACATCCACACATCTCTTCACCCCGCCCCCACAAGTCTTCAAACTTCCCTTTCGTCATACCTTTACTCATTTATTTCTCTCACCACAAGTTCCCCCTTCTTTCCCGCACTCGTTTCTAATCTGACACTCACTTGTCGCCCTCTTCCTTCCACTCTCATTACACTCCCTTTGCTCTCAACTCTTCTTTTATTTCTGTTGCTCGTCACGCTCGTGTACAACTTTCAATCACGTGTTATCCCCCTTTCCTTTCATATCATATATCTCTTTTCTTACACATTCCCCTGTATATTTTTCAACATTTTCTTCTCTTTGTCTGTTTTAATATCGTTTTTTTATTACCCTATCCTTCCCTTTTCTTTTCTATCTCATATGGGAATCCCATTCATTTCTCATCAACCATCCATGTGTATATCTCCTCTTTATTCAATCAGCATGTTTGTTTTCTTTTTGAAATTATCAGACGATTTAATATAAAGTAATACATTTTACTTGAACATATATTTCCTTTAAACATTTTCATTTGTTCCTTCCTCCTCAAAGTCTTTCAGGAAAAAAACTGGAGTAATTGAGGGGTAATAGGAAATTACTGAGATTTAAATCCGAGTATCATTCTAACCTGAGTACAGTTTTTATCTAGATTTGATCATATCCAGCTCAGGCAGTATATGGTATGATGCTTAACAAATAAATTGAACCTCTTAACTACTGCAAGTTTCTGACATATCAATCATTATCTCTTGAGTCATGATATTCCTGGTAGAATAAAACACTAGTGAATATCTACTGTACTACTGTGTTGATGTAATACTTCTTTAATGATATGGTCATTTTAGTTAAGTAACCTGAAATAGCTGAACTATATTATTTAGGGTTGTGGTAGCCAATTAGAAGCATCCCTCACTGGCGATCTATTGGACTGTGTTCGAGATCTGCTTAAGCTCGACAATTTCTAGTAGGGCTTGCAACTTCACCATTTGAGTGAGCCAAGGATGGGAGTTGGCTCTCCTTGGTCCTAGCTTGGTCGCTGATCATATATATATATATATATATATATATATATATATATATATATATATATATATATATATATATATATATATATATATATATATATATGGTCAGTCTCTAGGGCATTGTCTTGCTAGGGCATTGTCACTGGCCCGTACGCAAGCTCTGCCATTCATGAACCACCTTTAAACAGCTAACTTATAGCTACCTTCTTCCATACATGTTACTTCTGTTTTCCTGACACAAAAGTGCTTGTCATTTGATTAAATGTTGGACACAAATTACTGCTGAATATAGTTTTCATAGATGAACAATAATATAAGGATTATACTGGGTAATTTTTATGTGTTCCAATGAAATATACTTTAATAGTGTTTAGTTGAATTATATATCTTCAAATCTTTAGCTGTGTTCTCAAAATAGTGATATACTACTAATATAATCTCTCAAAAAAAATAAAACCTGGTCAAATACTAACTAATTCCACCAGGATATGTTTTTTTTTTTTTAACTAATACTGGATGTTTTACCATGTCAGCAAAAACAGAAACCAACGCAATACTGTGCTTAATCGGGTTATGTACTTATCTCGTTGCTCTTTTCATATTTATGAATTTATAATGGTTCAATTAATTCATATGGAAACATGAGAGTTCCAGTAAAGTACTCTTCATATTTTCGACTTGCAGTTCTCTTATAAATATCGGCCTTGTGAACTTTATAATTAAACTTTTATTTCTTGCGACATATTTCTAATAAAACTGATCCTTCCTTTGTTGATTAACAATTAGATTCATACCTATATTTTCCTTGAACTCTATATTCAAGGCTAGGCTATTTATATCCAAATCATACCAGTTTTTATTCAACAACCAACAAAATTTTTATACCAAATTCTATTCTTTGTAACATAATCCCATTTCAAAGGAAGATAACTAAATCAAATGATAGAGAATAAATAAAAGTCTTAAAAACAATTATGACGAATAGAATTTGGTATATACATTTTATTAATTGTTCAATATGAACGGGTATAGTATTCCTGAATGGTTTTTTAAGACTTTTATTTACTCTATATCATTTGATTTAGTTATCTTCCTTTGAAATAGGATTATGTTACGAAGAATAGAATTTGGTATATAAATTTTGTTGGTTGTTGAATAAAAACTGATATGATTTGGATCCTATTTCAAAGGATGATAACCAAGTCAAATAATATAGAATAACCAGAACTCTTAAAGACAATTCAGGTATTGGCTGTTATGAAAGCAACGTTTTTAGAGCTCGAAAATACTTGAAAACGTTTGTGGGAAATAACATTTTTCCTTTCTGAACTTTCATCGTACACTTTTATCCCACACCATCCCATTTCCATAGGAGTTCTCAGTCGCCGATTCCTTATTCCTTTTATCCCAAATCGTTACAAAAGCCATGATCTCCAGCCATTGACTTTCCTTGGCTCCATGATAACTGCGGGGCTCCGCAGCATCCTGTCTCCAAGGCAACAAACGCTTTTTCAGAATTGGTAATGAACTGTTGTTGTGCAATAAAATAATGAACATGTTAGCACCGTTAGAAAATTCATATTCACAATTGGTTGGTAATAGAAGTGCATTTAGTTATTGGTTTGATAAGTGTTCTACATATATATATATATATATATATATATATATATATATATATATATATATATATATATATATATGTGTGTGTGTGTGTGTGTTTGATTGTAAAAAGAGCTAAATATTACGGCGAAAGACTAGTGTTTGGAGGAGAGCGAGCTCACACACATACAATCTCTCTCTCTCTCTCTCTCTCTCTCTCTCTCTCTCTCTCTCTCTCTCTCTCTCTCTCTCTCGCGCGTGCGCGTGCGAATAAATAAATTAATATATATATATATATATATATATATATATATATATATATATATATATATATATATATATATACATATATATATATATATATATATATATATATATATATATATAAATAAATATATGTAAATAAATAAATAAATATATATATATATATATATATATATATATATATATATATGTGTGTGTGTGTGTGTGTATATATATATATATATATATATATATATATGTGCATATATATGTCTGTGTATGTGTGTGTGTTTGTATTACGTTTATACTCATATATGCATGCAGAAGGAGGAATGCAGAAGGTGGTTATGATATAACAGATATAACAATAAGAATGTTTCACTCATCCCTTCAAGACGGGATGGAAATCTCGGTGGATATTGTGACGATCTGAGAGAAGGTTGTGACTCAAAGACAGGATGAAAGCAACTGAGTAACATTATTACAGAACACTCTCCTTTATATACAAAAACTCAATGCAACAGGAAATTTCCTGTTCAAACTGACACGCATCGGTTAACAGTTAATGGTGAGAAAAACATACATGTTATTTCAGTTTCTTTTGAGTGCGAAGGGGAGGGCGAAGATACAAGCATAACATATACAGAAAATGAAATGTCGTTACTATGTATGTTAGCGGTGGCTTGCTAGTGTCGTTGCGCAGGAAGACGTGCGTTACAGAGTGCAAGTCTGTCGGTATGTGATGCTTGGCTGGGGGTTTATAAGTCTGGCGGCATGGAGTAAATTTTCCCACGACGTGACGTATGCACTGGACATCGTCGGAGGAAGTTGTAGAGGGAAAAAATTTGTCAGGGACGACCAACGCATCGCCATACACCATTTCAGCTGCCAAGACGTCGGAGGCATCTTTAGGAGGGGTCCTAAGTCACAGGAAGACCAGGGAAGCTGAGTAAACCAGTTGGAATCCTTGCATCGGGACATCAAAGCTGCTTTGAGGGTGCGATGAAAACGTTCAACCAATCCATTGGCAGCGGGGTTGTAGGCAGTTATCTGATGTAGGGTGATACCCAGGAGATTCGCTAATCATGTCCACAATTGAGAGGTGAAAGTGGTACCTCTGTCAGAAGTAATATGCTCAGGGATACCAAATCTTGCAATTCATCCTGAGAGTAAGGCAGATGTACATGAAGCGGACGTTGCTGTTTCCATGGGAATGGCTTGATGCCAACGAGTGGAGCGGCCGATGACAGTAAACAGGTAACGATGTCCTTGTGATGTGGGTAGGGGGCCTACAACATCGACGTGATTGTGTGCGAAACGACGCTGAGGCTGAGGAAAGGTGCCCACTCCTGAATCCGTGTGTTGATGTACTTTGGAAGTTTGGCAAGAAGTACAGGCGCGGACCCAATCCTTAGCATCCTTAGAAATGCCATGCCAAATGAACTTTGTCTTCAGCAGCTGTGCAGTAGAACGGTACGAAGGATGTGAAAGGCCGTGAATGAAATCAAACACCTGCCGGCGCATGGGAGCAGGAATCCAAAGTCGCTGTCTACCAGTACTGTCGTCACAGAGGATGGTGGTGTTGGAGTCTTCAAGGGGGAAGTCTTCCCAACGGAGGGACGTGCAGGATGTCCTACATGCTTGATACTCTGGATCCTGTCGTTGGGCTTCATCCAAGGCGTTGTAATCCAATCCCAGTTGAACGGCAGCCAACGTGTTTCTTGACAGGGCATCGGCAACGGTATTCATTTTTCCAGGGACGTATTGAAGGGTGCAATTGTATTCAGCCACGACGGAGAGATGTCGGCGTTGACGGGCGGACCAGGCGTCAGACTGTCGAGTGAAGGCGTGCACCAGAGGCATGTGGTCTGGGCGAATGACGAAGGGCATACCTTCTAAGAGATGGCGAAAGTGATGGACAGCCAAGTGCAATACCAGCAATTCGCGATCGAAGGTATAGTAACCCGATTCTGCCTTGGACAGTTTTCTGCTGAAGAAGGCCAATGGGCGGGGCGAGCCATTGACCACCTGCTCGAGTACTGCACCAATAGCGACATCGCTGGCATCGGTGGAGAGAAGGAGAGGGGCATGTGGGATAGGAAAAGTGAGAGCTGTAGCAGTTGATAGGGCCTTCTTTGCATTGCAGAAGGCTGCTTCTTGAAGGGGACCCCACTTCTGGTCCTTTGGCTTGCCCTTGAGGGAGGCATAAAGGGGAGCAAGAGTGGTGGCAATGGCTGGTAGAATACGGTGATAATAGTTGATCATGCCCAAGAATTCCTGCAGAGCTTTGACGGTCAAGGGCGCGGGGAAGTCCTGAACAGCTAACACTACCTTCTCCGGGAGGGGATGGACTCCTTCAGGATTGATGCTGTGCCCCAAGAACGACACTTCGTTGGCGCCAAAGGTACACTTGTCGTACCGGACTACAAGGCCCTTTTTTTTGCAGGCGGTTGAGCATGATGCGCAGGTGACGGAGGTGTTCCTCTTTTGCGGAGGAGAACACAAGTATGTCGTCCACATATTATACATAGAAGGGGAGGTCTCCTAAGATGCCATCCATGAGACGTTGAAACGTGGCCCCAGCATTACGAAGTCCAAAACTGGAGTAATTGAAGGTGTATGTACCAAACGGAGTGATGATGGCAGTCTTGTCTTCTGGGTTCATAGGCACCTGATAATACCCCTTCAGGAGGTCGAGTGTAGAGAAAACCATCGCTTTGTGCAGGTAGGAGGTCACGTCGGCGATGTTTGGGGGGGGGGTAGTAATCCGGTTCTGTTTGCATGTTCCGGCGCCTGTAATCCCTGCACGGACCGAGGGAGACTTCTTTCTTCAGAACGATGTGTAAGGGTGACGCCCATGGGCTAGAGGCCTTTTGGCAAAGGCCCATTTCCTCCATTTCGGCGAACGTCTGTTTGGCGGCTGCCAATCATTCCGGTGCCAGACGTCTGAATTTTACGAAGACTGGGGGTCCCGTTGTCTTGATATGGTGATAAATACCGTGCTTGGCAGGAAAACTTCCTGGTACGACGTGAGGAGGTGGGCGTAGGCATCCGTGGGTGCGCTGATGTGGAGAGTGAGGTTGGAGGGAGCGGGTTGAAGAGGTGTCGACAAGTACGAATCTGCGTTGACCAATCATCGCTGGGCGACATCGACCAGAAGGTGGAAATGAGAGAGGAAATCCGCACCGAGGATTGGCAATGTGATGTCAGCAACGAGAAACTTCCAATTAAATTTACCGTTTCCGAACCATAATGTGAGGTTCTTGTAACCGTAGGTGGGTATCGCAGATCCGTTGGCAGCTACCATGCAGACGTCGGCAGATGTAGACAGACTACGTCGTGTCCTGAAGAGTTCCCTTGGCAAAAGAGGACGACAAGCACCCGTGGCTACCAAAAATCGCATGCCCGTTCCTGCATCATGTAAAATGAAAAGATTAGCAACACGGGAGGCCACCGCCATGAGCGATGGCCTACTTACACGTTTTTTGGCCACTGACAATCTTTGGCACATTTCTTAGCGGTTGCCCCGAATCTGTAGTGATAGTAGTAAAACTGCGGCGGATGGGAGGCAGTAAGTGGCTTTAGAAGTCGTTGGTTGGGGCGCGAGCGAGTGGTGGGTGGTGGGCGGCTTTGTCGCCGCTTTGGCACGTCACGGGGTAGGCCTGTATGTCCTACGGCATTCACGTCAGCTTTGGTTGACGTTGAATAGGCGTCCTCTTCGTCAGGAGTGGAGACGTTGATGGAGGTCTTGAAGTGGCTGTCCATAAGAGCGTCGGCTTTGGTCATCAAGTACTTTATGGGTAAACTATTGACATCGGGTATGGCAGCGGGTGCAGGTTCGGGTAAATGGCGTATCCAAAGGGCACGAAGTAGGTTCACCTGACGAGGAGAGCCGTCTGCGGCAGGTTGCAGGCGAGCGATACTGGTCATTTCCCTGAGGGCGAGCGAAGCCCTTTGGTCCCTCAATGGTTGTTGAGAGAGCTGAAAAAGCTTTGCTATACGGGCGGCTGGCGACGGCGAGTACTGCTGCAGAAGGTATGTTTTGAGGGCGTCATACGCTATTGGGGTGTTTCCTTGTTCACAAAGCCAGTCGGATATTTCCGGGAAGGTGTCCTCGGGTATCGCCGCGAGAACATAATCTGCTTTGGTGGTTGAGGTAGTCACACCCTTGATGCGAAACTGGACTTCTGCGCGCTGAAACCAAGCAAACCCCTCTCCGCTGGTGAATGACGAAAGTTTCAATGGGGCAGCCTCGGCGCCAACTTCCATAGAGTCCGCCATAGTACCAACGACGGAGGGGTGATGGTGGGTGGAGGGCGTGAGGAGCGAGTCGACTTTCGGGGTCACAAATGTGACGATCTGAGAGAAGGTTGTGACTCAAAGACAGGATGACAGCAACTGAGTAACTTTATTACAAAACACACTCCTTTATATACAAAAAAATCAATGCAACAGGAAATCTCTTGTTCAAACCGACACGCATCGGTTAACAGTTAACGGTGAGAGAAACATACATGTTATTTCAGGTTCTTTTCAATGCGAGGGAGAGGGAAGATACAAGCATAATATGTACACAAAATAAAATGTTTCTATGTACGATCGTGTGACACACGGTTGGTACAATATTCTCATTAAACAATGCGATGTTGTAATTTTCTTTCAGCTTTCATTTGTACAAAATTATTTCATGAAACACCGACAGAGCAACAAAACGAGACAGGTCAAAATTTCACAAAAATATCTATCATTACTTAGTTTGTAATGTATTTTTGTTCTTTTTTTTTTTTTTTTTGAGGGTGTATCTCCTCCAGTACTGGTATCGCATAAGAATTTTAGTAAAAGGACAAATAAAATCTAAGTGTTTTATGGAGATAGCATTGGCTGGGATAACTTTAAAAAACTTTCTAGTTTCAGATATTCCCAGATACAAATACTAAAAGCAACATTACAAGGAACAGATTATAAACCTTTAAAAATAGAAA
>NC_090733.1:98614256-98626756 GCF_036898095.1 Palaemon carinicauda | reverse complement strand
CATTAATTCCTGTGACCAGCTGTACATACTGTATATCCCCTTGGATGGATTTTTATTACTAATGAATGACTTCAAAGCCACAAATATATTTTTTATAACTTTTATGGGATTAATTCTATTTCTCTTTCACTGACAACTTTTATCCGTTATAATTTCCTGTCAAGCATGCGATACTGCACTATCATTCTTGCTTATTATTTATATACATTCATTATTAGCATTTTGTACAAATATAATTCGTCCTTGTTACATGGAATTAATGTCTCTTCATTTCTTTTTTGGTTTTATTTCAACATATCTCATGTCTTAATTTTGGTATCAACTTATGGGAGATGGTGCCCATATTTATCGTCAAATTTTATTTAATTGATTTATCAACAGTTCTAATTCCTATTCTTATTATAAATTGATAGATTTTATTCTGTTGGTCACTTGGATGTATGAGAACACAATTCAATGTATATATTTTTGAGGACATGAAAATGTATTTTCCTATTTGAACGTGTCAACTTCCACTGATAAAGTTGTACACACGGTTTGGTAGGGATAGGGAAGTGGGGAATAGGGGATAAGGATAAGGATGAGTACCCCTGGATACAATCCAGTTTATAGCCCGAAGGCAGGAACTCGGGATGGGAAAGAGTAAGAAAAAAGCGGGAAAAAGAAGTATAGGAGGAGAGTAAAAAGAGAGGGGCAGACCCTCTTGCAATGTTAGGTAGAATAAGGTAGAGTGGATAGGAGAGGAAAGGAAAAGGTTTTTTGGTTCACGCATCTAGCCCTGCTGCAATAAGAATGTTAGATGTTAGATGGCCCCCTTCGAAGGCAAAAATGGTATGATGGCAAATTATTTATGAGTTATGGATTTGAAAATTAATTTGGATTATTAATTAATGGTGGTTAAGGTGATGAATTAGTCGGTAGAGATATATCTCGGCCGGGGTGGGTCACAATTGATTTTGGGATCTAGTCTCCTCCACCAGTTGTGATCCCGAGTATGTCCGTTGGAAAGAGTCCTTGTAACTGTGCAAAGGTCGTCATCGTCAATGGCTAATTTGTCCCAGGTTTTCTGGCTAAGCCTGTGAAACCTGACATTGAGGGGTTCCAGCTTGGAATATTGATGGAGATCACGTATACTATTAAAATAAGGAGGCCCCTCCTTATAGGCTCGCCTCAGAGCTTTGTTTTGTACCGCTTGCATTTTCCTCAGTGATGACTTACTAATAGTACTAAATATTACAGTAGGGTATTCTAATTGTGGCCTTACTAGGGATTTATAAAGCCTCAGTTGTGTTTTAGTGGATAACCCCTTGAATCTTTTTAACCTACTGTCCGTCAATCTGGAAATGTTAACTCTATCTTTAACATGGGAAAGCAAGTCAGACCGTTTGAATGTACATCCAAGTATTTTTGCAGTATTTTTTTATGGAATACGAACGTTATCTATGATTATAGGCGGAGGATTGTTGACCGTTATTGATAATAATTGGAATTTGTTAATATTTGTAGTTATTTTCCATTTCTTTTCGTAGTTATTGATTTTTATTAATTCACGGACTGTCTTTCTCTGTAACCATAATTTATGTTTATTAGGATAGGTTATCACTTGGGTATGGTCATCGGCAAATATGATCTGAAGGCAGCCCTCAGCAGGTGGAGGGGTGTCTTTAATATAAAAGTTGTATAGTGTAGGGGAGAGAACACTACCCCGAGGAACTCCTGAGAGTAATTGAAACTCTGGCCCTATGTAATCTCTAATTTTGATCATGGCAACCCGGTCATCTAAAAAGTTGCATAGCAGTCTGGTTATTATATCTGGCAATTGTGCCTCTAAAAGTTTATATTTTAAGCCCTCATGCCAAACCTTATCAAAGGCTCTGCTTACATCTCTTGAAATTAAGTTACATCCACACCCTAAACTTTTTTTTACTGCTATGTATTCATACAATCTGGCTAATGCTAGTTGGGTCCCCTTGCGTTGAGTGAACCCATACTGATTCTTATTCACGAGCATATTATCATCCAAGAACTCCTCAAACCTTACTTTTATTATCTTTTCAAATATTTTCCCAGGAGTCTCTAATAGGGATATCGGTCTATAATTCGATACTGAAGTTAAGTCTTTACCCTTTTTCCCTATAAAGGGTAGTACAGCTCTCTTGAAAAAGTCTGGCCAGTAGCCCATACTTAGGGACTCATTTAAGATGTGACAGAGAAAGGAGAGCATTGAATTAGGAAGATTTTTTAGAATAATTTTATTGACTTTTGATTGGCCAGGAGCTTTGTTTTGAAACTGTTTAATGATATTGATAATATCCTGGAGTTGGATAGGTTTCAAGAAGGAGTCGTCCTCGTCAAGCCTCCCTAGATCTACCGAATCGTGAGGGACTATGCGACCAGCTTGTTCACGGATTGCCGCCATGACATGTTGCTCATGTTGTTGATCAAACCTACGATTTTCTTCTGGGTCAATCCTAAAGATGTTTGACCAGAAGTCTCTGAAAACAATCTCTTGTTCCCGAGGAGCATAGACCTTCTCATTATTGTTAATGATGTAGGCTACGGGATCTGAGGACGAACCTAAAAGGTTCCTAACCATTCTCCAAAATTTACCTGGGTCTTTATAAGAGACCTAACACTTGTTCAAGAGAGTGTCCCAGTTTGAGCTAATGAGTTCTACAGATTCGATTTTGATACGTTCTTGTATGTCATGGATGTATTCTAAAATATGTCTTGATGGACCTTGGATATTAATTTGATTTAAGGCCTCTTTGTAACGGAATTGTAGCAGTTTGAGGAGGTCAGTTTCCTTAGTGAAGGGTAGGATTCTATGGGTTATGATGGGAATATACTGCTCTGAGGCTTCCTTGATCAACCTATACCAGAAAGTTAGTTTGTTGTCAATATAGGTTTTATCTTTTAAGATATTATTCGGTTCGTCATAGTTAGAGAGAGAGTCATCGAGTGAGTCCTTAAAACGTTCCCAGTCAGCATTATTGATATCAAGTGTAGGACTAGTTGGTACCAAAATGGGTCTCACAGTAAGTTTTAAAACTAAGGGAATATGATCTGAAGTGGTTAGAGGGCCTTGAGTGAGTGAATAATTAAAAATGTGTAGTCTATTAGAAAGAAGAATATCTGGCCTGCCAGAGGTTCTCCTGTGAAAGAATGTGTCAAAATCTGGTCCTAAGAACCTTACGAGGTTCCTATTCAATAGAATGTTTATAAGATTCCCTATTGGGTTAATTCTATTGTGGCCTAGGGCCGTGTGGGCTGCATTGAGATCAGCCAGCAGGTAGACTGGGATATTACGTCTCATCAATGAGAGTACATCCTGTTGTGGGAATATTGGGTTTCTGGGGGGTAGGTAAGTAGTTGCCACTACCACTGGTCCCCGTACCGTTTGCAGTTCAACTGCTAAAAGGTCATGGTTGAAGCCGTCTATTAACTTGACTGTAATATCCCGTCTGACCGCTATTGCTATCCCAGCGCTCTGTTCTCCAGAGATGTTACTTTGGAAAACATTATAGTTCCAGATTTTGATGCGGGAGGAATTCGGAATGCCTGTGGAATTGAGAAGGATGAGGTGTGGGGAGAGAGAGGAATAAATATTAGAAAGTTCCCTACTACGTAGGAAAGTCCACGTCAAAACATCATGTTGGATTACTGTGAGAGTATCCATTAGGGTAACCGTCTTTTACTTATATCATAAAATCCAGAGTCTAACCTCCCGAATTTGTCTGCATTCAACCTTGTGAGTCTAGGGACATACTTGTCAAGTTGGATTGAGCCATTGTTTAGTAGACCAACTACAAAACTGTTCTCTAATTTTTCCGTAAAAAGGTATTTGATAGTCTTTGATTCGAAAATCATTTTCTTTAAAGATTCATGAGTAGCCGATCTGGGGACTGTGGTATTGATTGACGAATAAAGTCTGAAACCAATTTTTGTTACCTTAGGTTGATTAATGTGGGGAAAGGGTGGGAGGGCGATGGCGCCTTGTGATACTTCAACATGAACAACTGCTGAGGTGGAGGGTTGTGGCTGCTTTTTGGCAGGATTGGCAGGTTCTGAAATATCAGAGTCAGAGTCACTGAGAACTCTTTTCCTGCTTAGATCCTCTGTCTCCATATCATCAGTAATTGTGAGAGCCTGTGGGGGGTTAGAGTCGGTCTGAGGTCCTGATTGAGCCTGTGGGGGGTTAGAGTCAGTCTGGGGTCCTGATTTCAAAAGGGTAGAGACTTTATTAGCCAATTTAATGGCCTCAGTAGGGATTTTAACTATTGGTAGGCCATTAGCTTTATAAAAGGCATCTACCATAGACTGAAAGGTGCCAGGTTCAACCGCCTCGCTCAGGTTAGCCATAATTATGGCTGTGTTCATTACAGTGAACTGCTGTAATGAAAGGTTGTTCTGGACAGGGAGAGCAGAGATCGCAGCGGAGTTATTTGCCTTAGGGGCCGTGGCCTGGGCGAAGGATACGGTCGGTGATGTCAGTGATTGTTGGGTCCTTAAAGTGTTAGCCTGGTCTTTAACCATTGTTTTCCTGGTTGGGCATCTTGCAGCCATAGTTGGGTGATCCCCACTGCAAGTAATGCACTTATGGTTGCTACCATTAGTGCACTCCGTCCAGTAGTATTCCACAGAGGCGCAGACTGAGCAGATCTTATATGTATCGGGCTTAGGGCAATCTTTCTTTACGTGGTCACACTTATAACATCTCATGCACTGGGGTAATGTGATGTGAATGTCCTGTCTCAAGAATTTGGGGGGAAATGACTGTCCAGAGATGAGAAGTCCCTTAATCAGGCAATCTCTCACCATCTGGACAGTGTCCATTTTGATCTTGAATGTTGAGTAAACATTGGGCAGTTTGATTACTTCAGTGACTTTCACATTATTCCTTTGTTCAATGTCATGCTTGAGGTCGTCAACGGATTGGGTATAGATCGGGGCTTGTGCCTGGGTGACCACTAGGGTCCTCTGAGCATTCAGGTGAGGGGGGTCCAGTATTTCCAAGTTCCTACGCAGGAAAAGTTCTTTTACCTTAGGGTTGATCAATTTTTCTACATTAGTTTCATCTGCAATGGCATAGAAACATTTATTTGCTGTCTCAAGTTTATGAATGTAGAGAGAATTTTCCTGTAGAATACGCCATATTTCAAGGCGGCAGGACTCACTGTCAGTACCCTGACTAGTGTCTTTTATCTTCACTTTTCCCATCGTGAAGAGACGAGAGATAAAGACATTAAAATGATTACATTGAAAATGAAAATTAAAACGAAAATTTAACTCTTAAAATCTTGAGTATTCTTATGGGGGAAATTAATGAAAATAACTCTACGGGTTTTCACGTAACTTTTCGGGACTCGATATTTTAACTTTTAATAGTATTGCAATGGCGTGAGGCGAAATTCAATAACATGAGCGGATGCACAACATATAAGTCCTTAAGGGAACTACAAAAAAGATCAAGTTTATTTTGAATTAAGGGCGCGAGAACCAAAAAACTAATGAATAACAAGAATAAAGGTATTAATAACACTTTATGAAAGGCAGTGCTTTATGTCTAATGGACTATCCTATGTAGGCACTACTGAAGAAGTATGAGCCTAAACATTGCAGCATTACCCAGTGCCCCCAGAGAGTTTTAAGACCACAACGGCAACTCCGGGGGTAAAGGGCTACTGATGGTTAGTGGTAGAATTGCAGGAGAGAGACAGAGAGAGAGAGAGATACAGTTCAGGTAAGAGGTGGTTTAGATCAGGTAGGGGGCGGGTAAGGATGAGGATATATGGTTGCGAGATGCATGGCCACGTGACACAACGTCAGACAACATCGGATCCGAGCTGTATATTTGCTGCTATGAAGGTTGCTGGGAGAGAGCTGGGAGACGTCTGATCGGGTTGGTGTCCAGGAGCTGAATGGATGGATGATCGATGGATGAGTTGTACACAAATATACGCATATCATCTCACACATACACACACACACACACACACACATATATATATATATATATATATATATATATATATATATATATATATATATATAAATATATATATATATATATATATATATATATATATATATATATATATATATATATATATATATATATATATATATATATATATATATATATATATATATATATATATATATATATATATATATATATATATATATATATATATATATATATATATATATATATATATATATATATATATATATATATATATTATACATATACATATAAGTATATATATATATATATATATATATATATATATATATATATATATATATTATGACAAATATATTTTCTATATCCTAATCAGTCATTGTTATCTATATTACAAAGTAAGATTTTAGAAGCAAAAAATGATATATGAAATAGTAAAAAAAAGCCATAATAACATAAATATTTTTTTCTATTTCAAGACTGTTTAATAAAATTCAATTTAGAGTGGGATGCAGCCAAAAAAAATATTTATCAAAATAGATACGATTAAATATCAAAATAGTTAAAATAGCATGTTCCCTCTGATGATAAAAAAAGGTTAAAAACATATAAATCAGCCTTTTTGTGAGATAAATAAAATTATATTGATGTTCACTTGGATGTATGAGAACACAATTCAATGTATATATTTTTGAGGACATGAAAATGTATTTTCCTATTTGAACGTGTTAACTTCCACTGATAAAGTTGTACACAAATATACGCATATCATCTCACACATACACACACACACACACACACACACACACACACATATATATATATATATATATATATATATATATATATATATATATATATATATATATATATATATATATATACATATATATATATATATAAATATATATATATGTATAAATATATATAGATATATATATATATATATATATATATATATATATATATAATAGATAATATATATATATATATATATATATATATATATATATATATATATATATATATATAGATATATATATATATATATATATATATATATATATATATATATATATATATATATATATATATATATATACATATATACATATACAGTACATGTATATATATATATATATATATATATATATAATATATATATATATATACATATATATATATATATATATATATATTATGACAAATATATTTTCTATATCCTAATCAGTCATTGTTATCTATATTACAAAGTAAGATTTTGAAGTAAAAAATGATATATGAAATAGTAAAAAAAAACATAATAACATAAATATTTTTTCTATTTCAAGACTGTTTAATAAAATTCAATTTAGAGTGGGATGCAGCCAAAAAAAATATTTATCAAAATAGATACGACTAAATATCAAAATAGTTAAAATAGCATGTTCCTTCTGATGATAAAAAAGGTTAAAAACATATAAATCAGCCTTTTTGTGAGATAAATAAAATTATATTGTAGAATAAATTCCTATTTCTTATGAAGAGATAATTGTTATGAAGATAAATGGATGGACTCTCTCTCTCTCTCTCTCTCTCTCTCTCTCTCTCTCTCTCTCTCTCTCTCTCTCTCTCTCTCTGGTGAAGATATAACTATTCAATATGAAAAAGAGAAGATAATTTTTATGAAAATAAATGGCTTTACTCTCTCTCTCTCTCTCTCTCTCTCTCTCTCTCTCTCTCTCTCTCTCTCTCTCTCTCTCTCTCTCTCTCTCTCTCTCTTTGTGGTGAAGATATATCTATTTAATATTAATAAGAGAAAGTGATTTTAATGAAGGTAAATGCTCTCTCTCTCTCTCTCTCTCTCTCTCTCTCTCTCTCTCTCTCTCTCTCTCTCTCTCTCTCTCTCTCTCTGTGGTGAAAATATATCTATTTAATATGAATAAGAGAAAGTCATTTAAATGAAGGTAAATGCTCTCTCTCTCTCTCTCTCTCTCTCTCTCTCTCTCTCTCTCTCTCTCTCTCTCTCTCTCTCTCTCTCTCTCAGGTGAAGACAACCATTTCTTATGAAGAGATATTTGTTATGAAGATAAATAGATGGACTCTCTCTCTCCCTCTCTCGCTCTCTCTCTCTCTCTCTCTCTCTCTCTCTCTCTCTCTCTCTCTCTCTCTCTCTGGTAAAAAGAGAACTATTTCATATGAAAAAAGAGAAAATCATATATATAAAGATGAATGGGTAAACAAGGAAAAAATTAAAATGAGAGGAAAAATATTCAATTAACGAAAACAGTACCTACATAAGAATATGTAACTTAAAGAGAGAACGTTGCCCTACACAGGCCTGAATGTTGAGGCAGGTTAATGAGAAAACAGATCTTAGAATAACTGATGAAGGCAGACAGTTGTTTTGCGAAGAGGAAACAATCCTGACTCGATGGAGTGAGTAGTTGTAGAAGTGATCGATGGTCGAATGCAGAGTTGTACAGTAGAGAAGGTAATACTGTGAATAAATAGGATTATTATGAATTTCAAGGATTTTTCCATTATGGAATAGTGATGTGAGGAGGACTATCAATATCTTTAAAAAATTAGAATATACTCATGTACACGGGGAAATATAATAGATTAATTGGATATAATTGATTATAACTAGGTGAGAGAAAAGTTGCAAAATAATGTGTAACAGGAATAATTGTTCCCATAGACTTGTCTCCCTTGTATAATTAAAAACAATAGACTGGCTATATATATATATATATATATATATATATATATATATATATATATATATATATATATATATATATATATATATATATATATATATATATATATATGTATATATATATATATATATATATATATATGTATGTATATATGTATGTATATATATATAAATATGTATATATATATATATATATATATATATATATATATATATATCTAGTCATGTTCAGCTCTCCCTCTCCTTGTGCCTCTGGTGCCTGTATGTGCAAATCTATCTGGATATTTAGCCATCACTTCTAACGGGTTGCATACACTGGCAATTATTATTGGATGACCAACGTTACTTATATCATAATAAGTACAAATACGTCAGTTGTTATGAAAATATATACTATGCTTATTCCAAAGAGAGTAGAGAGAAATATTGATGAAAAACAGAGATATAAACAAGCAGGATTTAAAAAAAAAAAAGTAGATGTTATAATGACCAAATTTTCATTTTGACATATGTTATACAGCAATGCGTAGAATGTAGAAATCTACTTCTGATGGCATCTGTGGCCTATGAAAAATCCTTTGATGGTGGGCACCGGCATATTTTGTGGAGATTCCAGTGTTATTATGGAATTCCTCTTAAATATGTGAATTTTATTAAGTATGTTCTGGAACAAAGCAAGCGTAAATTTAATGTTAGTAGATTCTTATCAAATGAATTTCCAGTGAAGTGGAGTACTCCAAGGGAATGTATTGTCACCTATGTTGTTTATTCTCTTCCCCGTGGATTCTGTAATGCATATAACAGTTGGGGATGGTGGAGAAGGATTCGACTGGATTGGTAACAGGAAATTAGCTGACCTAGAGTATGCTGATGATGGTGTCATATGCAGAATACCAGAGGATATACAATGCTTGCTTACCAGAATACATGAAATATCATAGAGGTTGGGCTCAAGATAAATAGGATAAAGACAGAGAAGATGAAAACGGAGTATGCATTGGAAGATCCAATATCATTGAAAGGAGAAATGATTAATGAGGTAGAATCATATTTAGGAGCTATGATCTCCAATTAGAAATAGAGTTTAGTGGAAGATTAAGAAAAAAAATCAGTTAATGACTTGGTTAAGTAAAATTTGGAAATCTTATCACTTGAAATTACTCATCGGTGTTACTGTATGGTCATGAGTCATGGTATGAAAATTAAATGATATCCAACAGATATATTAGATTTGAGAACAAAGCCCTCTGAAGGATATTAAAAGTTTATTGGCAGGACAGGAGTGCCATGTGTGGATGATATTATGATGAGGGGTAGATGGAGATGGTTTGGGCCTGCTCTTCATACTCCTCAAGAGAGATTAGTTCACCAAACGTTTAACTGGCCTCCATAAGACACTGGAATAATGGGAAGACCCAGTCCTACATGGCTTAGGACTATGAAGCGTGAAATGGGAGATGATAAAGCGAGAAGTATTTAATTAAAATCTGAAGATAGAGACGACTGGCGAAATCTAACCGAGGCCCTTTGCTTCAATAGGCGTAGGAGGAAATGATGATGATGAAGTACTTGGCATTGTACACTATTGTTGAGAAAGTAGGCAAGATAAGTGTAAGGGTTGAACATTTAACGTTCGAGTTTCAAACCTGAAGGTCTTTGTAACTATAGCCGTCTTTACTATTCGAGTTTCTGCAAATCTCTCTCTCTCTCTCTCTCTCTCTCTCTCTCTCTCTCTCTCTCTCTCTCTCTCTAAATCAGCTTTTGAACTGTGTACAATTAAACATTAAATTGTTGTTTTATTCGGTTAATGATCGGACAATGCTTTTTTATTATTGATGTTATTGATATCCTGTGGTTTACCCCAAAATTTAAAACTTCTTCCTTTTATCTTTATATTTTTTTTAATATTATAAGTGTGCACAAGTAGTGATATATGTTTTATACTTTTAGTGATTATTTTTTATATATATATTTCGCTTATACGGCAATAAATCTCTTCAATATTTCAACTTATCTGAAGCTTTTATTGTGATTTTTATCTACTCAAAAAACCTACATTTACTTAGTCCATTTAATATAGAAAGAAATGGAAAATTCGTTTGCAATATTTTGTTCAAATTCCAATTTATTTTTAAAGTCTCATGTTCAAATGTTCAAATGAGCTAGAGGAAGGAAGTGTTCCGATTCAGCTGTAGTATTTACGAAGGACTTGACCTGGCATTTTGTGTCAACAATTACAGTCCATTAATTGGTGAGCATAACGGTTTTATTTACTAATTGGAAGTTTTAGAATTTTATGAAGAGTTTTTAGTATTCAGTCAAAAGAAGGGAGATATAGAAAGAAAACGAAAGAGAGGGAGAGTATATGGATGACCATGATATTGACCTGAAGAAAATATTAAAAATTCTTTAATCCTTGCTTAGTGTCCTATGTCACGATCTGACATTTAAATAGCTTTTCTTTAAGGTGATACTTATCACTAACTTATTTAGATAGCTTTTTCTTAAGGTGATACATATCTAGCTTCTATGAATAGCTTTTCCTTAAGGTGATACATATCACTAACTTTGAACTAGATTTATGCATAAGAACTTCAATATGTAGCTGGAAGTCTCTGGAGAGAGAGAGAGAGAGAGAGAGAGAGAGAGAGAGAGAGAGAGAGAGAGAGAGAGAGAGAGAGAGAGAGAGAGAGAGAGATAGGGGTAACAGATGTTTAGTGAGATACTTTATTGTTGATATACTGACCTAACAATTAAAAAGATTTCTGGAAGTAATACATATCCCAAGAGATATTTTTCTTTTATTTGGGAGTCAGCAAAACATTTGTCTGAATAAACATGAATTTTAGACGATATTTTGAGCGGATATTCTAATCAAAACTGTCTCTTTGTGCTGGATTTTAAAAGATATTTCGAGTTAATAATTTAGTGTGTACGGTTTTTTTGCACTTAGTAAATAAAGCCTTTTTGGCAATAGATACCAAATGGAAAATGTTTTCTGATGGGTTACCACAAACTTTATAAATTGAAGCATAAAAAAAGGAAGGTTAGGCCTAAAATACCCATTTCTTTATTGTTTGTTGTTTTCTGCTACTGGATGAGAATTCATTTATTCCCTTTTATTTATAGTACAATCATCATAGTACTTTTTAGTAATGGTGTCCATTAAGATACCCCTAGAAATCTGCTCTTAACAAGAAAAGAAAAAAATAATGATGGGATATAAAATTTCATTCTCTCTCTCTCTCTCTCTCTCTCTCTCTCTCTCTCTCTCTCTCTCTCTCTCTCTCTCTCTCTCTCTAAGCATTTAATGAGGATTATGTCAATATGTGGATTAGTTAAAATAATTTTATTTCCAGATCTTTTGGTGTCAAAGATGTATCCTAAAAAATGACTCACAATATTCTAGATTGCTTTTTTCAGCATGTTAACTTTTTCTTCTTACCCTTTAAGGTTTCAGTACAAATAAAACCATAAAATCCTTTAAAAATGCATATTAATATTGTCGATACGAGTCTGCACTTTATTAAAAAAAGCTGTAGAATTAGTTACTACGTCACAAACAGCCAAATATTTCATTTATTCTCATATGTGCTCTATATTATTTTGACAAAAGGTCCCTTCCAATATTTTCCCTTTGCTATTTATTGTGTTTTTTTTTTTTTTGCACCCCAGAATCATTCAAACAACCATTGTTTGTATTTTTGTATAGAGGGAGGTCGCATTTATAGGGAAATGCTAGCCATGGCTTTGGCAAAGATATCTAATGTTTCGTCGATTTCCTATAGAGAATTGTCTTGCTAATAAGTGAAAATACAACAGATTGAG
>NC_090733.1:98591756-98609256 GCF_036898095.1 Palaemon carinicauda | reverse complement strand
TTATTTCTGGCCAGTAGTTGTGTACTGTAGGATTCTAATATACTACTTTTTTTCTGGACCTGGCGGTCTCTACTCTGGCCCCATCTGTCTGCTGAAAACTTTGAACTCTTAATGTTATATTCACAGCCTTAGGACGTTAAGAGAGGCTGGAGCCAAGTAGGCTTTTCGAGCTGCATCCTGGGTAGACCACCATCTAGGTACAATAAGAAATTTAGCCTCAAATGGAGAAAAAGAAGTTAAAGGCTCTTTGGTTCTATAAGGAACAAAGCAGTTTGGTTTTGGTTCACCTAGAAGCTAACCTGTGCTAAGCATATTTTGAAGGAAGGCCTAAAGTTTGAATGCCAAGGGGATCTTAAGGGTCCTGAAACTCTGAAACTAAATTTCAAATCACTAAAAGGCCCTACCCTTAAGGGGCCCGGCCAGATATTGCCTTTTTGTAAGGGCGAGACTTTGCCATTCATACCACTTAATGAGGAAATTTAGAACATCTGCAAACTGCATAGGATTTTTTATTCTGATCTTCTGTTTTGTGACGCCGGGGGCATTTACCTTGAGAGGTAGTTTAAATTCTATCTCCCTTGATAATATTGAGACGGGGGATTACTACCCTATATAGACCTGATATAGACTTCCAATCAAATTAAGTTTTTCCAGTTATTTTTGACAAATTAATTTTTTCATTATGGTAGAAAAATAAACTCTAAAAATCGGGAACAAATTAAGAAAAATCAGCATTGGATAAAAGCGTAACATTTGATTGTTTTGTCTAAGATTTATACCAAATTTCAACGCGATATCAAATTTCAATGCTATCTTTAAAATCATGATAGAAAATAGAATTTGAAGATCAATAAGTATAGTTTTGAGATACGGGCATTTAGATTTTTTGTTTTTTTCTACTATATTTTTTATGAATTTTCTTTGGATATTAATAAACCAAATCGGCCATTTATCATACTTTTATTCATAAATAAATATCCCTTTGTTCAGTATCCTACCTTTTAAGGTAAGACAGTCACTCCATCATATCTCTCCTTCAATAATTCCATTAATTTCGCATTCATGATCTCTCTCCTTCACTAACTCGCTTATTTCAGATATTACCTACTTCTGAACAAATTTTCTTTGTCAGCGAGATGTTGAAATTGTCTTTACTTCTTTGACATGATGAAATTCTCGTTGAAACTGAGAAAAAAATCAACTTTTACTAGATAAGGTTTGTGGTAGGACTGAAGGCCTAAGGATGTAATTACCGTATAATACATAGTCTTGTGACTCCTGGAATCTTTGCACATGCCATTGTAAGATGCCTTTGCTCACAATTTATTGTACATTAAAATCAAATAATTATTAAAATTTATGACAACAGAAGAAATATTGCATCCTCTTGTAGGGAGCAATGTTTAGGTATGAGTTACTTTTACTAATTACTGTGTATATGAAATATTTTGTCAACATCACTTTTACTAATTACTCTGCGTATACAAAATTTTGTCAAAATTACTATTTACTTCAGAGCTACATTCGCCATTGCCATAAAAAGCTCAGAATTTCTTCAGTATTTTGTTTTCCTTCCTATACTCCCATGTACTGGCATACTGGCAGGGGCCCTTGAAGGTAGCACAGTTTGAATGTCAAATGGATCAGAGGGGTCCTGAACCTCTAAATTTAAACTGCTGAAGACCCTTCCCATGGAGAAGGTACTCGAGAGCTGAAAAGTTGAGAAAATTTAAGACTGGCTTCTCTGCCAAGCTATGGTGTTTAGGTGGTCTCAATCTTACTCTAAGCAACTTCAAGTAATATCTACCTCTGGACAAAATTCTAGAAAACTTAAATATGAGTGCCCTAAGAGCCGCACCATTTAAGTCTCAGAAGCCTATGGACTCTTGATTATTCTTCAATGAATGGCTCTGAACTAAAATCTTGAGGGTTAAAGTAGGCAGCTCCTTAAATCAACTGGGTCTAAAAATTCTCCCTCTTTGCCACCACCAATGGAGTAAAGCCTGGTAGAAATGGAAGGGGTGGCAATTTCAGGGACAGGACATCAGTCTTTATTTTAGTTTGCTGCCTCCTATGCACTGGGTCTCCCTTTCCTTTAAATTCCTGTGATGTGGTACTTCATACAGAAGTCCCTGCAATTTATTCGGAATTGCAGACTCTGCTGCTGCTAAAAGGCTAGACTTTTCGGTTGAAAAGTCTTGGGGGCTGAAAACTAGAAAGATTCCTCTCAGGCCTTTAGCTTATCCAACAAATTAAGGATGAAGAGTTCCAGTACTGACATGCCCAAAGGAGGAAAAATTTGATCTCCCTCTATCTCGGGGATGCATACTTTAGATCCCCCCTAAGTCTTTCTTTTAGAAAGTATCTAAGCTTGTCTTAGGGGCAAGGAACCAAGTTTTTGGATTCTAGGTTCTTTGCTTCAGGCTTCTTGGACAACCAGCTATTTATAACAGCGTGTTTATGCCAACTGACTTGGTTAGATCTGGTATCTAGATAACATGACAATACTAGCAGAATGACCATACTTAATCATTGGAGTCAGTCTCCTCTCGCTTTGATTTGATAAATTTAAATCTAGGTCAAAGTAATATTCCTTGGCATGAACAAATCTTTATCCTAAGGGTAACCAGATTCGGAAAAAATAGCTCGTCCTTTCCTTGATGGGCAGAGCAACAAATCGTTGGCAACTGCTTCTAGGTCAGTTTACATGATAATAGAAAG
Source organism: Palaemon carinicauda (assembly GCF_036898095.1). NCBI lineage: Eukaryota > Metazoa > Arthropoda > Malacostraca > Decapoda > Palaemonidae > Palaemon > Palaemon carinicauda. Next base: position 98,606,535 of record NC_090733.1, on the reverse strand, counting down.
TTTCTAAAGTTTTCTCAATCTATGGTCAGTGCAATAGTGGTTGGACAGACTGGTTGTAAACAAAATTTCTTCTGACCCTGGTACCAAACTTACTCTACATCAGTGACCAGGTGAGTTTTTCAGGAGTGTCCCTCATTGGCTCCCTCCAGATCTCCTCCTTTTTATTTCACAAGACCTCAAAGCACATGACGTACATCTCGGTACCATTTGATATCAGAACTATGCTCCCATAAGAACATATTCTCTTCCTATAATTTTTTAAGAGCTAAAGTCTGCTTACCTACCTAACACTCAACACTCTAATAATGTTACTTGGTTATATTGATATACAATTAAACAGTAGTAGCTGATGTTGACAAGGAAGTCTGGAAAGTACAACTGTCAAAAAGCTGATGGTGAACAAAGGAAAAATTCAGTTCTCTCAGCCTGGTTCATTCCAGGAAGAGAATTCAGTGGATTTAATTCAGTTGCAAGATGATGTAGTTGGGTCAGAATGGTCTTGGAATTGCCAGGCAGCAACAAAGCCCCTGACTTTTGTGGAGTTCCCAACAATAGATTTGACACTGACAAAAAGCTGCTAGTCAACTTCTCACCAGTGTCAGACCCTGAAGCAGTATACAAAATAGCATCCATTGGACTGCTGAAAGGCTAGGCAAATGTTATTGCGTCTAAAAAGGACAAGAAAAAAAAATTCATCCCATAACCTAGAGTTTACTCTAGCACCTCCGAAATAGCCTCGAGCCGAATGGTACCCTGATGTTCTACTGCTAGTTGAAGGTTCATGATTTTCCCCAGTGGCACAACCTTCAGTCAGCCCTACCTGCAGAGGTCCCATGACTGAAATAACTGACAATGACAGTTGGGCAGTCACCAAAGTCTTTGTGGTGCTATCACAGGAATAATTTTCTTCTAGTATCCTATTTCACTGGTTGCAAACCCCTTCAGTTTGCCTACAAAGGAGACTTCTCGGTCTCGGTGGTAAAGGATCATTTTTCAGATGAGCCAGGTACAGAGTGAAGTGTTTCCCTGTGGGAAATTTGAACTGTAATTATCAGGAGTATAGAGCAGGCCTGATCTCCCTGCAAAATTAAAGCTCCAGCTTGGGATGCAAGAAAGATGTTGCTTTCTTTTTTTTTTTCTCTCCGTAACTGTCGAGGCGACCCTCTGATAGGGGCTCCTACCCTGGAGAGGATTTTTCTTCCCTAGGCTTTGACTAAGCATGTAGGCAAACTACTCCTATTCCTGCTCTAATTCAGAGCACTGGATTGTATATCTTAAATTCATTGTCTTTAGCATAAACTCAAAATTTAATAATCCTTTAAAGTTTTCATCAGCCTCAATGCTTAGGGAAGTGACACTATCCAAATGTTTCTTATAAGGGTCTTAAAGGTGCTACCTTAAATAACCCAGTAATATAAAACTTCTTCCTAGCATTCTCATTTCTGAGAATAACTTTTCATAACCCCTGGCAGGGTTAGTCAAAAAAGAAAAAAAAATGTACTAACAGAATTTAGCCCTAGGTGCCCTTGAGCATCGCAGAAAGCGACTCGCCCATGTATTCTAAAGTTGGTGCTACTCTAGCCTTTGAGAAACCTCTTGGTTAAAGGTTTATATGGTAATGAATGGAAGATTCAGACGATCTTTACTGTGCATTTGTGGTAATGCACTTGTAAGTATTTTAACTTTTTCATTCTACCCTGTTTATACTCGGCAAGCAGAGATATGACCGTAGGTCCATTACTGGACCAAAAGTAAAATATATGAGAAGTTATAATGTAACTCTTAGCAAGTGAGTTCCTGTCCCTTTTCCTGTTTTTCTCCCTCACTTGGGGTATACCTGTTTGATTCTCATGTAGCTGGGCAAAGGTAGATACAGGTAACAATCTCCTTTAGCTAGCAGTTTTCAGTTACAGTATATATTCCAACCTTGGTTGCTGAATCCCTTAATAGAGATAATCTAATATTAGTGAATGATAGATTTTACGGCATGATGTTGAACCCTGAACAAACTTAAAAGTAGGTCTAAGACATGGCTTGTTTAAGACAGTTTCTTGTCTGTCTCCAGATCTTTGAATCGGTAATTTAACTACTGTATATAAAACTTAAAATTCTAGGTGCGATTTTCCATGGTAAATTTATTTGAGAATCTTACTCGGTTTCTTCTAAAGTTGAACAAAACTTTAGCTTTTGAGATTGTAGTAACCAGCTGTCGAATCTACCCTTAATTTCTTGGATGGAAACTTTAATCTTAAATTATTCCTTATCTCTTATGTTAATCTTTGGCACTGTCGTTAAATTCTTTATGAATATTAAAGTTTTAACAATCTTTCATTCTGATCTTCCCAAAAAGTACTAGTAGTAGTGAATTATGCAGTTAAAGTTAAGTGATAGCAATTCTATAATTAGTACTAGTCATAGTTAGATTTCTAAAAGTGTGGTCCCACCTAGGTGATTCAAGGCCTCGCACATTGTATGTTGAATTTGGTAGTGACACCTCCACTCTGCATTCCTATCAATCGCCTTAATGTTTATTAGTACAGTCTGTTTGACATGTACCTAGTGTCTGCATATGCCTTTGCATGCAATAAAGTATGTGGTCCGAGCTCAGACTACTAGTTCCATGGTGCACTACACAGGCGTTACAAATAAGGTTTGTTCAGTAGTTTCTGAGCAACCTAGTTAGCTGGCATGAGCCGTCACCTTTTACATTCATTTTTATACATAGATTCCACACAAACATGTTTTCTAGGGATATGGTAGAGAACAGCTTTGGTCCAAAAGAATCCACTTGCTCTTTTGTTCAGGAGAATTTGGTACAGCCTTGTGAAGAAAGCTTGTTCACAAGCTTCAAAAGATTTATATGAATCACAATCTAACTTGGTGTAGAGTCAATCTTTGAGGACTAGTAAATGGTTAACAAAGACTACGCTATTTCCAACTATGGATGTAAAGGACTAGGATGAGTACTTTTTGGGACAGTTTAAGAACTTTAATCTTGCTGACAGATATCCAAGAAAGGGTGCTGATAAAGCAGCTACAGGAGCACACCTGATTGTACAGTAGGGGTCTTGTGGAGTTCAAGAAAATTGTGGCTTCCTGAATAAAGAAAAGTTTCTTAAACCGCCTTTGATGGGGAAACAATCAATCAATCAATCAATCCGTACCATGTATGGCCGAGGTAGCTGTAAGGGATCTGATGTCAAGGGAGAGATGGATCCTTAAAGAATAGTTTTCTATGGAAAACTCAAAAGGTATGAAATGAAATGGCTAATATAGTCCTGAAATAAAATTTTCTAAATATATATTTAATACAGTTTTAAGGAAATCAATATTTTAGTTTTCAGATATTGACTCCTGTTTCTACTACCTTACCTGAAAAACCTCTAGTTTTACTGCAACTGCTGCCTTACCTGGAAAACTGTAAACTCTTGATGTAGCAAAGGTCATCCCATCAACCGTGGCAAGGAGAATAGATGCCAGTCTGACTTCGTACGTCAGCAAGGTGAAGATTTTGTCCTTGTAAAGTTTAATAAATTTACTTAAGGCTTAAATGATACACATTAGTCTTTTAAGTATTGTTAAAGGCATGTAGAAGTAATAAAATTATATATCTTGAGTAATTGGTTCAATTTGGAATATCCATATTCTACATGTATGCAACAATCTGTTCTGTATGACTAATGAAATTTAATATTCTAGATACTTGAAAATGCAGTGATCTTGGATAAAATGGGAAACGTAAACAACCTTAATGGGGTGCACTGAAACCATCCCTAAGAATAAACAGATGGCAGAAGTATGATTTATTCGCATATGGACATGGAATTTAGTTTTCTTGAAGCTGAATCCCACGAGTGTAGAACAAGAAATTTTGAATTTTTTTCCTCTTGCTATATTCTTCTGAAACTGCAACTCAATAAGAGAACCTGCCTCAACCTATTCCTCAACCATCTTTAGTCCAGATGTAGGTCTGGCACTTTGCCTTAACTCCCAGAATTAGTACCAAGAGTCTAGTTATTTTTGTAAACTATCAGCCATGTGCAACTACAGTACAGCTACTCCTGGGCTGACTTTGCAGCCAACCTTTGATCTTTTGTAGACTGTATATATTTAGTTTGTATATTTATAAACTTTTATATTTTTTCTAAAATTGTATAGTATATCTATCAATTAATCTTTTATCCAAAATTACTTGAAGACTTTTTCAATTTTGAACGAATCCTTAATGGTAATCTATATTTTTGACAAGTCTGAAATGCATCAAATAATTATGTAAAATTTTTTGTAAATATACTGGACTTAAATTTTTGCTTTAAAATATATTCCTATAAAACAAATTGATTTGACAACGTACAGATTCAAACTTTTACTACAATTAACAAGAAAACTTTGGGATACGCTAAGAATGTCATTATCTATGAAGTGTGAATTATTCTTGAATAATATTACTTGGAAAACTGGAATTTATATCTTTGAAGTTCGGAAACTATTAAATAAACTTTTAGAAATTACACGAAAAATAAAACTTTAGATGAATATGAAATGTTAATTGCATAAGACATTTAAAATTTATATTAACTTTGTTTTTTAAATATTAGATGATACAGATTCATTAAAAGTGTTCAGTAGTGTGCAAAAAAATTACTAAAGTACTTTCTGCTTCAAAATATTTATTTCTTCTATTAAATAGAATAAAATAATTTTCCAGAGTACAAATAGTTAAATGGAAAAAATAACTGCGTTACAGGAATTTAATAACTAAAATTTATATAAAATTTAGTCTTAATGTGTGGAGGTTAATACTAATACGCTTATGAAATGCTTGCTAAACCTTATTAGCTATTATAAGCAGTTATCAAGGTCTAATTCTAGATTACTTTTGTAAGATTCCACATAAAATAATTTAGACATTATTACTCTAGAATAACAAACTTGGAGATATGCATTTTTCCTCTCATACAAACCTATTTATAGGGTTTATTACTTATTGGCAACGCTGAAAACTAGCACAGACCATATTAGTGGAGGATAACTAACCCCATCCGCTAGTTAGTTGTAGACTGGCTACTCCGCTTACTCACGCCCGTCGGTTGAGTAACCACTTATGCTTTCTGGGAGGACTAATAGGGGGACAGGGTGGCGGGCCAATTTGTATAAATAGCTCCAGGTTTGTATGCTAGGAAAGATACAAACTTTTCCAAGTTGATTTGTTCAGACACAAATACAAACCATTAGCTATTTATAGGGGTGAATTACTCATAAGGAGGAAGTTCTACCAGCTGCCCTTGGCTATGACCCAGGGTTCTCTCATTTGACCTGATTGAATTGGTAGGAACCCTACCCTTAAAACAGTTGTTACAAGTAACTCGCTGATAGCAGCATGTAGAAGCTTGTGTGAGAGACTAGTGTCTTGTCTATACGCAGGAACTTGAGTATAAGCATAGTTTTAAGACTTGACCAATATCCTCCCTAAAGAGGTATTGGGGACGTAACAAAGCATACATACAATGCTCGGGATGCACGAGGGAAATGAGGGTGCAGAGTTGAGGTCAGCTATGCTGTGGCCTTGCGGTGCTGTTTCCCCAAGAGGGGTGAAGGTGAAAGGAATGAGCCACTCTCTTTCACCAATGACTAACCTGGGCAACCTTAGCCCTCAACCCTCTGCTACCTGTCCATTAAGGAGCTCGAGGCATTTAGACCAATGGAAAGTCAAATTGTTCCTGTGGGTTATGTCTTGTAGGTAGTGGGCGGTGAAGGTAATCAGACGCTTCCACACGCCTGCTTGCAGTACCTGTGCCACAGTTCTTCTTCTTGAACGCCAGGGACGTTGCAATGCCCCTGACGTTGTGAGCTTTGTCGATTGGACAGAGGAGGATCCGGAATAAGAATTTTCAAAACTTTCCTGTTCCACGAGGAAATTATTTCTTGTGACCTGTGCTAGACCTTACCCATGATAACGAAAGTTGCTTGCACACAGGGACGGGCTGTTGCTGCTATTTATTCTTTCTTTCTTTTTTTTTTTTAGTAACTACTCTCCTTACTGAACATAGCAGCTGGTCTGGGTCTTCAGTCCAGCACAACCAGATTGAGTCTTGGCAACAAACTCAAGGGCATAGCTGAGGATTACTTCTCCCCATCTCCTGGAGTAGGAGACTTCAGCAGAAAGACAATGTGGTTCACTCTTTCTTGGCCAAAGCAAACGCAAGAAGGAACAGTCTTCCATCTGAACCTGTCGTAATGGTTCGTAAGGGGGACCCCTCAGTGACCGACCTGATCCAAGTAACAAGGAGGTCTAAGCTCTGGTTGGGGACAAGTAAGGTCTTATGTATGAGCAAAGAAGTTTACACAAGGAGAAAGTATAGAATCCTTGCAGTCTGAAGGTGAGACAGAAGGCTGAGCAGTAGCCTTTGACGGCAAAGACGGAGAGAAGAATTACTTTCTGAAGGTATACAAGGAACTCCGCTATAGATGGAACAAAGGCATCGAGGAAAAGGATACCCCTTCGACAACACCAACCACAGAAAACTGAACCCCTTCTTCTGGTAGACTTCCTCTGGATTTCCCGAGGTGTCCGGCCATCTTTTTGCAACAAGTTGCAAAAAGCAACTTTGTAAGTTGCTGCTGGACAGTCTCCAGACATGAAGCCGAAGTGAAGCTACGGTTTTATGGAAGATACTGGCTTGTGGTTGTTTGAGCAGGTCTTACCGTGGAGGGAGCTCCCTCAGATCTCCATGAGGAGTGGCAGAGGGTCGGGGAATCATTCTGCATGATACCATGGCAGAGCTATGAGTCATTTGCAAGTTGTTGCTTGCTTGTACCTGGTCGAGGACTTTTTCATCAGACTGAACAGACAAAATGCATAAGCATCCAGGTTTATCCACAGTTGTTGGAAAGCATCTTGCCAAAGAGCTTGGGGATCAATATAATGAAAACATGAAATTCCAGGCTGTTGGGAACAGATCCACAGTCGGGGTACCCCACAAAGTCAGGAGTTTGTTGGCTATCGAAGGATTCAAAAGACATCTCGGTGCCAACTTTATGCTTCGCTCTGATTATCTTGCCTGATAGCACATTTTGCTTGCACGGAATGAAGTAAGATGCTAGTCAGTTTTCTTCTGCTGCAAAAAGGTACCACCCTGTTTGTTCAGATAGGCTACTACCATGGTGTAGTCGCTTGCCAACACTACGGAGTGCCCCACCAGGACCTGGTGGAACTTTTTGGGGGCCAGAACTTTATAACATATATATCATCTCCTGCATAGTTGTTTTCCACGATTCTTTCTTTTTCATGATGAGGTTTTCCAATTTCTGACTGACTTCCATTCCATTCTTCCCTGTATTTGTTATCCCATTGATAATTTAATTCTACTTGATCATGTGTGGAACTGTTTGATGTTGAAACACGAAGTTAAATTTTGACGGTCAGGATTTAAGAATTATGCAATACATACAGACCTTTATTGGCCCTTTTACGAGTATTCATTGTGATAGTGAGGTTAAGTATTCGGTAACAAAAGTATAGCAGCTATTAAGAACAGAAAGGGGAAAGAAAGAGACTGAATAAGTTTTACTCTACTTCCATTGATATTATTCAGTGCTTGAATATTGTCAAGTTTTGTTGCAAAACAATTTTGTAGAGGATTAATTTTTTAAATTTTGTATTTTCCCATAAAATAACTCTAAAAGGAGTGGACAAAATGTGGTATGTGGTGGATAAAAATGTTAGTACTACACAAATTATACGTTATTTGTAGTTGTAATAAAATTACCGTGGTAATTTTATTGGACTGGAAATCTGTGATATTGATTAATATCGGGGTTTAAAGTAATATTCAGTGATTAACTGAGAATGTATATGCAGATAAGAAATAATATAAAGTACTATGAATGAGTAATTGATTCTGTTATATAGTAACCCATAAGTGCACAACAGCCATGTGCCCCAGAAGCCATGCGGGACATGGATGTGCATCCCTGTGTTTCGGATCTCTGGTTGCCATACACTAGCCCACAACTGTAACCTTGTTTCATAGCTCCATGTCGATGCACCTCCGAGATCTTGGCTTGGATCCCACTGGCTAACCTGGTAACCAGGTGGTATTGGTGTCAGCCTGTTTGACCCCAGTCGGTGTCAAGGACCTTCGATCTCAGGAGACCAGTAAACCTCAAATCATTCATTCATTCATTCATTGTCCCTCAGGGACGCATTAATTATCCCCCACGGCCGATGTATGTGACCTGGTCAGTGACCTTGCGTTGCGACACACGTCGTGGCCTGTCTCTCGGCCAGTGTTTCGTTCTCATTTAGTCAAGTTGGTAGACAATACCTTAATTGGCAAGACATCTTCACCCCCAGTGTCAAAGCTTCTTTCCATTTTTACTTCTTCGTCAGGGCTAGGGACAAATCCTGCCACAAACACTTGCTCGGAAAATTGCTCCCATAGAAATGGTCTGACAGTACACAATTCATCAATTATTTATCCTTCCCTGTTTTGACAAAATAGATGATTGCATATTAATGGGTTACTTTATCTTTTTACTTAAACGCTGTTAGGAGTAGGCGACCCCCATTAAATTTCGTCGGTATTGCGGTAAACATTTTGTTAAAACTTTACAATTTTGTATGAATGAGAATGGTGAACTACTAGAAACTTGCTATAAATAATTAGTTTTTATAGTTCATTTGTTGATTTTTTTTTTTTTTTTTATTAATGTAATAAACAGAAACTAAGTAGATATTTTGATCATATAACTTGCGCTGAAATAATTTTGCTACTTAATAGATCCCCGGCATGAAGGGCTGCGCAAAAATGACCTTCCTTAAAATGATTCACCAAAAACGCTTCGCGCAAAATGCCTCGCAGTAGAGGTCTCGCCAGACAGGCTTTGCAAAATAGAGGTCGTTGAGCTAATAGCGCAGAATGGTCCCGTTCCCTAAGAATAACCATTAAAGTTACTGTAATAATAGTAGACACGCCACATTACTCTGTATAGAGGTGTTACTTCATAAATACAATTTTGGACACAAGATAAGGAATCTTATATTATTCTTACAATAGGTAGTTCTTGGATGCAGGAACAACCGTTTGACAAAAAATTTTCAGACCGCGTTTTCTTTTAAATACTCTTCCAAAAAAGAAAAGAAAAATCTATATTTCCACCTTTCTGGGAGGTCTTGAATATCCCAAGCCTATTTCGTTGCATTCATATCTTTCAGAATACTGTTATTTTTTTAACATTGCATTAAAAGTATTTCCCCCAATTTGAATAATCTAGATAGTGAGACCACATATTTAAGGTGAAATGGTCCTGGATATGCTTTTATCCAGAGGGGCTTATTGTGTTTGATCTTAAACCAGAGTAACGGTGTATAAAACCCCATCCTTGAAAACCATTAAAATAAAGACGATCGTATATATGTATTCAGAAATGGCGATATGACTGAAGTTCTTATCATCCAAATTTTTAAATAGATTGGAACTATAAACGCATAAATTACTTGAAAACTAAGAATAATTACTTTACCTTTCAAGATACTAAAAACTGAAAATAGAACAATACAATACTCTTCAGGTGATAATGTTGTAGTAGTAGTAATAGTAGCACAAGTGTTATATCTACTAAAAAAGAATTTTAAGTATAATTGTAATATCATTTACTGAACTCCTTGAAAAGGCCAACTGCATGTTTGAAAATTTATTCTAAAATGTATAAACGTAGTAAGCATGAAAAGGACTTCTTAATTAGCTTATTATTCTGATCTTGAAAAAACACGCTCGATATATATAAAAAGCCGAATAAATTGCTTAAACAGTTAATCGTTCCGGCATAAAACTAACCTCATCTTAATTATTTTTTTACTTTTATTGATCTTCCTTTTTATAATATGATATTTTTGGAAGGGCCTTTGAAACGTGAATACGGTAGTTAATGCAGGAAATTAAGCTTAGTTTACTTTTATTTCTCTGAAATATGGATACAATTCGGGAATTTTAAAAATACTATTAATTTCTTTGATCATAGATCAAATCTTAGGATAATACTAATATTGCAAAAGGTCGCTTAACTTTCATTGTTATTTTTCTATTAACTTTACCCTGCTTAAAATTTAAATAGCAAAAGAAAATTATCATAAACATATATTTGTTTACCTAAAATTATCGCCAATGATAGAAAACCAAATTTAAAAGCGGCTAAAAAAATATTGAATATAGATAGAGGAATGCTCAATAGAAACTAAAGCTATGTTCTAATATGAATTTGATAAACTTTTTAACGTCCAATATCGTGCACGAGTTGCTTCAGTTTCGTCCAGTATAGATGATTATTCCATTTCCATAAATACTCTTGTATCCTAGTTACTAGATTATACATTATCTTCATGGAAAGACGTCACTAGTTTTCAATAACTAATTGAAATAGTAATCAATGTAAGATTTAGCTGATAATATAAGTGTAAGGAAGTGTAGTCTGCATTAATGAAATCGCCTGCTCCACTGATAAATGTAGTCCTTATCTTAAAGTATCCCGCTGGTACATTTCATGTGCAAAAATATCACGGATGTGATCTGTAGTAGAAAATTTGCACTTGCATATTGGATATTTTTTACCAGGCTGGAGAGAGAGAGAGAGAGAGAGAGAGAGAGAGAGAGAGAGAGAGAGAGAGAGAGAGAGAGAGAGAGTGAGTGTGTGTCTGGTCTCTGCATTTCATATATGTCGAGTATAACATAAAAATCACTAAACAGCAGAACTTTTTTTTTTTGGGCTTTTTTTTTTGTGATTGCAGGGTATACCCACCCGAGGTCTTGCGGGGCATAGGGCATGCAATTCTAAGGTTTAAAGGCCACTCATGAATGGTAAAGGCAAGGGACAGTGACATTTCCCTATCAAGTAGGACAATGCCCTAGACTGACCATGTATACACAATTATGATCAGCGCCCAAGCCTCCTCTCCACCCAAGCCTCCTCTCCACCCAAGCTAGGACCAAGGAGGGTAAGGCAATGGCTGCTGATGACTCAGCAAATAGACCTATAGGCTCCTCCATATCCCTTATCATTAGCTCACAAGGATGGTGAGGCTGCAGCTACCAATGAAACTAACAAGTTTGAGCGAGATTCGCACCACAGTCTGGCGTTCACCAATCAGGGACGTTACCACATCGGCCGCCACAACCCTAATGAGACAATTAACCCAAAATATGCCATACAATTATTTAATAAAACCTAGCTAAAAGATCATTATGAATACGTGAAGTGAATTGTAATTGACAGTCATAGAGTATATTAGTATTTAGTGCAGTTAGAAAAACTGGCTAAATGAAGTTTGTTTAAGATTAATTGGAATGGAAGAGATTTTTTTTGTTTGAGAAAACCTGAATGTTCGATTATAGTTGAATGTAGCTTATTGGTATTATGCTGACAATGAGGTTTGGAAGGGCCTTTGAAACGTGAATACGGTAGTTAATGCAGGAAATTAAGCTTAGTTTACTTTTATTTCTCTGAAATATGGATACAATTCGGGAATTTTAAAAATACTATTAATTTCTTTGATCATAGATCAAATCTTAGGATAATACTAATATTGCAAAAGGTCGCTTAACTTTCATTGTTATTTTTCTATTAACTTTACCTTACTTAAAATTTAAATAGCAAAAGAAAATTATCATAAACATATATTTGTTTACCTAAAATTATCGCCAATGATAGAAAACCAAATTTAAAAGCGGCTAAAAAAATATTGAATATAGATAGAGGAATGCTCAATAGAAACTAAAGCTATGTTCTAATATGAATTTGATAAACTTTTTAACGTCCAATATCGTGCACGAGTTGCTTCAGTTTCGTCCAGTATAGATGATTATTCCATTTCCATAAATACTCTTGTATCCTAGTTACTAGATTATACATTATCTTCATGGAAAGACGTCACTAGTTTTCAATAACTAATTGAAATAGTAATCAATGTAAGATTTAGCTGATAATATAAGTGTAAGGAAGTGTAGTCTGCATTAATGAAATCGCCTGCTCCACTGATAAATGTAGTCCTTATCTTAAAGTATCCCGCTGGTACATTTCATGTGCAAAAATATCACGGATGTGATCTGTAGTAGAAAATTTGCACTTGCATATTGGATATTTTTTACCAGGCTGGAGAGAGAGAGAGAGAGAGAGAGAGAGAGAGAGAGAGAGAGAGAGAGAGAGAGAGAGAGAGAGTGAGTGTGTGTCTGGTCTCTGCATTTCATATATGTCGAGTATAACATAAAAATCACTAAACAGCAGAACTTTTTTTTTTTGGCCTTTTTTTTTTGTGATTGCAGGGTATACCCACCCGAGGTCTTGCGGGGCATAGGGCATGCAATTCTAAGGTTTAAAGGCCACTCATGAATGGTAAAGGCAAGGGACAGTGACATTTCCCTATCAAGTAGGACAATGCCCTAGACTGACCATGTATACATAATTATGATCAGCGCCCAAGCCTCCTCTCCACCCAAGCTAGGACCAAGGAGGGTAAGGCAATGGCTGCTAATGACTCAGCAAATAGACCTATAGGCTCCTCCATATCCCTTATCATTAGCTCACAAGGATGGTGAGGCTGCAGCTACCAATGAAACTAACAAGTTTGAGCGAGATTCGCACCACAGTCTGGCGTTCACCAATCAGGGACGTTACCACATCGGCCGCCACAACCCTAATGAGACAATTAACCCAAAATATGCCATACAATTATTTAATAAAACCTAGCTAAAAGATCATTAGGAATACGTGAAGTGAATTGGAATTGACAGTCATAGAGTATATTAGTATTTAGTGCAGTTAGAAAAACTGGCTAAATGAAGTTTGTTTAAGATTAATTGGAATGGAAGAGATTTTTTTTGTTTGAGAAAACCTGAATGTTCGATTATAGTTGAATGTACCTTATAGGTATTATGCTGACAATGAGGTTTGGGGACAATTTTTTTTTTTTTTCAAATAAAATTCAGGAAGGTACAGCAAGGTCTTGTACTATCTCGAATCCACTTATGTAATTCTTTTTTAATATGTATGCATGCACGTATATATTTACATATGTAAGCAGATACAGTACATAGTAAAAAGAAAGTTAAATTTCACTCTTTGGCCAGAATTGGATGGTTTATGTGTTTAAATACCGAAACTATCCATACGCGTATATATCCACATCATCATTAGACATACTGTATAGTGAAATCTGTGTAGTTAGTTTTGGCTCTTTGAGAAAAAAAATGGATGGGTTTCCTTTATATAACGAGATTATATTACGAGTGAAATAAATCCTTTTACTGAAATAATAAAATGGATGTAAATCCTCCTGGTCAGATATAACTGAATTTCCAAAACACTGCCCATTAATGAAAAAAAAAAAATACAGCTGCATTTCGATATTAATAAGCTTTTCTTATCATATATGAATTAAATATGTGATCAAAAGCTTGTCTTTTTTTGTGGGGGGGGGGGGGGTAATTATGGAATGATGTAGAATTTCCGATAGCAATTCATTCCGTTAGTGATAAACTATTTTTACAGTTTAGTATATAAGCAGCTTACGATTTGTCCTCACCTTTTTTAATCAGCTTGCGTGATTGAGCTGCAATATCTATGCGAAGCTGCAAAAAGGTATTTTATGTCAAAGGGATTGTAAATAAATTTTATTGCTACAATTTAAAAAACTTTTGTGACCAATACCATCTAGTAAATAATATGAGTAATAACCATGTGTGGATCAATGTCCAAGAGTTGTAAATAGCCTTACATTTTGATATTTTATAATTTTACGTGAATTATTAAAAGTAGAACGCAGATATTTAAGTCTACACGTGTAAATGTTTCTAATTTCGTTAGTTTGCATAATATTCAGAATGTGAGTCTTTAATGGTTTTTGGTGTTCAATCTATCTTTAGGGAATACTTTATTTCTTACAATTGGCCCCGTTTCAATATTTTGCTCTCCTGATTGTTCTTCACCTGCTGACCCTCCTCTTAATATTTTAAACCAAACCTTGCCGTGTATCAAATTCCTTACCCAATTTTGATATTAATCTTGGCCACCGCAGTTCAGTTCTTTGCATGTTGCAGAATATTTTAAATAATTCTGACCATCCTTTACATTTAGATCATCAGAGACTGTACCATCCTGTACTTCGTACTAAATATGCAGTTAATTCGAAGTCTTGCCTCGTCAGTCATGAGGTTTAATACTATAGATTTTAAGTTTCATTCCATCTTTGATCAGGTTCTGGAATGATCTTCCTAACCTCTTGGTTGAGTTGGCGGAACTACAGAAGCTCAAAATTGTTGCAGTTAATTCTCTGATGAACAGTGATATATATCTTTTTCATTTTGTTGGTAATCTTACCAAATTTAATAACTTTTCCTAGTTTGTCACAGCTGATTTCCCTGTTGGGGAATTTAATCCATTTTATCTTATACATTCTATAGCCTACATACAAAATATTACTCCTGTAAAAGTTGTAGAGGGTATAAAATAGTTCTTTTCGTCACCCATTTATCGAGAATTATATTTCATTATCAACATATAAAAGTACCCTAATAGTCTTTGATGTTTATAATAGATCTAGTAAATCCCTTTTATAACTCCAAGCTTTTTCTTCAACTGCCACTTGCATAAGTACTTTTGAATCTGCGATAAAACATTTCACTTATTTGCATGTCTCAATTATTTTGGATGTATCCACTGTTTAGAAAATTTCAACGTAATTTTGTATAATTCTATTGTCTTATAATAAGCTCAAAACATCCAGTGA
>NC_090733.1:98579256-98589256 GCF_036898095.1 Palaemon carinicauda | reverse complement strand
AGGTTAGAGAGAGAGAGAGAGGGGGGGCGCGTGCTAGATGTTAGAGAGACAGGAGGGAGGAGTTTGAGAGAGAGAGAGAGAGAGAGAGAGAGAGAGAGAGGGGGGGGGGGGGGTAGGGGTTAGAGAGTCGGGAGGGGTTACATAACAATTCTTCTTTCAAGAGTTTAACTACTGCACTGTAATTGTTCAGTGTCCACTTTCCTCTTGGTAAGAGTAGAAGAGACTCTTTAGCTATGGTACGCAGCTCATCTAGGAGAAGGACACTCCGAAATTAGACCATTATTCTCTAGTCTTGGGTAGAGCCATAACCTCTATACCATGGTCTTCCACTGTCTTGGATTAGAGTTTTCTTGCTTGAGGGTACTGTCGGGCATACCATTCTATCTTATTCATCTTCTTGTTTTGTTAGTTTTTATAGTTTATTTGGGAAATATTTATTTTAAAACTGTTCTTTTTTGCCCTAAGCATTACAGAAACCATAAAACCTTGACATGTTGATCCTAAATGAACATGTGAAAAAGTATACTAATATTATTTTTCAAAACAAATGGTAGTACAATGTGTATGTTTTTTAAAACAAATATTATCGCAGCAAGTTACAATTCTTAAGAGGCTTTTCAGATCAGTAAATTGCTCGGTTATTTTTTCGTAGGCTAAAGACATACTTTTCTCATTATAAAAACTTACACATAAATCCCTGTAAATAGCGTGTTCTCTTTTATCTTCCGTCTATGTATGTAAATAAGCCAATGAGCAAATAAGACGATGCCAGGTAAAAGTAGTGGTGTGACTTGGCAAGTATACTTAGTAGAAGCCCTTCTAGAAATAATTAACTCTGGGAGACGTCAAAGCTAAAAAGTCAAAGTAAAGGGAATTAGGGAGTGGATAAATTCCTTCGGAATTACTTTTATAAAATCTAAGTAAATTTGACTTTAAGAAGTTTAGAATAAAGTAAACAATATAGGTTCTAACTTTTACAGAAATTATGGTTGCTAGATGGAAAATGGAGATATCCCATGTCAAGGAAGTGTACCCCATGGTTAGTTATTATAAACCTAAACAGGATTATTTGCTTTCTATTTAGGGTTTTGGTTATTATAATTATGCTTGATATTGCTGTTGCCATACTCATACTGTCAGTCATCTTTGTCTAACTGAAATTGTAAAATAATAAGTACTGTTTGTTTTATCCAAGGTAATTTAATGTAAATAAAACTTAAGCGATCTTAAAACTATATGGATTTCAAAAACATTCCGATTCTAAGTTGAATTAGGCCGAATAGTTGAATATTTTTTTTTTTGGGGGGGGGGGGGGGCGTTTAATAAAATGAATATAATCTGTTTTCCGTGTAGCTCTACTGCACTCGGAAACTCTTAATTATTTGATTTCCTTATTAATGGACCCATGTTCCATAAATGATTGAGATCATAAATTATTTGTCTTAATTTTGTGAAACCTGATTATAACTTTTGATGAAACCTTAGAATTTGCCAGTTAATGGTATCTTATTCCCCAAAGGAAATCCAAATCTTTATCATCCTCAGTTTAATTAAAAATTATATTCTCGTAAATAATTAACATATTCTAATTAAGAGTATATCATCATGATTACCGTGTTCTTGACCTGTTATCTACTCTCGTGGGGATTTTAAAAACTCAAGTTATATTTATGGGGCCTTAATTAATTCAGTCAACAGATGTGGATTCTTTCGCTCACCTAATTATATGCTGCATATCATTTTTTTTTTTCCGTAAACATCAGCGGTTTGGCCATTTCTCTTCCCGTGTGGCGGTGAGGAGGGGAACAAGATAGGTGCCGTCAGAGTACCTCAACGCTGTGCACTGTAGACATTCCTTATAGGTTTATCAGTGTGCCTTTGGTTCCTATCTTTATATCTTCCTACTTTATCCTTTTTGTTGCCCAACTTGTAAATTTTACTTCAAAATTGCATGTAGAGCTTTTGCGCTAGATACTCAAGGTTTAGATTAAGGTTATGAATGGCAGAGACAAGGGACAGTAACACTCCCCTAGCTAGCAGGACAGTGCCGTAGACACTGACTCTCTCAGCCGAAGCAAGGACCTATGAGGGCCAAGTGATGGCTGCTGAGACTCAGCAAGTAGACCTATAGACTCCCCCATACGCTACAGGACGGTATTGAGCTTGCTGAATAGTCCCACAGGCCCCAGCACCAGACTTTTTGGTCCAAATAATAAATCCAATTCCATCCCGGGCGAGGAAGAACGCTACAATGTCACTTGGGAACCGTTGTAACTCTTGATGGAAGATTGACATGAGAAAACCGGGTAATAATTATACAAACTTTTTCGTTTTGGTTTCATGAATAGTTTCCTTAATAGAAATTAGATACCACGAACTTTATCATTGTATGCATATTGTAGCAGGTTTAATAAGGTGCAAATACTTAAAATTTAACATGAATTATATTTTTTTAAAAGTGCTACCAGAAATAGCGGACTCTTCGGTTCAAATTGAGCGATCGAAATATTGATCTTCAAAACAAAAACTTAGTCAGTTTTTATGATTCAATCCTTATTTACCAAAGTCCCATTAGATTTAATTATACCTGTAACAAATGATATTTTTATAGAGTTGATAGAATTGTGTGTTTCAGAGTCGTATTTTACTTGTAACGGTCAGTTTTTCTTTCAATGATATGGTCTTTCATTGGGTTCCCTCTGTCTCCTGTTTTAGCAAACATTTTTATGGAAATTTTTTGAACAACTTTCACTGAAATTCTAGATTTTGATATTACATTGGTGAGATATGTTGATGATATTTGCTGCTATTCCGTGTTTTCTTAATATTGATAACCCCTTAGTCTTTAAACAATCTCTATCCTTCAATTAAGTTTAAAGTTGAAATACAAAATAATAAGGAATTACGCTTCTGGGACACACTGGTAAACTCTTTGGAAGTTGGCTGTCCTAAATTCAAGGTTTACAGAAAAAAACTCATTCAGATTCATATATCCATGCATTTTCAAACCATACAAAGTTAGAGTAGTAATATCAAATGTTCAATCAGAGACAAGAAAACTAACCAAAGGGGTACCTCAAGGCAGTGTACTAGGTCCTCTCATGTTTGAAATTTACATGATTGAACTGTAAAATATACTTGAAACTCACAGAGTTAAATTTAAAATATACGCTGATGATACACAATTCTATTTCCCAATAGAATCAGTTGATGAAGCGAAAAAAAAGATACATGAAATAATGAATGACATTAAGGCTTGGATGTTAACAAAAAAGCTCAAGCTCAATGGAGATAAAAGTGAATGTGTTATTTTTGGAAATGAAAAAGATATAAAAAGAATTGAATGCTTCCAACGAATTGAAATAGGTCAATCGATCATTGACCTAAAGAAATCTGTCAGAAATCTTGGAGTAATCATGGTTGATAGACTGACAATGAATGAACATATAAACAATATGGTAAGAAATTGTAACTATCATATTAGAAACATAGCATTTATTAGTAAATACTTAGATGAAAAATCTATGGCCATACTCATTAATCACCACATATTTTCAAGAATTGATTACTGCAACTCACTGTTCTATGGCTTACCAAATTATCAGCTGAAGAAAATTCAGAGAGTACAAAACAGAGCTGCTAGATTAATAAAAGGACTACACAAAAGGGAAAGAGTTACCCTTGCACTAATCAAATTACACCGGCTGTCGGTAAAATCAAGAATTGAATACAAGCTACTCTTAATAATGTTTAAGATACTGAACCAAAATGAACCAAAATATCTAAAAGAATGCCTGAACAAACAAATGTTAACATAAGACACATGAGTGATAAACATAGGCTATCTGAACCAAGAACAAATAGTAAATTTGGTGAAGTGGCTTTTAGCTACTGTGCGCCTAGACATTATGATAAACTGCCAACTGAAATGAAGGACCTAAAGGGAAGAATTGAATTTAAGAAGAAACTAAAGACATTACTTTTCACAAGATCATATGATTTGGAAGTGCTACAATCAAAGAATTGTATAAGTTATAATGAAAATGTTTCGTTAGATGATTGATATGGACCCGCCCGAGAAGTAGTTCAGTCGACTTCAGTGGAGGGTTGGATTCAAACTCAAAACAAGTAAACAAGTACAAGAGCTACAAAATTAGGGGTTATTTTTAACTTATTTTTAAGGGCGTATAAAGTATGTGCCCATGAATTTATTCTATATGAAATCAGTCATCTTAAAAAGGTTTTAAAAAATCATGACTATGATTCTGGGTTTATTGAGAACGTACACATAGAAGCTAAGAAAACATACTATATATATATATATATATAATATATATATATATATATATATATATATATATATATATATATATACGTATATATATGTATATATACATATATATATATATATATATATATATATATATATATATATATATATATATATGTATATTATATATACAAGTGTATATATATACACACGCACACACATATATATATATAATATATATATATATATATATATATATATATATATATATATATATACAAATGTATATATATATATATATATATATATATATATATATATATATATACATATATATATATAAATATATATATATATATATACAAATGTATATATATACATATATATATATATATATATATATATATATATATATATATAAAATCATATATAAGAATATATGCATATATATATACATACATATATATATATATATATATATATATATATATATATATATATATATATACATATGTATATATATATATATACATATATATATATATATATATATATATATATATATATATATATATATATATATATATATATATACATAATTTGTATACATGATATTAATATATATATATATATATATATATATATATATATATATATATATAATTTGTATACACGATATATATATATATATATATATATATATATACTGTATATATATTTATATATATATATATATATATATATATATATATATATATATATATATATATATATATATATATATATTTAAACATCTGACTTTGCCGGTGGATATATATTTATAGCTTACGTCCCTGACGTCACAGCAGAGAATTCAAGACTCGCGGCAATCGTAGATTGGATAGCTGGGTGTACTACTAGCTCCAACACTCACCAGGTATCTGGAACCATTCCAGGAATCCTCAGATCTTCCCTGACGCCATTACTGGCGACATCATTGGAATATTCACTCGTCTTAACCTTCGATTTTTGCAGTATCTTTGGTGAAGTACTTGTTTTTTGGTTAATTAGCTTTTGCTTGATTGGATTTACTTACAGATATTCCTGAACTCTTAAGATTTGATTTGTTTTTGACCTTTGCTCGATTGATCTCTCTCTGGAATTTTCCAAAATGGCTGAACCTTCTCCAGTTTATAGAAAGTGTGCGAAAGGCTGTAAAACCTACCTTCCTAAAGCCTCTATCCATCCTCACTCTATATGCACTAAATGTAGAGGTAAAGTTGGTTCTTTAATGGATCGATATGATGAATGTTTGTTGTTATCTGAAAGTGGGTGGCTCAATTTCAATCGATACACTCGTAAGATAGAGAGAGATAGGGTTAGAAAAAGTTCTTCTCGATCTAGAGAATTTTCCTCTCATTGTGTCCCTGAACCTATTCCTTCCCCTGTAGTGGTATTTCATGAACCTCCTACTGTTACCGCTGAACCCTCACTTAATGATATGATGAGTGCTATACAAGCCCTTGGAGTGAGGATTGAGTCACTTGCTACGGACAGGACCCAACTTATGTCCGACCTAAATATGCTTAAGTGTGCCAGTGTTAGTGCCAAAAGTGGTATTAGTGCCAAAAGTGCGGGAAATGTGTTCAGTGCTGTGGAGGGTGTGTCTGCTCATGCTTATCGTTCACCTAGCCTTAAACCTCTTTCAGGCTCCCCAACCCCTAGGAGAAGGAATGTCGAGCGGCGAAAGGGAATGAGAGGCGTAACCGTATGAGCAGACGTCCCCTCGAGTGTTGCTGGTGACGTTTCACGTAACACTCGCCCTCACCATGGGAAAGGTGAGATTAAGTTTACTTCATCTTCGGATGACGCTTTGGTTAACAAAGAATATAAACGCAACTGGCGTCAAGTTTCAAGACCTTTCAAAAGGAAAATGACATCAATTGATATAAGTCATTTATTGCCTCAAAGGCCTGGCTGTAGCCATTGGAGCAGTCCAGAACATTTGTCTTCTTCTGAAGAAGGCTCTCCTGCCAAACGTCCTCTTAAAACGTCGGTTTCGGACAAACTTCCAGTGATTGCGATGCAAGTTCCTGGATCTGTTGTGTCGTCTCGACGTTACAGATGTGACGTGGGTGAGCAAGTTGACAATTTTATCGCTGACGTTTCGGTCATAACTTAACCTCAAATTGACCCTAAATTAAGTCTGTTACAAGACATGCAGCTTAAACTTTCGTCTATCATGCAGTCTTATCAATGAGTTCCTGAGCATCGTGAAACTTTGCAAGCTGATTGTCGTAACTCGGTTAAGCTTGATCTTAAACGTCAAGTTTCGAAACGTGAAGCTGAATGTCAAGCTGAAGTTTTGCCTGAGAATATCGTTCGCCAAGCAGTCAAACGTGACGCAGAACGTCAGGATAAACGTGACGTCGATCGTCTCCCAAGTCAAGTTTGACATGACGTCGAACTTCAAGCTGATCTTGATAACAATCGACAAGATGATGCTGGATGTCAAACTGGTGCACACGGCACTCAACGTCTAGTTCGCGCACAAGCGCGCAAAGACGTTATTCCAGCTGAAGTGTTATCGGAAGAAGAGGTTGATTTTCCTCTTTCTGCAGCTGAACTTTTAGAAGACTTATCAGAGGAAGAAGAGCCTAAGACTGCACAGCAGTCCCTAGACCTTAAGAAGATTATGAAAGTGTTCACGGAAGAATTTCCTAGTCACTTTGTGCCTGTTGCTCCACGCTCTCCCCCCTTCAGAGTTCACCTTGGGAACAGCAACTCAAGCTCCTATTTTTACTAAGATGGTTCTTTCGAGATCATCTAAGAGAGCTCTAAGATTAATGGGAGACTGGATGCAGACAAAGAGGAATCTAGGCAAGTCGGCCTTTTCATTCCCTCTTTCTAGACTAGCTTCTAGATCAAGTGTATTGTATGAGACAGGAGAAGTTCTCGGCTTGGGAGTACCTGCCTCTGCCCAGGTGGACTTCTGAAGCCTAGTAGACTCTTCTCGTCGATTATCCATGAGGCGTACTAAGATTTTCTGGACAACTTCAGAACTCAACCATCTTCTCAAGGACGTCTTCAGAGCCTTTGAGGTTTTCAACTTCCTCGACTGGACTCTGGGAGCCTTGAGTAAGAAAGTTTCTGCCTTTAAGAATAATGAAAATGTTGTTCAGATTATGTTTTGCATAGACAAAGCTGTTAGGGACGGCTCTAATGAGTTAGCAGCCCTTTTTACGGCTGGAGTTCTCAAGAAAAGAGTTCAAATGTGTTCGTTTCTTTCCCTGGGGGTCACTCCTTGTCAGAGGTCTGAATTTCTGTTTGCGCTGCTCTCTCCTGCGCTGTTCCCACAAGATCTTGTAAAAGAGGTTGCTGCTTCCTTAGCCCAGAAAGACACCCGTGACTTGGTCTCCAAGGTAGCTCGGAAAGTACTTCCGACTTCTTTCTCTAGCAATCAACCAAATGTGGATACGCCTTTGTCTAGATTCATTCCTCCCTTTCTAGGTAAACCCGTCAGCAAGGGTAACTCCAGACCTGATGGAAGAAGAGGAAAGAGGAGGGGGCCAAGATCAGGTCGAAGCAGAGTCTGGCTGCTTTTGACTTCAGACAGTGGTAGGAGCCAGACTGAAGAACTTCTGGTAGGCTTGGGAGAGAAGGGGGGCGGACCAATGGTCCTTTCTTTTGCTGAAGGAGGTATACAAGATTTCTTTCGTCAAGAAACCCCCTTTAGTTCAAGAGCCAATAGATATTTCTCCCAGGTACCGTGAGGACTCAAAGAGACAAGCTTTGCTGCTAAAAGTGTCCCTCTTGTTGGAAAAAGGGGCTGTAGAGAGGGTGCAGGACTTGCAGTCTCCGGGGTTTTACAACCACCTCTTCCTGGTTCCGAAGATCTCAGGGGGATGGAGACCAGTTCTAGATGTAAGCGCTCTAAACGCTTTCATTGTGAAAACAAAGTATTTTATGGAGACTTCCAAAACTGTGCTGGCAGCAGTAAGGAAAGGTGACTGGATGGTCTCTTTAGACCTCCAGGACGCCTATTTTCATATCCCTATTCATCAGAACTTCAAATACTACCTGAGATTTGTTTACGGGAAGGAAGTCTTCCAGTTTCGGGCCATGTCTTTTGGCCTCAGCACCGCTCCTCTTGTTTTTACTAAGCTCATGCTAAATGTAGCAAGTTTCCTGCATTCGACAGGGATCAGAGCTTCTCTGTATCACGACGACTGGTTACTTAGGGCGTCTTCCTTCAATCGCTGTCTGGAGGATCTCAGATTGACATTGATATTAGCAAAGGAACTGGGCCTTCTGGTCAACACAGAGAAGTCCCAACTGTTCCCATCTCAAAAGCTTCTTTATTTGGGGATGGAGATTCAGAGTCTAGTTTTTCGGGCTTTTCCATCACCCAAAAGGATAGAACAAGCCCTTCTAAAGATTCGTCTTTTTCTAGAGAAAGGCAATTGTTCTGCAAGACAGTGGATGAGTCTGCTGGGAACTCTCTCCTCCCTGGAACAGTATGTCTCCCTGGGAAGACTGAATCTCCGCCCGCTGCAATTTCACCTCAATTACTATTGGGACAAGGAGAAAGGCTTAGAGACAGAAAGTATTCCACTTCCAGAGTCTGTCAAAAGTTGCCTACAGTGATGGAACGACACATCCAAACTTCAGGAGGCCCTCTCGCTAGAGCAAAGGAGCCCAGACCTTGTGTTGTGTTCTGACGCTTCGGACTTGGGGTGGGGAGCAACACTGGGCAAACTGGAATGCTCAGGTCTGTGGACAAAAGAACAAGAGAGCCTCCAGATCAACCAGAAGGATCTTTTAGCAGTCCTATTGGCGCTTCAAGGTTTCGAAAACTTTGATTCTCAACAAAGTAGCACAAGTAAACTCAGACAACACCAGAGCGTTGGCCTTCATTTCCAAACAAGGCGGGACCCACACAAAGTCCCTTTACGAGACTGCAAGGGAACTTCTAGTTTGGGCGAAGGAAAGGAATATCACCTTACTCAGAAGGTTCATTCAAGGAGAAAAGAATGTGATGGCAGGCAGCCTCAGCAGAAGAAACCAAGTCATTCCTACAGAATGGACGCTGCATCAGGAGATTTGCAAGAAACTTTGGCGGATTTTGGATCGTCTGTCCATAGGCCTGATTGCAACCTCGAGAACGAAGAGGCTTCAAATGTACTGCTCTCCAGTACCAGATCTGGAAGCAGTCCACATCGACGCTTTCCTGCTGGACTGGTCCCACCAGGATTTGTACACATTCCCCCCCCCCCTTCAAAGTCCTGTGCAAAGTCTTACAGAAGTTTGTCTCCCACGATTGAACCAGATTGACTCTAATTGTGCCTCTATGGCCATCAAGAGAATGGTTCACTGAGGTACTTCAATGGATGGTGGACATACCAAGAAGCCTACCCAAGCGGATGGATCTTCTCAGACAACCGCACTTGAAAAGGTTCTATCAAAACCTACAAGCTCTACCTCTAACTGCCTTCAGACTATCGAGAAACTCACTAGAGCTAGAGGCTTTTCGAAGGAGGCAGCAAGAGCCATTGCTAGAGCAAGGAGAACCTCTACCTTCAGGGTCTACCAGTCCAAATGGGAGGTTTTTCAAGATTGGTGCAAAATCAACTCAATTTCCTCTTCCAGTACCTCTCTGACCCAAATCGCTGAGTTCCTTTTACACCTTAGGAGAAAACGCAAGTTTTCCTTCTCTACCATTATAGGAGCATGTTAGCGGCCGTTTTTAGG
>NC_090733.1:98566756-98571756 GCF_036898095.1 Palaemon carinicauda | reverse complement strand
CATCCGTTTTCCTAACAGCTACAATTGGAGAAACCCAGGGGGATTCGCTCTCCTCGATTATCCCTTGCTCCCTTAATTTATTGATTTCCCTTTCTATCTCTCCCTGGAAATGAATGGGTACCTTATAAGGCCTTAACCTGATCGGCTCCGCCTGCCCAGTTTCAATAGTAAAATGAAATCGATCAATCCTCCCGGGTGGCTCATCTCCAATTGCAAATACATTGGAATAATTATTGACAATGTCACTAACTACACGCTGATATTCTGAGTGACATAATTTTCGCGCTTGCATAATCAAAATCTGAGCGCGTTCATCTGTGCGAGCTGGAGTTGTGGCTCCCAACATCCCATTATAAGCAATTTCACATAACTCTAATTCACACACAGAATCACTTCCTAAAACAACTCTTTTATTTGACAAATTAACTCTCGTTATATCAGATCTGTTATCTTTAATTTCTGTAAAGCCTTTTAATATCATATGGGCCAAATTGTCATGGGGTTTATCTACTACCTTGGTTCCTTTCACAAGAGGGCGACACGGGGTCACAGATATGTCGTAAGGGTCTGGGGGGACAACACTTCTCTCTCAGGTACAGCTGTTACCTTACTTTAACACATGCACTTACTGTCTCATGACTTTCTTTCTGCAAAATGTACTCTCCTGCTTTTACTGTTATTGTATCTTTTCCCCCAAAAAAATGCAAATTTGATTATTAGATATAAAGTCTATTCCTAGGATAGCCTCGATTCCTGGAATTCCCAAGGTGGGCAAGACAAAAAATCATGTGTGAACTTCACAGACCACACCTTAAACTGGGTGTATAGATGTATAGTTTATGTGGAGTTTATTTCCTCCTGGTGTGTCATGAACAATGGATCCCGCTGACTAGTGGATTTGAGGGGAATTTTTTTTCAATCAATGAAACACTGGCTCCCGTTTCAATCAGCGCTTGGATGGATTTATCTTGCAGGTCGATCCTAACTGCTAACATTCCTAGCCGGCCATTACGAGATATGGGACACCGGCCGATGACCTCAGCTCCTATGGCAGTGCCCCCTGGTCCTCTCCCTAGTGCTGCGGGGGTGAGGTCAGGGGTACCGATGGAGGTCCCAGTGCCTGCTCTGTCTCGTCTGTTGTCACTGCTTCCTCGGCTATTGCCTATGATGTCATGTGGGGGCGTGGGGGCATCGAACTCCCTCGCCTCCCCCTTCCTCTGCTCCCATTTCCTAGGACGTTGGGGGGGGGGGTGCGTGCGCCGCAGCCCGGCCACCCTGGGCGTTTTATGCTGGGCCCTCTCGAGATAAATGACCGTAGGCCCGACAAGTGTAACAGCTGGGGGATCCTTGGGTGGGGCACTACACTCGTCGGTGCCCCTCTCCCCCACAGTGCCAACATCTGAAGACTACTAATTTGCTGACTGCATTCCCCCTTAACACTCTTTGGGGGTCGACTTCCTCTCATGGCTGCCAGCTTAGTGGAATTGGCCCCGTTATTCCCAGTCCTTTTTTCTCCGGCAAACTGTCTAAAATGTTTTGTATCGCACTCACTATATCTTCTAATAAGCGATTGTCATCGAAGAAATAACCACATAAATACCAGTCTACTAATCTGCGAATATGTTTACAGGCAATTGCCTTTTTATCACCTTCTGGGAGATTGGCACTCCAGGTTGCAAACGAATCGCATTCCCGAAATATGCGAGTTGCAAAACTAAGAACCGATTCACCTTCCCGTATTTTGGGTTTGTAATTTTCTTTTAGGTCTCCCTTTCTCACATCAGCCAAGGTATACTTTTCAATTAAATGGCGTTTTATTTCAGTATAACTTCCTAAACTTTCTTGTGGCCAACACATTACTTCTATTAGCGGAGCATCTTTCAGCTATCTAATTATTTGAATAGCTTTTTCTTTTTCCGACCACCCATATATGGCAACTTCAAAATCTCTCCAAAACTCTTCAATTGATTGAAACCTATCTTTAGGCCGTAGATCATCGAAAGGCGTAACACTTGCCTGGAGTTCTGGCAACTTTCGAACTACGATTTGCGTATCTTCAATCGGGTGTGCATGTATACATACACTTGTGTGTGTTTGAACTTTGTTTATGTCGTCGGATATACTGTGGTTGCACTCCGCCCCTGTTCTCGTTCCCCCACCAATCTGTTAATAAAATCTTCCAACTGTTCTAACTAATTTTCCAATTGTTGTGTTCTAATTTCCTGTCTATATCCTTCATCAGGAATGCTATGTTCCACTGCTCCATCATTTTCATCTTCTGCAGTAGCAGTGTCTGCTAAGTTAGTCATAGTGTATCGCGGCATCTTGACCTTTTATTTCACCAGCTCAAAGAACAACTTCCCTCACAGCATACACAAAGAGACATATTTTTTACACCTGACACAAATATGACCCGTGCAGACGGATAATGAGATGTCATCATATGGGTTTTCTTCATTTATTAGAAAAGGTTCATTCGGAAGTACAAAATACAGAACTATACTATCAGGTGAGGGTATTATCAACTCGGGTGCTCAACACCCACTAAAACTCCCTTCACTACCAAAATGCAAGATTTGCAAAATATGGTAAGACATCAGTTTTTGTGGAATACTCATGAATATTGAGTTCATTTACCTTGTCGTACAAGAAACCTGCATACATGAATTAGGATATATATATATATATATATATATATATATATATATATATATATATATATATATACATATATATATATATATATATATATATATATATATATATATATATATATGTATAGATATATATACATACGTATATATATATATATATATATCTATATATATATATATATATATATATATATGCATATATATATATATATATATATATATATATATATATATATATATATATATATTGTTTGTATATATATATATATATATATATATATATATATATATATATATATATATTTATATATATATATATATTTATATATATATGTATGCATATATATATATATATATATATATATATATATATATATATATATATATATATATATATATATATATATATATTATATATATATATATATGTATATATATATATATATATATATATATATATATATATATATATTTATCTATATGTATATATATATATATGATTATATATATATATATACATATATATATATATATATATATATATATATATATATATATATATATATATATATATATATATAAATATACATATATATATGTATATATATATATATATATATACATATATATATATATATATATATATATATATATATATATATATATGTATATATATATATATATATATATATATATATATATATATATATATATAAAATATATATATATATATATATATATATATTACATATATATACTGTATATATATACTGTATATATTTATATATTTATATATAAATTTATATATATATATATATATATATATATATATATATATACATACATATACCAAAGGCACTTCCCCCAATTTTGGGGGGTAGCCGACAACAACAAGAAACAAAACAAAAAAGGGGACCTCTACTCTCTACGTTCCTCCAGCCTAACCAGGGACTCAGCCGAGTTCAGCTGGTACTGCTAGGGTGCCACAGCCCAACCTCCCACATTTCCACCACAGATGAAGCTTCATACTGCTGAGTCCCCTACTGCTGCTACCTCCGCGGTCATCTAAGGCACCGGAGGAAGCAGCAGGGCCTACCGGAACTGCGTCACAATCGCTCGCCATTCATTCCTATTTCTAGCACGATCTCTTGCCTCTCTCACATCTATCCTCCTATCACCCAGAGCTTTCTTCACACCATCCATCCATCCAAACCTTGGCCTTCCTCTTGTACTTCTCCCATCAACTCTTGCATTCATCACCTTCTTTAGCAGACAGCCATTTTCCATTCTCTCAACATGGCCAAACCACCTCAACACATTCATATCCACTCTAGCCGCTAACTCATTTCTTACACCCGTTCTCACCCTCACCACTTCGTTCCTAACCCTATCTACTCGAGATATACCAGCCATACTCCTCAGACACTTCATCTCAAACACATTCAATTTCTGTCTCTCCGTCACTTTCATTCCCCACAACTCCGATCCATACATCACAGTTGGTACAATCACTTTCTCATATAGAACTCTCTTTACATTCATGCCCAACCCTCTATTTTTTACTACTCCCTTAACTGCCCCCAACACTTTGCAACCTTCATTCACTCTCTGACGTACATCTGCTTCCACTCCACCATTTGCTGCAACAACAGACCCCAAGTACTTAAACTGATCCACCTCCTCAAGTAACTCTCCATTCAACTTGATATTCAACCTTGCACCACCTTCCCTTCTCGTACATCTCATAACCTTACTCTTACCCACATTAACTCTCAACTTCCTTCTCTCACACACCCTTCCAAATTCTGTCACTAGTCGGTCAAGCTTCTCTTCTGTGTCTGCTACCAGTACAGTATCATCCGCAAACAACAACTGATTTACCTCCCATTCAAGATCATTCTCGCCTACCAGTTTTAATCCTCGTCCAAGCACTCGAGCATTCACCTCTCTCACCACTCCATCAATATACAAGTTAAACAACCACGGCGACATCACACATCCCTGTCTCAGCCCCACTCTCACCGGAAACCAATCGCTCACTTCATTTCCTATTCTAACATATGCTTTACTACCTTTGTAGAACTTTTCACTGCTTGCAACAACCTTCCACCAACTCCATATAACCTCATCACATTCCACATTGCTTCCCTATCAACTCTATCATATGCTTTCTCCAGATCCATAAACGCAACATACACCTCCTTACCTTTTGCTAAATATTTCTCGCATATCTGCCTAACTGTAAAAATCTGATTCATACAACCCCTACCTCTTCTAAAACCACCCTGTACTTCCAAGATTGCATTCTCTGTTTTATCCTTAATCCTATTAATCAGTACTCTACCA
>NC_090733.1:98556756-98561756 GCF_036898095.1 Palaemon carinicauda | reverse complement strand
GCAATATTAAATATTTTACAACTGTTGATTTGAAATCTGGATACTATCAAATACCCATTCAGGAAGACAGTAAATGTAAAACGGCATTTATAGCTAACGATCAATTATTTCAGTTTATTTTTCTTCCTTTTGGTGTTAAAAATACTCCAAGTCATTTCCCTAGAGTAATGATGGCGCTTTTGTCTCCCTTAATTAGCCATAATGTTCTTGTTTATTTAGACCATATCATAATTACAGGGGAAACAGCTGAAGAATATAATAATAATATTCGTAAAGTTTTAGAAGTATTGCGACGTAATGGTATGAAAATAAATTTGTCAAAGTGCAAATTTTTCTGTAAACGGGTCGAATTTTTGGGTCACATAATAACCCCAGAAGGTATCCAACCTTGCCCAAGTAAAGTAGCAATTATTAACAATTTCCCCTGGCCACGTATCCCTAAGGAAGTAGCTGGGTTCCTTGGGCTCGCTGATTAAAATAAATTTGTCAAAGTGCAAATTTTTCTGTAAACGGGTCGAATTTTTGGGTCACATAATAACCCCAGAAGGTATCCAACCTTGCCCAAGTAAAGTAGCAATTATTAACAATTTCCCCTGGCCACGTATCCCTAAGGAAGTAGCTGGGTTCCTTGGGCTCGCTGATTATTATCTTAAATTCATAAGAGGTTTTGGAGAGATAGCAAGACCTTTAGGTGCTCTAAAGAAGCAAGACCCTTAGATGCTCTAAAGAAACAAAAAGTAATAAATTATGGAGTGGAAGAAGAAAGGGCCTTTAACCATTTGAAAGATGCCTCAACTAGTAATGACTTGCTCGCATATCCTAAATTTGATCACCCGTTTTTAGTGACAACAGAGGCGAGTATCTTGGCTACTTGTGGCGTAGTTTCTCAACGAGATGATAAAGGTAGAGAGCAACCAATTTCTTTGCTTCCAGGGCATTAAAAGGGGCAGAAAAGTATTATAGTATATTGGATCGAGAGGCTTAGGCTGTTTTTGGGGTTCTAGAGAGCCATCGGTTCTTTTTATTAGGTCAGTCGATTAAGTTGCAAAGTGATCATCCCCCCCTTACGTGACCTTTTACAAAAGATATTTTACCTTTCGACAAGCGAGATCGATTGAAAGATTGTTAGTTTAATGTAAAGGGTTTTCACCACATATAACATCCCTCAAAGGTTTGGCCTTTTGCACAAAAGTAGAAAGAATGTTGGAGAAGTCATTCAGTCTGTGAAGAAATCTCCAGGCTCTTGCTGGCCTGGTGGAGAAATCAACTGAAGACAGTAGACAAGTTATAGATGTCTTCCCCTGAACAAGTTTGTTCATCAAACAAAGTTCAGGATGGAAACATTCTTTCGGTACCCAAGCATCAATTCTCTCGTAAGTTCCTCCGCTTCTCCCTCTGTACCTATTGAAGATTCTATGCTTAAGACATTGTACTACTATTCAGGTGTTCACTCAGGTGATGACCTTGGTAGCAGCTTGGGCCCATTTGCAGGTGAAAAGCCTGTCTGTGTATCTTAATGATTGGCTGATTTTGGCCTTCTTTGCGTGGCAATGGCTAGAGGACAGAGGTCCGATTCTCGCGTTTTGTCTTGGTCTGGGAATTGGGATAAGATGAGGGAGAAGTCGAATCTCTCACTCAAATAGAGGTTGAAAGACTTAGGCTCGCTGATACATGGCAGTAGCAGGTGTCTTTCCATCAGATGATCATATCAGTTAGCTTAAGTACTGTGACTTTCTGTTCCGCTGAAATCGTAGCTCGGCCCACCTTTATTTGCTGGAGAAACTTGTTCCTTAGGGGGAAACATACCCTCATTTGACCACATACAATTCTTGTATAGGTACATGAATGTATATGTACGTGTATGTATATGCATGTACATAAGTACATACATGTATGTGCTCGTATGAGCATGCATATATGCATATATGTGTATGTATACAATGATATATGTGTACAAAATGCATGTATATGCATGTATAAATATATGAACACATATGCATGCCCATTTGTGTACACATAAATGTACATAAATGTATGTACATCTGCATGGACACTTATATGTGTAAGTCTACACATGCATATTGTGTGTCCAATAACCGTATTTTTAGGATATAGTTTTTTTGTTGTATTTGTGTAAAGGTATATTCATATGTATATAGAATGTATGTATGAAAATTATTTGTGTGTACAACGTGTGGGTATTGTATCTCCTAGTACCTGGCGTTTAAAAGAAGAAGAAAAAAAGTCTCTGTATTAAGAAGATTACTTCATTCTTCCATTCCATTTACCTTTGTTCTGTTCTATTTAGAAAGTTCCTAGAAAATTTGTAGATATATGAGGAAGGGTGAAATTAAAGAAATGGGGATGTTGGTTGAAAATTTATCCTTCCTTTCAGAGAAATGAACAGTTACGTAAAAGGTCCCATATAACGTTATCTACTGAGACCATATACCTTCTTCGCTATTCTCATTCGCCTCATTTAAATGAAAGAAAAAATAATTCGGAAAGGAGAAGAGACGAACTCCGAAGAGAAGAAAAATTTCTCCTTTTAAGTTTTATATCGATGAACATTGTGATTCTCAGTGCTATGAACAAACTAATTTCTTCTTCTTTTCCACATTGATTACACTCTTCACACGGGAATTAGATTTGCTTTCTCTTTGTTCGGTTTATCATTTAACACGACTATGTATTGTTAGGATGACCTCGGTAATCAATCGAATAAAACTTACCAATGCAAATCAGAGATATGAAATGTCAAATAAAACATTGACTCGTTTATCTAGAGAGATTCACTCTCTCTAGGTAAGGCCTTATTTCAAGGAAAATAGGACTCCTTTTTGCATTGCTTTGCCACAATGTTTCTAGATATCTTTTAATCATCTTTAATCAAGGATATTTGAGATGTTTAATTTTCCTCTAATTCAAGACGAGCAATAATTTGAGAAGTGGGGATATATATTCAGACTAAAGAAATGCATAATACATTTATGTTTATTGATATACACTAAACAGAATCATTAGAGAAATGGTAAATATAGGCCAGGAAAAAATGTTAAAAACGCGTATCTTCTGTTTCTATGTTCTATTTAATTTGTTTTAAGTTCAGATACTTACGGATTCATATACTCCAAAACCTTGCTAAACCCGTGATCACAAACATGCCTAAAATTTCTGTTTGATTTTACCTGTAAAATGGAAGGGCAAATATTTTTCGATTTCTCTGAAAGCTATTCAACTCTTAAAAGGACATCTCTTTTATGGTTTCAAATCGAATTTCCTTTTATTCTTTATTTAGAACAAAAGATATCGGCAGCAATGACCTTCAATGTCAGAATGCCAAAAAAAAAAAAAAAAAATTCGAAACGAACTTTAGAAACCCGTTAGCAATTTTCCTTTTTATTGCATTTACGTTAATAATCTTATCGAGCTACAGCCATGTGTATTGTGGTATTCAGTAGTTTTCATGGTAAATATAGCTAACTTTAATTTTCCTACACGTTAACCGGTCTTTTAAAATAACAACTGTTCACAATAGTGTTTTCTTTTTCTTTATTGAATTTTGCCATGGATACAATAGAATCGTTTACTACGTATGATTAGTTGAAATTAAAATTTCGAAAATAGCAGTATTATTGATTTGATGTTCTTCCTGATGACGCAAAGAGAGTATACGTATAGAAATTTTTTGTAAACTAGACATTGTTATAACTTACTCCCTTGGGAACTATTCGAAACTTTTCAAGCTATATACTATATGATATCCTCTTTTCTTTGCTATTAGGCCTCTTCCTATACAGAGAAGTTAACGAAGTACTTGTCCCATAAACTTAGCTTTGATCACTCTTCAGAAGAACTTGAAGGAACAAAGGACCGTCAATGAGGGTACGATAAGATATTAACTTTTGAGTAGACGGTCTTGCGCTAATATGGTAGACAAAAGTTATACGATCATTCTCTTTATGTGCCGAAGAGTAGTTTTCATCTTAGTGTTCTTTTCATCGAGAAAGTTTGCTTCTTCATGACAGGTTAACATCAAGGAAGATGTTGTTTGGGGACTATTAACTTTTTCCTATTTTCCCTTTTCTTTCTGTTTACCAGAATATTTTTATTAGCATTTTCTTGCTGGCTAGCCATAATGTCTCGAAAAGTTAATTAAGAAAAAAAACTTTCTATAGTGTTAAAGAAAATCGTAATTTTAATCTGAAATTATCCGCAATATATACTGTTTTCACCGTATTTCAGTAAAATATAGGCTACCGTAATTGTACCCTATTTTATTATTAACTTTTTGGGGGATTGGTGACTATAATATCACTCCTTACGTCAATATATCCGTTTTTAAACGGTCAATGTCAGGCAACTTTTATTCCAGAATTTTTACCGTTTTTTTACGGCAAATTTTTAAGAGTAATGTATATGTTGCGAAAGGAATAATGATGATTTTCATAGTTGGAGAATTCTGGGACCACAGAACGACTTTTACATATGAAAATAATGAAAGCAAATATATCATTATTCATTGGCTTTCTTTTTTGTTAGGTAACTATGGCGTGGGGAAAAGTTAAGTCAAAGAACTTATTCTAATATCTTGAAAATGTGGATCAATCATGATTTTCATTGTTGGAGAATTCTGAATCGCGAGAATTTGAAAGTTTTAAATATGAAAATAATGATATGGCTAATATATTATTAATTTATGACTATCATCATTAAAAAAACTTTAAATTCCTTGATATAGTTTCCTCTCTCATTTCCATAGATTGTCCGAATGAAGTGATTCCTAAGAATAAAAATGTATGGACTTTATCGCTAAAACTATATAAACGATATAAGAACCATCTCATTCATTTTGAAATAGGATTTTATGAGCTTTGTGTATGGTGATGAAACAACATCCAACTAGTCAGATATATCTAAATTTAGAAAGCAAATTTCACTTTCAGATAAACGAATTTAATACAGGTATTTCAAAATACCTATAAATTCATATAACTGAT
>NC_090733.1:98546756-98551756 GCF_036898095.1 Palaemon carinicauda | reverse complement strand
ATATATATATATATATATATATATATATATATATATATATATATATATATATATATATATAGGGCTGATATATTCTATTAGATGCCCATAGATTCTGTTATATATATTTTTTTTTCTCTTTTCTTTTTTAACATTACGGCTTATATATTTTTATTAGGTGCCGAGAGAAAAAATGATTTATATCTTTTTTTTTTTTCTTTTTTTTTAAATGTTGTTTTAAATGTATTTTTAACAATGCAAATGTAGAAAATTTCTTTAATTACATATTACTAGCGTACTAACAGCTTTTCATACAAACACTTCCCGACAATTTACTCCTTTAGCGAATGAGGTGGCCACTCAAACGGCTTTGAATTGAATCATGTATGGAGTATTGTCGGGACTAGGCAAATTGTTCCTTTGTAGCTGCCTGCTGTGCCGTAACCTACGCCAAACAAGGATGTTCACGGCGATAAATATCATCACCGTGATAACCAGTCCTGCTAGTAGTATGGGGTGAAGAATTTCCTTATAAGTCGGTGACAGGTGGTCCATTTCGGTTAGTTTCATCAACCGCTTTGCCACATGTCCGTTGTACGGGAGAGGGAGTGCTGGCATTGTAGAGGTCCACGTGAAGTTCGCGAAGTAGGCTCGTTCTCTGATGATTGTCCGTAGACCAGTCACCATGGAATTCGGGGAAGTCCCGACACAACCATCTGCTGCGACGAAGATGTGGGTGAAGGACGTGGATCCGTCAGGGCATGATACATTGAAGCCATTGTTCAGTCTGCAATTGAACTCATTATTGTCAAAGGGATAAAGCTTATCCAGACAATTTTCACTTGTATGGGAGAGAGCACCGTTTAGCACTAAACCTAACTCCCATGAATCCATTAAGTTTTTATGGAATTCAAATGAGTCAGCTGTACATATTTTTCTATCCATTGCGTCTGAACAGTGAGTTAATTGATTTAAGTCTTTAATGACCGTATATGTTTCCTTGTCTGGGGAAATCAATACGTGTCCTGTCAAACTGGATATTACTGGATTTGAGTGATTCGTCATGAAAGTCGGAAATGGTGATATCCTGTAAGATTGCCAGGCATCAGAAGAATCAAAGGGAATTGTAATCATAATCTTGTTATTATCTACGTTTACTGTAATTAGGTTGTAATAAAATTCTAACCTATGTTCGTCTAACAAAGGAACATAGCCTAGTTTATCCCTTCCGTTCTCCAGAATTAACTTTAAGTAACTTATAGGCAACAAATGGGGCGACAATACACCTTTAGTTGCTAACGTGATAGCTTCTACATAATCCTTGGATTTCTCAATGAAATGTGCAATTCTGTTATGTATGTGATCTATCTTTGAATCATAATACGTTAATGTTGCCAACAAATCCTGTACTTCCATAATTTGAACGATATTATTTGAATGTTCATTTAATAAATCCATAATTTTATTGATTGAAGCTAACTGATTCCTTTATTTCTGACATAATCAATTCATCTTTATGAGTCAAGAACTCAATTTTCTTATTTTGATTACTAATTTTAAGACGATTGGAAATTCCTAAACCTAAACTTGCAACAGACCCAAAGATGCTTAATGCAGCATAAATAAACGGATTCCGTCTTTCTTTATGTTCGTGTCCTACAGTCCACATCAAAAGGTCATAAGCCAAAGATCCTGTCTCGTCAGTCTTATTTTTCAAGTCATCAGATAGCATCTCTGCAACTTTTAATGTTGATCCAAGCAAACTCTCTGTAGTCAAATGAAAATGTCTTCTATGCAACTCATCCAATGATGCAGAAAACCTTGAAATGGCGGTTCTTTAGCTAGTGACATCATTCTCTTGAAGAAAAATTGCTTGCATATGCACTTCGACAATTACGTTGGTTGATGTAATAAAAATGTCTTCTTGTCTTTCAACTATATTGCCATATTTAAAATATATATTTTTAGTTTTAGAGCTCATCCCATACGAGAAAAATGTCTGAGCGAACAATATCACTCCCAACAACAAAAAATTCATCTTGGAAACCTGTAACGAGAAAAAATATATGTAATTACTCCTGTATTAAAAAGAAAACTTTTAATCACATAAAATAAGATAAAATTTTCCCTCACTTCTTTTCCTCTCTTTTCTTTTTAATTTCTTATGTGAGCCAATGGTACTATTCTCTCATCCGTGGGTTGGGATACGTTTTGAACTCTAAACCTATTGGCCGTTAATGTTTCCAAAATGTTAAATGGCCCTTCAAACTTAGGTGTTAGTTTATAATTGAGCCCTTTTCGTACATTGATTTGAATATATATGTTATCACCCACGGTATATGTTTTAGTTGGTTTCGCTATTTTATCATGATTCCTTTTCATTATGATTTGTGATTCTTCTAAATTCTTTCGAAGGATATCATATCGACTTATACTTGCATTTATACATTCTTTTAAAGGATTTGATAGATTAGTTGTAGGCGTTAATACATGGAAAGGTGTTCTAACTGGGGTACCATACAATGCTTCATGCGGTGACATTTTAATTGATATATGATATGAATGATTCAGAGTACTCAGTGCCGCCGGTATTGCAATATCCCAGTTGGGGTCTGATCCCCCTAGTGTTACCCTCAATATATTCAATATCTTCCTATTTGCTCTTTCCACTAGCCCATTCGACTCTGGGTGATATATCATGGTATTTATTTTCTTTATGTTGAGGAATTCACACAATGAGGTAAGAAAGTGATTATTAAATTCACCACCCGAGTCTGAGATTATCATGTGTGGAATTCCATGTTTACAAATGTAACACTCGTAAAACTTCCTAGCGCATTCAATCGCAGTTTTAGTTTTAAGTGCTATTAGTTCTGTATATCGAGTTAAAGCATCTATAATTACTAAGAGGTGCTTATTTCCTCTGTCTGACTCGTAAAATCCTGTTAACAAATCTAAATGTATTCTTTCAAAGGGTTGATTGGGCACAGGATAAGCTCCTAGGCTGACAGGTGTTTTCGTATGCCCTTTGTTTTCCTGACATGTGCGACAATTAGCTATGTGTCTTTTTATATCTGTAAGCATTGTATGCCAATAAAACAATGATTCGGCTTTCTGTGACATTAATGAGAACCCAGGGTGTCCATGTAATGGATTTGAATGCAACCAATTCAGGACAGTGGAAATAAGTGAGATTGGTACTACTACCTGGTCGTTAGTTACATGTGGTGTATTGCGGGTTTTCCTTGTCACAGTCCTACACAGAATATTATCTTTGATTATATAATTCTGCTGCTTATACTTGATATATTCCCTTTCTTTATGATTGCCTTTCAAAGCATTTGTAATTGTTTCTATTTTCTGATCTTTTCTTTGCTCAGTCTGTAACAATTCAGCGCTCCAGCCTAAATCTTCTTGTTCAGATATTGTTTTTACAATAGGCATGGATGTTGATATATCTATTAATTCAGCTAAAGGCTCCGTACAAGATGACACGGGGTTGCGTGATAATGCATCCGCAATGATATTTGCTTTCCCAGGTAAATACCCGATTCTTGCGCCAAAATCTTGAATGATCAAATGCCACCGAGTTCGTTTAGGGCTGTGGTTGAAGCCTTTAAAGAACTCTGTTAGTGGTTTATGGTCAGTAAGAACCTTAATGGGATAACCGTAAATTATGAACTTAAAATGCACTAGCGAATTAACAATAGCTAGCCCTTCCTTGTCTATTACTGCATACTTACTTTCGGAAGTTCTCAATTTTCGAGAATAGAAAGCTATCGGGAAAAATTGTTTATCATATTGCTGAAGCAATACCCCTCCTACTCCTAAGTCTGAGGCGTCTGTTGCAATGAAGAATTCCTTACCGAAGTCAGGAAATTTTAAGATAGGAGAACTACACAGTTCATCTTTCAAAGTATTAAACGCCTGTTGATGTTGCTCAGACCATATGAAATCTACGCCCTTCTTCGTAA
The DNA here is from genome assembly GCF_036898095.1 of Palaemon carinicauda. NCBI lineage: Eukaryota > Metazoa > Arthropoda > Malacostraca > Decapoda > Palaemonidae > Palaemon > Palaemon carinicauda. Next base: position 98,547,803 of record NC_090733.1, on the reverse strand, counting down.
GATCAGTTAAAGGAGCGGCTATTATTGAATAGTTGCGTATAAAACGCCTGTAATATCTACTACAACCCAGAAATTGCTGTATTCCCTTGACATTAGTAGGTATGGGAAAATTACGTATAGCCGACACCTTATCATGGACTACTTTAAGACCTTGGCTTGACACCATGAAACCCAAATATATTAATTCTGTTTTGAAAAATTCACACTTACTAATCTTTACCCTTAAGTTATGTTGTCTTAATCTCTGTAGTACTAGTTCTAACTTACGTAGATGTTCTTCTAAGGTGTTGGAAAAGATTACAAGATCATCCATATAGGCATGCAATATATCCCCTAACAAGTCTCCAAACACTATGTTAATCATTCTTGTAAATTTTATAGGAGCACAACGTAAACCAAAAGGCATCCGTAAAAATTCATAATGTCCCCTGGCTGTGCTGAAGGCTGTGTATGGGATACTATCTTCTTCTAATGATATCTGGTGAAAGCCTTTAAGTAAGTCCAAACTGGTAAAATATTTATTCTGACCTAACAAAGACAAAATATCGTCAGTACATGGCACTGGGAATCGATCAGGGATCGTTTCCTCGTTTAGACGACGAAAGTCGACGCAGATACGCCATGTTCGATCTTTTTTCGGTACAACTATTAAAGGAAAATTATAAGGGCTGTTTGATTTCCTAATGACTCCTCCTTCTAGCATTTTACCTACTTCATCATTTATTTCATTCTGGAATTTCATAAGGAGTCTGTACGAGGGTACATATATAATTTTCTGCTTGTCCTTTAACCTTATTTGATGCTCGATCACATCTGTTTTTCCTAAGGATCCATCCGTAGTGGAAAAAACATCATGATATTTAGTTAAAAGTTCAAAAATTTTCTGCTGAATTTCTTCATCTTGAATGTCTTTATTGATTTTATTTTTAATAGATCGCAAAAGGGATTCATCCGCAACTGTTTGAGAGCGATTGATTTCAGCAACGGTAAGAATACGATGTTTATAAACTTCTACATCCAAGATATGTTGATTTTTGTGAATGACTA
>NC_090733.1:98510054-98545054 GCF_036898095.1 Palaemon carinicauda | reverse complement strand
TTAAACATGCATTAAATAGAATCAGGAATAATAAAAATGAAAACAAAATCAATAAATTTAACAATAAAACCATTATAACCAAAGTTAAGGATTACAATAATGATACTAAATTATTATGCATATGATAATTGTAATGCTGATGATGATAATAGATAATTGAAATTGTAATGCTGATGATGATAATAGATAATTATAATTATAATGCTAGTGATAAAAGATGAATTATAATTGTAACGATGATGATGAAAGATGATAATCACATCAACAAAACTAAATAAAACATTTAAAAATTGATAGTGCAAAAATAATACCGATGAGGACATAAATTTATAATAAGACCATGATGGTAGATGATAATAAAAAATTATTATAGCAATAGTTTTAATAATAATAATGGTCCCGCCAAAGAAATAAAAATAATATAAGCCTAAAATTTTTTAAACTGATATAAGAGATTAATTATTCTTTGGAGTTTAAGCCAAAAATATTCAAGTTATCAGTTAACATCAGAGTCAAGACTAAATGAGAGCTATCTAGAAAAAAAAAAAAAACCATTTCTTACGCCAAAGTTCTCATTCTTTTAGGCAACAGTGTCATGGTAATGGGTTTTGGCTTATTTTTAGTTTCCTTAACAGGTACGTTTTTCCTTAAAGCCAAAAACTATGTTTGCGATCAAGATGTATACTACAGATCTAAACTAACAAGTACAGAATACAAGTTATTTATTTGAATTTAGTTTATCTACTAAATATTATGCCAACTACAAACATTGCAATTCTAAAACTAAAAACTAATTATTTTTATTCACATATGAAGGTTTCCAGTTATGGGTATGGAATCTCAAATTTCTGAAAACTGTTCACTGGATGTTTTGAGCCTATTCTAAGACAATAGAGCTATACGAAATTACGTTGAAATTTTCTAAACACAGTGGATACATCCGAAATAATTGAGACATGCGAATAAGTGAAGTGTTTTATCGCAGATTCAAAAGTAGTTATGAAAGTGGCAGTTGAAGAAAAAGCTTGGAGTTGAAAGAGTGATTTACTAGATTTATTATACACAGTAAAGATTATTAGAGTACTTTTATATGTTTAGAAGGAAATATAATTCTCGATAAATGGGTGACAAAAAGAACTATTCTATACCCTATACAACTTTTACAAGGGTAATATTTTGTATGTAGGCTATAGAATGTATAAGATAAAATGGATTAAGTGCCCCAACATGGAATCAGCTGTGACATATTGGGAAAAATATTCAATTTGTTAAGATTACCAACAAAGTGAAATAGATAAGAAATAAGGATATATATCACTGTTCATCAGAGAATTAACTGCAACAACTCTGAGCTTCTGTAGTTCCGCCAACTCAACCAACAGTTTAGGAAGATCATTCCAGAACCTGATCAAAGATGGAATGAAACTTAAAATCTATAGTACTAAACCTCATGACTGAGGAGGCAAGACTTCGAATTAACTGCATATTTAGTACGAAGTACAGGATGGTACAGTCTGGGATGATGTAAATGTAAAGGATGGTCAAAAAAATTAAAAATATTCTGCAGCATGCATAGAACTGAACTGTGGTGGCCAAGATTAATATCAAAATTGGATAAGGAATTCAATACACGGCAAGGTTTGGTTTAAAATATTAAGAGGAGGGTCAGCAGGCGAAGACCAATCAGGAGAGCAAAATATTCAAACAGGGCCAATTGAAAGAATTAAAGTGTTCCCTAAAGATAGATTGAACACCAAAAACCATTAAAGACTCACATTCTGAATAATATGCTAACTAGCAAAATTAAAAACATTTACACGTGTAGACTTAAATATCTGCGTTCTACTTTTAATAATTCACGTAAAATAAAATATCAAAATGTAAGGCTATTTACAACTCTTGGACATTGATCCACACATGATTATTACTTTTATATTATTTAATATGGTATTGGTCACAAAAGTTTTTAAAATTGCAGCAATAAAATTCATTTACAGTCCCTTTGACATAAAAGACATTTTTGCATCTTTGCATAGATATTACAGCTCAATCACGCAAGCTGATTAAAAAAAAGAGAACAAATCGTAAGCTGCTTATATACTAAACTGTAAAAATAGTTTATCACTAACAGAATTGAGTGATATCGGAAATTCTACATCATTCCATATTCAACCCCCCCACCCCCCCAACACACACACACACAAAAAAGACTAAAGCTTTTGTTTACATATTTAATTCATATATAAGAAGAAAAGCTTATTAATATCGAAATACTGCTGTATTTTTTCTTTTTTTTTTTCTTTAACCCTGGAACGGTACGGTGGGTCGTCTGCGACCCCGAGCGTCAAAAAAAAAAGAGGTTTTTCTCACGTGACTCACCCCCGTGACTGAATTTGTGGGTGATCGACCTGCAGTGGGTGTCTCGCCTACACGCTCTAGTAGTGTCCAGATGTGCATAACTGTAGCTGTACTCCTTCCCCGATTTCTGAGACGCATCGGGGTCGAGCGCGACCGAGTTTACCCTTCTAAGGTAATTTGCATAATTATCAAAGTTATTACGTATTATGAAATTGTCGTAGAATGGTGCAACTTGTATAGGTTATCAGTTGTGGAAAGTCTTGGTGGATTGTTTGGCTACCATGTGCATGATTTTTTTTTTTAGTTAAAATTTCGTTCATCACCACGAGGACCATTTTACCGCGAGTGCCCCTTTTTCATTTTTTTTTTCATTTTTTTGCCAAGTAATTTTTCCGTAAGATATTGCCAAATAGTGTCGTAAAACTTTTGCTTTTTTAGTGTTGGAAAGTGTGTCTAGATGATCTGGCTACCCATGCGTGACTTTGTTTTTGTCAGATACGACGTAGTTATTGGTATATTGGGTATTTAACTGCGGTTGCCAATTTCTGTTTTTTTTCAATATTTGTAAAAATTTACTACGTAGTAAGGAATTGCCGTATATTATTGATTTTTTTTCATGTTTATGTGTTAGAAAGTGTGCCTTGATGGTTGGGCTAACACGTGCATGTCTTTTTTTTTTTATCTGAGATGCCGTATATTAGAATGTTGGGCCTTTTACCGCGAGTGCCCCTTTTTCCTTTTTTTTAATTTTTTTGCCAAGTCATTTTTCCGTAAGATATTGCCAAATAGTGTCGTAAAACTTTTGTTTTTTTAGTGTTGGAAAGTGTGTCTAGATGATCTGGCTACCCATGCGTGACTTTGTTTTTGTCAGATACGACGTAGTTATTGGTATATTGGGTATTTAACTGCGGTTGCCAGATTCTGTTTTTTTTTTCAATATTTGTAAAAATTTACTACGTAGTAAGGAATTGCCGTATATTATTGATTTTATTTTCATGTTTATGTGTTAGAAAGTGTGCTTTGATGGTTGGGCTAACACGTGCATGTCTTTTTTTTTTTTCATCTGAGATGCCGTATATTAGAATGTTGGGCATTTTTCCGCGAGTGCCCCTTTTTATTTGTTTTTCATTTTTTTGCTTAGTCATGTTACCGTAAGGAATTGGCAAGTAGTGTCGCAAAACTTATATTTTTATAGTGTTGGAAAGTGTTTCTAGATGATCTGGCTACCCATGCCTATTTTTTTTTAGCCAGATATAGCGTATATATAGGTATGTGTTCGATTTTCCTGTGATTGCCATTTTTTCGTTTTTTCCCATTTCTTTCAAAATTACTACGTACTAAGGAACTATCACAGAGTAATGATTCATTTAGATGTTTATTTGTCGGAAAATGTGCCTTGATGGTTTGCCTAGCACGTGGCTGATATTTTTTTTCTGAAATGCGTATAATAAAATGTTGGCCTTTTTTCCGCGAGTGCCCCTTTTTATTTTTTTTTCATTTTTTTGCTTAGTCATGTTACCGTAAGGAATTGGCAAGTAGTGTCGCAAAACTTATAATTTTATAGTGTTGGAAAGTGTTTCTAGATGATCTGGCTACCCATGCCGATCTTTTTTTTTAGCCAAATATGGCGTATATATAGGTATGTGTTCGATTTTCCTGTGATTGCCATTTTTTCGTTTTTTCCCATTTCTTTCAAAATTACTACGTACTAAGGAACTATCACAGAGTAATGATTCATTTAGATGTTCATTTGTCGGAAAATGTGCCTTGATGGTTTGCCTAGTACGTGGCTGAATTTTTTTCTTTTCTGAAATGCCGTATATTAGAATGTTGGCCATTTTTCCGCGAGTGCCCCTTTTTATTTGTTTTGCATTTTTTTGCTTAGTCATGTTACCGTAAGGAATTGGCAAGTAGTGTCGCAAAACTTGTATTTTTATAGTGTTGGAAAGTGTTTCTAGATCTGGCTACCCATGCCTATCTTTATTTTTAGCCAGATATGGCGTATATATAGGTATGTGTTCGATTTTCCTGCGATTGCCACTTTTTCGTTTTTTCCCATTTCTTTCAAAATTACTACGTACTTAGGAACTATCACAGAGTAATGATTCATTTAGATGGTTATTTGTCGGAAAATTTTGTTTACTTCTTTTTTTATTGAATATCATCAAATTTTTTTAGCTAAAATATTATATTGTTTTACATTTTTTTTTTCGATTTTATTTCCCTTCAAAAAATTTTTTTTGGGTCAGAATTTTAATTTTATAGTCGTAAAATAATCGACAATTATCCAGCAACCCACCATACAATTTTTATGCATATCCAAGAATAATTAGATTAGTAAATAACACCTTGAAATTGACATACCCTTCCTACATTTCAAGTGGCAGATTAGGGAGTCTGAGTCAGTGTGGTTGGCGGCCATTTTGTGGACATATCCGAAGCGTAAGCTGCCCTATCTATATATATTCTTGTTCCCTATAGAATTTGTGATATTTTGGTATATTTTTACCTGCATAAATATCATATTATATATTAAATATATGTATTTTTTTACGAAATTTCCAAGTACTCCAAAAATTACCTTTAGATATGGCCCCTGATATAAATGTAATTTACAAAATAATGAAGATTTTTTTACATATTTCTATTTTAGGATAACATATGTTTATTCCCTAAAAAAAATTAGCCACTTCCTATTTCATTTGGGTACCCAAAAAAATTCATGAAATTTGGACAATTTTTTTTGGCCAAAAAAAGTTACCCTTTTTTTCTCATTTCAGATCTTCACCTCCATGGGTCTGACTTCATCCAAAATACATCAAGATGTGTCCTAAACATTCAAGAATCAATTCCTAAAAGGATTTGTGTATATATGTATAAACTTTTTTTTATGAATTTTTATGTCAGGTCTTTTTTTTTTCTACTTAATTTTTTAAAATATTTATAATAAATAGTTTTTCTGCAGATGAGTAGTATTTATCTTTACAGTTGTTTTAAGCATTCATTGAAGTTTTTTTTGGCAAAAGAAAAAAGGAGGTTACTGCAAAAACTGATTTTTCAAGAATTTTTTTTGGCGTCGGGGTCGTTCGCGTCCGAGTATACCCTTAAAGGGGTGTCCGAGGACCGTACCTATCCAGGGTTAAGGGAGGTCATTTTTGCGCAGCCCTTCATGCCGGGGATCTATTAAGTAGCAAAATTATTTCAGCTTAAGTTATATGATCAAAATATCTACTTAGTTTCTGTTTATTACATTAATAAAAAAAAAATCAACAAATTAACTATAAAAACTAATTATTTATAGCAAGTTTCTAGTAGTTCACCATTCTCATTCATACAAAATTGTAAAGATTTAACAAAATGTTTACCGCAATACCGACGAAATGAATTGTGAACTGTCAGACCATTTCTATGGGAGCAATTTTCCGAGCAAGTGTTTGTGGCAGGATTTGTCCCTAGCCCTGACGAAGAAGTAAAAATGGAAAGAAGCTTTGACACTGGGGGTGAAGATGTCTTGCCAATTAAGGTATTGTCTACCAACTTGACTAGATGAGAACGAAACACTGGCCAAGAGACAGGCCACGACCTGTGTCGCAACGCAAGGTCACTGACCAGGCCACATACATCGGTCGTGGGGGACAATTAATGCGTCCCTGAGGGACAATGAATGAAAGAATTAATGAATGATTTGAGGTTATCTGGTCTCTTGACATCGAAGGTCCATGACACCGACTGGGGTCAAACAGGCTGACACCAATACCACCTGGTTACCGGGTTAGCCAGGGGGATCCAAGCCAAGATCTCGTGCATCAACATGGAGCTATGAAATAAGGTGACAGCTGTGGGCCAGTGTATGGCAACCAGAGATCTGAAACACAGGGATGCACATCCATGTCCCGCCTGGCTTCCGGGGCACATGGCTGTTGTGCACATATGGGTTACTATATAAAAGAATCAATCACTCATACATAGTACTTTATATTATTTCCTATCTGCATATATATTCTCAGTTAATCACTGAATATTACTTTAAACCCCGAAACTAATCAATATCACAGATTCCTAGTCCAATAAAATTACCACGGTAATTTTATTACAACTACAAAAAACATATATAACTTGTATAGTACTAACATTTCTATCCACCACATACCACATTTTTTTCACTCCTTTTAGAGTTATTTTACCGGAAAATACAAAACTTAAAAAATTAATCCTTCACAAAATTGGTTTGCAACAAAACATGACAATATTCAAGCACCGAATAATGTCAATGGAAGTAGAGTAAAACTTCTTCAGTCTCTTTCTTTCCCCCTTCTGTTCTTAATAGCTGCTATACTTTTATTACCAAATACTTAACCTCACTATCACAATAAATTCTCGTAAAAGGGCCAATAAAGGTCTGTATGTATTGCATAATTCTTAAATCCTGACCGACAAAATTTAACTTCGTGTTTCGACATCAAACAGTTTTACACATGATCAAGTAGAATTGAATTATCAATTAGGTAACAAATACAGGGAAAAATGGAATGGAAGTCACTCAAAAATTGGAAAACCTCATCATGAAAAAGAAAGAATCGTGGAAAACAACTATGCAGGAGACGATATATGTTATAAAAGAAAAAAAATCAGCGACACTATGCCTCGGCCCGGGTGGCCGAAACATAGGGCTAAACACCTGTCCCGCCTGGCTACTGGGGTAGCCTTGGACCTAAGACAAGGCCATGGGAACGAAGCAGTGGAGCCGTGCCAAGGTCTATGTCCCAGTGTTTAGTGCTGGTCATTAGCTCTGCCTGTGGGGCTAGGAGCCACTTGAGGTGCATCCACCACCCCTTAGGGTGTTATTGAAAGGAACCTTTTCCTTACAGCTACGTTGGACTGGACTTTTCTTCACTTATCAGTCGAAGAGAACGGCGAGGAAGAGTGTAGTAGTAGAACTCTCAATTCTTCTATTTTTTAACCCTAACCCTCACTTCACGCTCTGCAAGCAGTTGCGTCAAAATCTGAGAGTAATGACAATGACACTCCTGAGGTGTGAAACCATAGGGTTATTGAACATTAACCACAACATTGGGGAACCTTGTTACATGGCAGGTAGACTCGCAGGGGAGAGGGATGTAAAAGCCCCCGAAACCCGAGGGACAATGGTCTTGGTAAAGAAGCTAGGACACTTACCATGCCAGAATTACACATCTGAGATGAAAAGACCTCGCATGTCATAACGGCCGAATGTGAACAGTGGATATGAGAGTCTCGTGACCAGAGAACAAAAATCCTGTAAGTTTGTTAAAACATTACGACATAACTTGCTGAGATCGAGATTACCTTGTGTAAGTAGGCATATGGCGTATTACATCGCTGATTAGACAATGCCCCCCTTTTTGGGCTGCAATATGGTGTCTCAGTACGTTGGTGCATCAAGCATGCAGGTTTACCTCCATACTAATGTAGAAAGTCATTCGCCTTAATGACATGCAGACTTCATTTAAATGGATACCATCATATACTGTAAATAGGAGGTTAAACTCTGCACTGATCATTCTTGTTTCAGTTACAAACATTGATCATAATTTTGGAAGAATATGGCCAACCTATATTAGGTGAGCTTATTACCAGACTATCAGCATGACCCTGAATTAGTTAAATCCATTTTGGAGTATCATGGTGCACAGGTGTAGACAAGAATTTCGTGTAAAGACATGCGTGGAGAACTCAAAGACTCTGCTGGGTCCGGTCATACTTCCAAGGGAAAAGTATAGTACTAGTTTGAAGCTATAACTGGCAACCAAAATTCAGGACAGTAATTTTACCAGAATTACAGGGAACCTTTTTTAATGAAATTTGGGAACTTATCAAACCCTACATAATGAAGATCCTGACATCCTAGAAACGACCCATTGTGTTGCAGTTACACTAAATTATCTTTAATCAGAAGCATTCAAACACTCCCATAATTTTCAGGTTATAATGAGTCTGATATTGGTAGTAGCTTGTATGTTTTACAACAATTTTGACTCAATGGTAGAACAAAGAGAAAGAGATCAGGACTCGCAGTGAAGAAGTCTTACGTGGCAGCTGGAGCTTAGACCAAATATTTCCTAGTCTACCTATTTGGTCAGACTTTGGGAATGAGACATCAAGCATTACTGGAATAAGTAAAGTTGATCATTTGCAGGACTACTTTTATTTCGTTGCATGCTCCATTCTTTGGCAAAATTTATAATCATTCCGACGAAAATACAAACACTTTGCTATTTATAGGGGCTATTACTTTCCAACAATGCTGAAAATTAGCCAAGACAATTTTAGTAAGGGATAACTAACCCAATCCGCTAGTTAGGGGGTGGGGGTGGGGTAGCTCGGATACCCCGCTCACTCTCGCCCATCTTCTAAATAACCACTTTTGCTTTTGGCTTGGTGGAGTAACTTAAAACCTGTCTTGACTATTAATTCGCTTTATCTTTTTCTTTTGTACAGGTGTCTGTGTGCTTGCTGTCCCGATATGCGGACATGTCCAGGTCCCAAAGGCTGCTCCTGCGGTACCTTCATGTCATCCGTTGTGACAGACCCCCACCTCCCCTTGCCTGGCTTGCCGGGGCCATCGTTGTTCACGGGGTGACAACCGTGTTGAGTGTCGGGAGTGGGCTTCCTCCCAGTGGGAGAGGTTCGGGCGTGGGAAGAAAAAGAAGTCTAAGCGCGATTCTTCATCTTTGGGGTTCTCCTCAAAATCAAAGAAGTTGCAGGCTTTTTCTTCTTCTACCCTCAAATCTTTTTCCGAAGCTACTTCTCTGCCGAGCCCTTCAGGGCTACGGCCAAGCAGCAGCGCAGGGCTTGTGACTCCAGGTCAACCCTGTGGGATAACTGAAGGTGTTGACTCTCCTAGTGAGTTGGCTCCTTCCCTTCCCCCAAGGAGGTGCTCTTTTTAGTATATTGCATCTTTTTGGCCATTGCTGGGCGTCAATGGTCCCCCTTCGAAGGAAGCTCTCTTTGAGATCCTTCAGTTGGGAGCAGAGAGAAGGCGGTGATCCATCTCATTCCTGGCGCTGCTGCCCGTCAGTCATGCTCTGAGTGTTTCCGACGCCAAGGAGTTTGCTGATCCACCAGGGTCAGTGGCATAGCTTTTTCTAAGGCAGGATTCCCCTTCAGGGGAACGAGTCTCTTATTCGTGAGAAGACCGCCTCAGGGCATCGGGGGTCCCCATACGCTTACGGTTTTCCTCCAGGGGCTGAGGGAGACCCTTGTCTTATGCGATGTTCTCCTTCAGGAGAACAAATCTCCCCTGCTGAGGAGGTATCTCTTGAGCTGGATCAGTCTTCCCCTCGGGTGGAGTCTGCTCTGCACTCCTCTTCGGAGGATCGTAGGGTGGAAGGGTTTGTGACCCATCCATCGTGACATTCTCCTCCTCAGGCTGTGATTAGATTTCTTTTTGAGCTTGCTGGTTCTCCTCACAGTGACCCCTCGTGGTCTTGTGATGATAACCCTTTGGGGTGGTGTAATCGTGAGCCTTCAGGCTCTTGTCATGTCGATCCTGCGGGTTCTCGGGACCCTAGGAGTCTTTCGGGCCTCCGTTGCATTGAACTTTTGTGTTCTCACAAATCGGAACTTTCGAGATCCAGTTATGCTGAGCCTGTGGGCTCTCGTTTCGGGCGCTACGCTGAATCCTTGAGTTCTCATAGCATGGAGTTCTCTTCTCGTTGCGTGACTCTATGGGGGTTCACACGATCACGATGAACCTGTCTGTTCTTGTGACCCTTGTCATCGAGAGTTTCCCTCATGACAAGTGTCTTCGAACTCTCGTCGCACAGACCTTCCGGGCTTACACGACTAATGCTGCGCTGGACCCACGGGTTCTTATAGCTCTAAACCTGTTATCCATCCAACAGGAGTTGGTCCTCACCGAATGGATTCTAATGGGCCTTGCGACTGAGATTTACGATCCACCGTTGCTGCCCCTGCTGGCTTTCCACCTCTTGACCCACCTCAGTCTCGTACAGTCTCACGCGACAGAACAGCATTGAGCGACGCTTTCAAAGTGTCAGCGATTGACTTTCAAATGTCTCATTTTAGAGAGGGTTATCACGGTTCGCCATCCTCGCAAAACCCACCTCACCTAGCCCTGATGGTTGCTTTGTTCTCGGACGAGGTTCCATCTCCATTTTTGGTTGCAGAAGGTCACCCCTCCTGGAATAACCCTCATGCAAGGAGAGACATCCATCAGTCTATCCAGTCTCAAAAGTTTTCATCGCCTCAGATGTCAGTCGCCCATGCCACGACACCCAATCCCTATCCCTAAGGGTACGCCTGTGCCAATCTTGCCTGCTGGGAAGTCTCCTACAGGTAAGAAGGTTAAGAAACCTGTCGAGGTTCCTAAACCTACGGATCCACGTTTTCATAATTTCTTCAGGAGTTCGCGACCCACCCAAGCATTATTCAATGTAATGTGAAAAGCTGTGACAGGAGTCACTACCAGCTCCAGTCCTTAGGAGGTACTCCGAGGATTTCTTTGCTACCACCTATCGTCCCTGGGGCTTACCCTCCTGCCGACCCTAAGAGGAGTTTGGAGGATTCCATGCCTGCGTGTCCTTCTGGTAGGGAGAAACCCCTCTCTCACATGAGAGAGAGCAAGAACTCCAAGGTAGCCCCTTACAGTTCAAAATGCCACAGGCCTGGCCAAAGGGGAAGGGGAAAAGAATCCGTCCTTTCCCTCTCAAGGAAGACAGGATAACTTGTTATGGGGACTCCTTTCGTCCCTCCCTGGTCGTGATAGTACCTAAGGAGGTACGACCTATGACTAGGTGTGACAGGCTCCCTCCAGAGGGGGATTACCATCTCTCTGATAGACCAGCAGAGCCTTCCGAGCCCTCGCTGACTGAGGAACACCTGCCTCAGAGCGGGGAATTCAAGGTTATATTTACCATCCCTAAATCCTCGGCCAGGCATCTCTCTTCGTTGACTCCTAGGCAGCCGGAAGCGAGCACTTCCTCAGCAGTTTCCCTGTCTAGTCTATCTCGATGACTACTATGAACCACTCTGAGCTCCTATGGGTGAGAGCTCGAATGTGGAAGGGCAAAGCGATCCTGAGGACGTCGCTTTGCCAGCTGCCGCTAGCCCTAAGCTAACGGAGGATGAGAGGAAGGAGTCTGAGCATGCCTTCTTGCAGGTCTTAGCCTGCATCCATTCCATCAATGGGCTACAAGATACATCGGTAGCCCCTCTAGATGAAAAGGAGTTGGTCCTTGAGCAGTTTTACGGGACTATGAAATCCCTTAGGAGCAAATGCAGCTCTGCCCCGGTCAAAGGGGTTGAGGAGTGCCAAACAGAAGGCAGTGTCCCAGGCAACTGGGTCCTCCACCTCTCTCTTCTCCGACTAATCCTCCCAGCTCCTTCCTCCTTTGTATGTGTCTCAGAAGAGGTGCTACGAGATCCTCAGGGAGTCTCTCCCTACCCTGCCTCTTGATCACTCCATAGAGGAGCACTCGAGGGCTACACCATTCGAGAGGCTTATGGGACTTCTTCGCTTTCTCTGCCCTCGAGATCCTCTGCCCTGGTTAAAGCAGTTGAGGAGTGCCAAACAGAAGGCAGTGTCCCAGGCAACTGGGTCCACCACCTCTCTCCACCCCAACTCATCCTCCAAGCTCCTTCATCCTCCGTATGTGTTTCAGAGGAGGTGCTATTATGAGATCCTTGGGGAGTCTCTCCCCGCCCTGCTTCTTGATCACTCCGTACAGGCACTCTCAAGGATTACGCCCTTCGAGAAGCTTACGGAACTTCATCTCTTTCTCTGCCTCCGAGATCCTCAACCAGGAGGTGGCGGCGAAGTACGTCATGCAGACTACTTTGTGGCTCGACTTCTGGTTGGGGTCTTTAGGACGACTGATTCTATCTAAGGACCTGGCTCAGGAGTCCTCCAGGAAGTCTATGGACACTCTTACTATCTGGTACTAGGGGTATTGAGTTTCTCTCCCATCACATGGTAAATCTTTGGGCCAACACCATCCTGAAGAGGAGGAATGCCGTTATAGGTAGATGCCATAGACATCTCCCTCAAGCCGAGGTGGCGAGACTAAGGAAGGCACCTTTCAAAAGGTAATTCCCTGTTCAACCCCGAGGATGTCGAGCGGGTGGCAGAGAGGAAGGATATCCAGCCAAGACATCCTCATCCAAAAGGTCTCGACTGCCAGACCTTACCGGTCTCAGCCATAGCAGAAACCACAGCCAAAACCACAAACAAACCAGGCCAGAGACCCGAACCAACAGGGTCAAAGGGTGTCTAAGCAAACCTTTCGCGGTAAAAGTATTTTCGTGGAGGAAAGAGAAAGAAGGGATCTGGCTGAGGCTGTTCCCACTATGACAGGCAGTTGTCCCATTTGTCCACCTGTGGGGGGGGATGCCTGCAAAGCCCCTGGCAGTGGTAGCCTCACCACGGGGCCAAACCCTTTACAGTCTCTCTCTCTCTCTCTCTTTCTCTCTCTCTCTCTCTCTCTCTCTCTCTCTCTCTCTCTCTCTCTTCTGACTAGTGCCGGTTCCAGCAAACTCCTATGCAAAGGGATCCACACAGGAGCATGCCCTTGGGGCAGAATTCCAAACCATGTCGGAGAAGGGAATTCTACAAGAGGCCCTTGGTGGGTCCCCAGGCTTTTACAGTCTACATTTTCCCGTGAGAAAGGCATTTGGAGGCTGGAGAACAATCATCGACCTCTCGGCTCTGAACAGGTTGGTCGTACAGACCACGTTCAGAATGGAGCCGGCAGACACTGTTAGACAAGCGATAACACCGCAAGACTTCATGTGCACTCTATATCTGAAGGACGCATACTTGCAGATTCCAATGAATCTGTCTTCCAAGAAGTATCTAAGATTTAAGGTCAACCACAAGCATTACTCATTCAGGGTACTGGTCCCGGTCTTTCCACAGCTCCTCAGGTCTTCACAATAATGTTCTCTCTAGAGTTATCTTAGGCTCACATAGCCGGCATCAGTCTAAGATACTTGGACGACTGGCTGATTCCGGCAGTCTGAGGCAGTCCTTCTCTGCCACCGAGATAAGCTAAGGTTTTGCCATGATCTGGGGATTGTGGCAAACTTCTATTAGTCTCATCTGCTCTCCTCTCAAGAACTGGTATACCTAGGCATGTGCATAGACACCTTAAGGCACAAAGCTTTCCTCATCAGATGAAAGAATTCAGAGACCGAGAAAGATACCACAGGTCTTCCTCAGGAAGAGCTCCCGGCACAGTTTTGCTTCGCCTTTTTGGTCAACTATCTCCTAACCCGACTGGTTCCTAACAGTCCCCTCAGGATGATATCTCTCCAGTGATGTCTGAAATCCAAGTGGAATTAGTCCAGTGATTCCAGGGATCATCTAGTCTTCATAGGGTTAGAGGAACTGTGATCAAAGATGGTTGGTGCAGATTCAAACTACTGCAAAGTGGTTAATCTTCTCGTCTCTTCCACGGAATTTATGGTCTTTTTAGATGCATCAAAAGAAGGGTGGTGGCACACATGCTGCACCATTACATCTCCGACCAATGGTCCGAATCAGAAAGGTATCACCACAAATCTCCGAGATAAGGGCAGCCTATCTGGCCCCCCAAAAGTTCCACCAGGTCCTGGTGGGGCACTCCGTAGTGTTGGCGGGTGACTACACCACGGTAGTAGCCTATCTGAACAAACAGGGTGGTACCTTTTCGCAGCAGAAGAAAACTGACTAGCATCTTGCTTCATTCCGAGTAAGCGGAATGTGCTAGCAGGCAAGATAATCAGAGCGATGCATACAGTTGGCACCGAGATGTCTTTTGAATCCTCCGATAGCCAACAAACTCCTGACTTTGTGGGGTTTCCCGACTGTGGATCTGTTCACAACAGCCCTGAACTTCAGGTTTTCATTATACTGATCCCCAGTCCCAGATCCGCAAGCTCTTTGGCAAGATGCTTTCCAACAACTGTGGATAAACCTGGATGCTTACGCATTTTGTCAGTTCAGTCTGATGAGAGAGTCCTCGACCAGGTACAAGCAAGCAACAACTTGCAAATGACTCGTAGCTCTGCCATGGTATCATGCAGAATGACTCCCCGACCCTCTGCAACTCCTCATGGAGATCGAGGGAGCTCCCTCCACGGCAAGACCTGCTCAAACAACCACACGCCAATATCTTTCACAAAACCATAGCTTCACTTTGGCTTCATATCTTGAGACTGTACAGCAGCAACTCACAAAGTTGCTTTTTGCAACTTGTTGCAAAAAATGGCTGGACACATCGGTAAATCCAGAGGAAGTCTACCAGAAGAAGGGGTTCAGTTTTCTGTGGTTGGTGTTGCCGAAGGGGTATCTTTTCCCTTGATGCCTTTGTTACATCTATAGCGGTGTTCCTTATTTACCTTCGGAAAGAAATTCTTCTTTCCGTCTCTGCCATCAAAGGCTACTGCACATACTTCTATCTCACCTTCAAACTGCAAGGATTCTATACTTTCTCCTTGTGTAAACTTCTTTGCTCATGCATAAAGACCTTACTTGTCCCTAGCCAGAGCTTAGACTTCCTTGGAATGTGGATCAGGTCGGTCTCTGAGGGGTCCCCCTTACGAACCATTACGACAGGCTCTGATCGGCACCTCACATGGTAAACTGTTCCTGCTTGAGTTTGCTTTGGCCAAGAGAGTGAACCACATTGTCTTTCTGCTGAAGTCTCCTACTCCAGGAGATGGGGAGAAGTAATCCTCAGCTATGCCCTTGAGTTTGTTGCCAAGACTCAAAATCTGGTTGTGCTGGACTGAAGACCCAGACCAGCTGCTATGTCCAGAAAGGAGAGAGTAGTTACTAAAAAAAGAAAAAAAAAAGATAGCAGCAGTGAATTTCGTTATCATGGGTAAGGTTAAGCATAGGGTCACAAGAAATAATTTCCTCGTGGATCAGGAAAGTTTTTGAACATTCTTATTCCGGATCCTCCTCTGTCCAATCGACAAAGCTCACAACGTCAGGGGCATTGCAACGTCCCTGGCGTTCAAGAAGAAGAACTGGGGCACAGGTACTGCAAGCGGGCGTGTGGAAGCGTCAGACTACATTTACCGCTCACTACCTGAAAGACGTAACCCACAGGAACAATTCGACTTTCCATTGGTCTAAATGCCTCAAGCTCTTTGATGGACAGGTAGCAGAGGGTTGAGGGCTGAGGTTTCCCGGGTTAGTCATTGGTGAATGAGAGAATGGCTCATTCCTTTCACCTTCACCCCTCTTAGGGAAACAGCACCGCAAGGCCCCAGCATAGCTGACCTCACCTCTGCAGGATAGACTCATTTCTCTTGTGCATTCCGAGCAGTGTAGGTATGCTTTGTTACGTCCCCAATACCTCTTTAGGGAGGATATTGGTCAAGTCTTAAAACTATGCTTATACTCCAGTTCCTGCGTATAGACAAGCCACTAGTCTCTCACACAAGCTTCTGCAAATTGAACCAATTACTCAAGATATATAAATTGGTTACTTCTACATGCATTTCACAATACTTAAAAGACTAACGTGTATCATACAATTTTTTTTTATTATTTTTTTTGGTTATGAAAAGTTATTCTCAGAACTAAGAATGCTTATGAAGAGGTTTTATATTACTGGGTTATTTAAGGTAGCACCCTAAAGGCCATTATAAGAAACATTTGGATGGTGTTACTTACCTAAGCATTGAGGTGGATGAAAACTTTAAAGGATTATTGAATATTGAGTTTATGCTAAAGACAATGAATTTAAGATATATAAACCAGTGCTCTGAATTAGATCAGGAATAGGAGTAGTTTACCTACATGCTTTGTCGAAGCCTAGGGAAGAAAAATCCTCTCCAGGGTAGGAGCCCCTATCAGAGGGTCGCCTCGATAGTTACGGAGAGAAAAAAATAAAGAAAGCAACACCTTTCTTGCATCCCAAGCTGGAGCTTTAATTTTGCAGGGAGATCAGGACTACTCTATACTCCTGATAAGTACAGTACATATTTCCCACAAGGAAGCACTTCACTCTGTACCTGGCTCATGCAAACTGAAGCAGTTTGCAACTAGTGGAATAGGAGATACTAGAAGAAAATTATTCCTCTGATAGCACCACAAAGACTTATGTGACTGCCCAACCGTCATTGTCAGTTATTTCACAGTCATGGGACCTCTGCAGGTAGGGTTGACCGAAGGTTGTGACATGGGAAAATCCAGAACCTTCAACTAACAGTAGAACATCAGGGTACCATTCGGCTCGAGGCTATTTCGGAGGTGCTAGAGTAAACTCTAGGTTATGGGAAAAAAAAATTTTTCTTGTCCTCTTTAGATAGAAATAACATTTGCCTAACCTTCCAGCAGTCCCATGGATGCTATTAAGTATACTGCTTCTGGGTCTGACACTGGTGAGCAGTTGACTAGCAGCTTTTTGTCAGTGTCAAATCTATTGTTGGGAACTCCATAAAAGTCATGAGCTTTGTTGCGGCCTGGCGATACCAAGACCATTCTGACCCAACTACAACATCTTGCAACTGAATTAAGTCCACTGAATTCTCTTCCTGGAATGAGCCAGGCTGAGAGGACTGAATTTTTCCTTTGTTCACCCTCAGCTTTTTGACAGTTATACTTTCCAGACTTCCTTCTCAACATTAGCTACTACTGTTTAATTGTATATAAATATAACCAAGTAACATTATTAGAGTGTTGAGTGCTAGGTAAGCAGACTTTAGCTCTTAAAAAACTATAGTAAGAGAATATGTTCTCATGGGAGCATAGTTCTGATATCAAATGGTACCGAGATGTACGTCCTGTGCTTTGAGGCCTTGTGAAAGAAAAGGAGAAGATCTGGAGGGAGCCAATGAGGGACACTCCTGAAAAACTCACCTGGCCACTGAAGTAGGGCAATTTTGGTATCAGGGTCAGAAGAAATCTGGTTTACAACCAGTCTGTCCAACCACCATTGCACTGACCATAAATTGAGAAAACTTTAGAAACTTTCTATTATCATGTAAACTGACCTAGAAGCAGTTGCCAACGATTTGTTGCTCTGCCCATCAAGGAAAGGACGAGCTACTTTTTCCGAATCTGGTTACCCTTAGGATGAAGAGATTTTTCTTGATACCATAGCTATGTTCATGCCAAGGAATATTACTTTGACCTGGATTTAAATTTGTCAAATCAAAACGAGAGGAGCCTGACCCCAATGATTAAGTATGGAAAGTCTGCTAGCATTGTCCTGTTATCTAGATACCAGATCTAACCAAGTCAGTTGGCCTGAACACGCTGCCATAAATATCTGGTGGTCCAAGAAGCCTGAAGCAAAGAACTTAAAACCCAAAAACTTGGCTCCTAGCCCCCAAGACAGGCTTAGATACTTTCTAGAAGAAAGACTTAGGGGGATCTAAAGTATGCATCCCCGAGATAGAGGGAGATCAATTTTTTCCTCCTCTGGGCATGTCAGTACTGGGATTCTTCATCCTCAATTTATTGGATAAGCTAAAGGCCTGAGAGGAATCTTTCTAGTTTTCAGCCCCCAAGACTTTTCAACCGAAAAGTCTAGCCTTTTAGCAGCAGCAGAATCTGCAATTCCGAATAAACTGCAGGGACTTCTGTATGAAGTACCACATCAGAGGAATTTAAAGGAAAGGGTGACCTAGTGCATAGGAGGCACCAAACTAAAATAAAGACTGATGTCCTGTCCCTGAAAATGCCACCCCTTCCATTTCTACCAGGCTTTACTCCATTGGTGGTGGCAAAGTGGGAGAATTTTTAGACCCAGTTGATTTAGGGAGCTGCCTACTTTAACCCTCAAGATTCTACTTCAGAGCCATTCATTGAAGAATAACCAAGAGTCCATAGGCTTCAGAGACTTCAATGGTGCAGCTCTTAGGACACTCATATTTAACTTTTCTAGAATTTTGTCTAGGGGTGGATATTACTTGAAGTTGCTTAGAGTAAGGTTGAGACCACCTGAACACCACAGCTTGGCAGAGAAGCTAATCTTAAATTTCCTCAACTTTTCAGCTCTCGAGTTCCTTCTCCAAAGGAAGGGTCTTTCAGCAATTTAAATTTAGAGGTTCAGGACCCCTCTGGTCCATTTGACATTCAAACTGTGCTACCTTCAAGGGCCCCTGCCAGTATGCCAATACATGGGGGTATGGGAAGGAAAACAAAATACTGGAGAAATTCTGAGATTTGTATGGCAATGGCGAATGTAACTCTGAAAGTAAAGAGTTATTTTGACAAAATTTTTTATACGCAGAGTAATTAGTAAAAGTAATTTTGACAAAATATTTCATATACACAGTAATTAGTAAAAGTAACTCACAACTAAACATTGTTCCCTACAAGAGGATGCAATATTTCTTCTGTTGTCGTAAATTTTAATAATTATTAAATTCTAATGTACAACAAATTGTGAGCAAAGGCATCTCACAATGGCATGTGTAAAGATTCCAGGAGTCACAAGACTATGTATTACACGGTAATTACATCCTTAGGCCTTCATTCCTACCACAAACCTTATCGAGTAAAAGTTGATTTTTTCTCAGTTCCAACGAGAATTTCATCATGTCAAAGAAGTAAAGACAATTTCAACATCTCGCTGACATAAGGAAAAAAATCTGTTCATTAGAGTTCAGAAGTAGGTAATATCTGAAATTAGTGAGTTAGTGAAGGAGAGAGATTATGAATGCAAAATTAATGGAATTAGTGAAGAAGAGATATGATGGAGTGACTGTCTCGCCTTAAAAAGTAGGATACTGAGCAAAGGGATGTTTATTTATGAATGAAAGTATGATAAATGGTCAATTTGGTTTATTAATATCCAAAGAAAATTCATAAAGAGTATAGTAAAAAAACAAAAAATCTAAATGCCCATATCTCAAAACTATACTTATTGACCTTCAAATTCTATCTTCTATCACAATTTTAAAGATAGCATTGAAATTTGGTATAGCGTTTTGATTTGGTATAAAACTTAAACAAAACAATCAAATGTTACGCTTTTATCCAATGTTAATTTTTCTTTTGTTTCCCGATTTTTAGGTTTAGTTTTTTACCATAATGAAAAAAATAATTTGTCAAAAAATAACTGGAAAAATTTAATTTGATTGGAAGTCTATATCAGGTCTATATAGGGTAGTAATCCCAGGTCTCAATATTAATTGTCAAGGGAGATAAAATTTAAACTACCTTTCAGAGTAAATCCCCCCGGAGTAACAAAACCGAAGATCCGAGGCAAAAATCCTATGCAGTTTTGAGATGTTCTAAGTTACCTCATTAAGTGGTATGAATGGCAAAGTGTTGTCCTTACAATAAGGCAATATCTGGGTAGGGCCTTTTAGTGATTTTAAATTTAGTTTCAGAGTTTCAGGACCCTTAAGATCCCCTTGGCATTCAAACTTTAGGCCTTTCTTCAAAATATGCTTAGCACAGGTTAGCTGCTAGGTGAACCAAAACCAAACTACTTTGTACCTTATAGAGCAAGGGCCTTTAACTGCCTCTTCATTCATGTCCAATTCTTCATTTGAGGCTAAATTTCTTACTGTACCTAGATTGTGGTCTACCCAGGATGCTGTTTGAAAAGCCTACTTGGCTGTGGCCTCTCTTAACGTCCCAAGGCTGTGAATATAACATTACATGTTCAAAGTTTTCAGCAGACAGATCGGGCCAGAATAGAGACCGCCAGGTCCAGAGAAAGCAGTATATTAGAATCCTGCTGTACACAACTACTGGCCAGAAATAACCTGTGGCATGACTTAAAATTGTCAGCCTGTAAAGTGTACTTTCCTGTTATTGCACCACCACTAATTTCCTGATATTAACCATTTCTTTTTTAGCTTTTATTTTACAAGTTAATATTTTTCAGATAAAACAAGCCCATATATATGGATAATTTAAAGATTTAATCGAAAACTTGACAAGGAAGAAAAATGCAGAAAATGGTTACAAGGTCGGAATCATGCATTTGGAGCGAAAATGTGCAAATGGACACTCAATAAAGCTATTTTTTGGAGGAGGAAAGATGAATCGCTGGCGTTGTTCCAAAAGGGACTTTAAAAAGGAGAAAGGAGTAAAAAGGAATAATAGTCTTGATACTTTAAGGCTGCCTTAGGATATAATTTTCATTTATTCATAGGCGTAAGAGCCGACTTCAATAAAATATTGCGAGAGAACTGTGAATGAATAAAAACAGTAGACTGGAAAAATTACATGCGAGAGATATGTCTTTCGAAGCTTCTTAGAAATCTTCTTGTAATTGGAGGACCAGGTATGCATGTGGAGATAGATGAAGATTAAGCATTGTTTGCCAAGAGGGATAATCATGTTGACCGAATTCTTCCACAACAGTGGAATTTGCATTGAAACTAAGGAAGTATTCATGCTAGCTGTTACAGATTGCTCAGAAAGTACTCTAATTCTGCTCATCCACAAAAATATAAGTCCTGGGACAACATTTTCTGATGAATGTCGCGCATATCCTACAATTCAGGATCAAAGTCTTCAAGGAGTGTCAAAATACCAACATCAGACAGTAAATCACTGCAACAATTTTGTGGATCCTGACAATAGAGCCCATACCCAGCAGAACTAATTGAGAGATGCTACCTGTATATTTACCAGTTAATCTGGGATCAGTCTTTTTAATTACATTTGGTAGAAATATATTTAAAGGAATTCTCAGATATGGTTGAATTTTATCCACCTACAGATTTATATAATTTTTAAAGGTCTTTTTGTTTTCAGTTATATTTATGTAGAAATGTGTTTTTGTTTTCAATACAATTATGTATAATAAATTGGTTTTATCACTTTTTCGAGTGGTGGTGCGATAATAGGAAAACTGTATTGCGATGGGACAATAATAGGAAAGTATCAGAAAGCTGAAACTTGCATTTCAGCTTTCTCGAATACCTCTTTGCATTGCTCGGACTGAGAGAGTTGCTGACCATTTACTCGAATCCTGTGTAGGATGGAGCAACCTATTGCAGACTTCTGGAATCCTTGCCAAGCCTGCTGACCTGATCAAGGCCAGGAACTGCAAAAAGATGGACTGCCTACTCTAAATCCAATTAGGACGAATAGCTTGACAATCTTCCAATAGAATAGAGTGGGGGTTCAAATTCTCGGGCTAGTCCAATCTTCAGAGGAATCAAACAGTCCTGACAGTATCCTACTAGCACTGAAGTGTTAAGTATCAAGAGAGTAATTGTTGTCAACTCACCCCCCCTTTAGGAACGACGATCATACAAATGGGGAAGCTTTGCCCTTAAATGCATAAAAACTATGAGATAGTCTAGAGGAACTTAGTCACTCAGTCCTTCCTCTACCTTTGCTTCAAACCAATCTGTTGAATCTGTCACTTATGAGTAACCCTTGCAAGAGACTATGGACCCAAAAAGTTTCTTTCTACATAAAGGAAACTATTGGTGACTGTCTATATTTGTCAACAAAATGCATCCCTGATCTGGATTGTCTAAACTAGGACTAAGATTCATTACAAGCACTTCCCTCAAGACCTTCTATAAGAGCAATGTTTCATATTTTAGAGTGCAACAATATAGTTAAGACCTGGAACACCCAAGAGCGATTGCCTGAATACAAATAAAATCTGGTAATGCTACAGGTTTCTGGACAATTTTACCAACCTAAAGGTATGAAGGTTGTTCATACTGAAATAGTTAACTTTAACCCAATTAAAGTAATTAAAGTGGGCAGAGGGAGAGAGTATTAGACATCTGTCAGTCTAGAAAGGGAATAGAAGAGCATATTGATACAGCACCGTTTAGTCTTGTGTCAAGGAGAGAGCTTCAAATGAGGGCAACCGTCATTGATAGCTCCATAATTATCGAAAGCATGCGAGTGATGGAGATTCATGTTCGGGAGGCGTAAGGAAATCTCTTTAGGGAAGCACGCTAAAAGTGGCACATGCAGATTACTATTTACTATCATTTCCAGCTAAGCTACAACCATAGATGGAGCAGCTTCTAGGGTTTTAGAAGCTAAGCTACAGTTCAAGGGCTCAAATAGTGAAAAATACCACTGCCACTTAAAAGTGTTACCACTCTACCTCCCTAACAAGGGGAAATCTAAGACACACATGCTCCCTGCAGGAAGGGCATAGTATGAGAATCAACCTCCCTGCCCTTTATAAAAGGAACGTTTTTTTCCCAGAGTCTGGTAGGTCCACCTTTGTCAAGGAGAAGCATGCGCACAAAATACTAGAAAAAAATAGGTAATTCTATACAATAGCTCTGCCAATAAGTTATATTAAATTACTTTCACTAAATGAGGAAGTCCAAGGTTTCATTTGATATATAAAGCAGCCCTAGGTCTAGTAATGGTGTAAAAATCCAAATTAAATTTGACCCATCTGAAAAAACTAGTCCTACTCCATAACTCAAATTTCTCTTCAGTCTGAGCTCTTGTTCATTTTTAAGTCATAAATAGATTATGTCATTATTACATCAACTGTATTCTATGTATCAAGAAGTCACCCGAACGTCATAGTTTTTAACCAATGATTATCCACATTTTACTTGGGGCTAAGTAAAAAAGATATTTTACTAGGAAACAGACTTTTCACACAATTTCCACCGCTAATTTTTTAGTCTTGAAGCCATGGAGGGGCATGAACCTTCAACTTCTGGAGAGGTTTCTCTGGAGAATATATTTTACAACTAATTAAATGTTTGAGTAGGAACTTAGTTAGTCCAGGAAAGTCTCACTATGTCAGTTACTCAAAGATCAACAGGGAAGGATAAGGAGGACTTACACTCAGGGCACAAACACCCTGCTAATATCTTTACTGACGTAGTTCCCTAACCCTCACTCTTAAATGCAAAAGAGGTTATTCTGTCCAGAGGCACGGAAACTCTATATGTGAGATAAAGTAATTTAATGGCCTACTCTAGCTTTGTCAGGTTTATAGTCATCTACACTCTAAGGTGTTTAGACTCCGTCCTAGGGACCCCTATGAGATGCTGGACAGGAATCTTACGTTACGTAATTAGAGACAATAAAAAAAATGGGAACAGTGATTTAAAATAAATTATATAGTTTGAAGATATGGATCTTTACCTTCGAAGCAGATAGATTAATACAAAGTTCCTCGCTAAAACCACTTATAGACTTACGATTACTCCTTTTAAATATTGGGTATTCTGTCCCGTGATCAAATATTCATGATAGGCACATTGAAATAAATGAGGGAGTAAAAATACGAAGAGGTTTAATTAACCTTATCTTGATTTATCATACAAATTTACATTAGAGTAAATGGACATCTAAACACAAAACGCAAATTAATGCAAAGAAATGCAAATTAATGAAAATGTGGTTGAATTTGATTCTTGGTCTTCTACAATAATCAATAATAGAAATTGGGTCAGACACTGTGACCCCGAGACTAGTCTCAAAAGCAAGAATGAAATGCAAAACGGTACACACAATCCCACCGCACATTCCGAAATATGTAATAGCCAGTTAATCTAATTAAGTTAAAATTAGTCTAAACTAAAAAATGAGGGAAAACTAAGTGGCCACAAATTGGTACCTGCACTCTGGAATACCGTCCTTGTCCTCAAATGGCTGTTGGCCGTCTCTTTCAGTTTGGACTTTGCGCCCTTAACTGGCCCACCCCTTTAATCCTCACTTGTGGTATAAGAGTCTCCTAGGCTTGTACCCTCTCTATCTCCCGCCGCAGGTCCTCGTGTGAGTACCGAGTCTTGGATTGGGAAAGGGGGGGGGGGGGCGTGAGCCAGAGGTGCATTTTCACTCACTGACCAGCCGCCCAGGTAGGTCAGACGGCCACAACTGCTTCTCCAGCCTCTGGACAGTACAATTTCCTTTTTGCACTAAGATCGAGGGTTAGGGAACTACGTTAGTAAAGTTATCAGCAGGGTGTTTGTGCCAGGGTTAGGGAACTACGTTAGTAAAGTTATCAGCAGGGTGTTTGTGCCTGAGTGTAAGTGCTCCTTATCCTTCCCTGTTGATCTTTGTGTAACTGATGTAGAGAGACTTTCCTGGACTAACCAAGTTCCCACTCAAACAATTAAATAAAAAATATTCCACATTCTCATTTACCATCTACTTTCACAATTTATGTGGATTTTCTCACCAGTTCTCGTCTCAATTGTTATATAAACAAAGATTTTGTTTTGAATTATGGTAACATCGAAAGTATAATAAAGTACTGCCAAGATCACTAATTAAAAGTGAAAGCGATACTATTCGCCCCACCTGTGGTACTAAGTACAGATTTCATATTAAAAAGTATTTCCTTGTAACAAGGCCTGTTGTATTGAAAAAGTGAAAAAGGTGTAGTTTTCACATATCCATTTTTAAGGGAACCCTTTGAAAAGTCATAGATATAGAATCGAATTTGTTACTTTTATATAACTACATTAAGTGTTAAATTTAGTTACAAATTTGTTGGGTAATTCAATATAAAGCTCTGCCACCTAAAATAGAGATTTTTTTTTCTGATGAATTACTGTACGCTTTATCTAAAGAACACTTTTTTAATTCAAAGAGGAACAGTATTTTTACCCTATTTGTTAACCTTTTCAACCTCGGGGGACCCACAGTGGGGAGACTGGGTTTTTTTGGGTGGGGAATGAATTAAAGAATCGTTTTTTAACATATGAAATATGGCGCATTTAGAATTGGCAATAAAGACTAGCAGCTAACCTAAACCAGCTACCTAACCTAGTAGCCGTATCCTTACCTAACAGTGGCCTGCGACCCTCCTTTACACAGTCATAAATTATAATAGCCTAAAACCAACTGTACTTAGGTTGGAGGGTAAAGGTGAGCTACACCTTTCAGACTCGATATTCAATGCACAAACCTCACGAATGAAGGAACACATATCATTTATAGTTTTGTGAGATTCTTCATTAATTTCAAACAAATTTATAGCTAAATTTAACAAATAATTATATACAAGTAGTATATTAAGATTCTATATCCACGACTTTTCAAACCAAGTTCCCTTAAAAATTAATATGCAAAACCTTTTTTTTCACTTTTTCAATACAACATGCCTTGTCACAATGAAGTACTTTTCTTGTCAATATCAAGTCTGCATTTAGAACCATAGGAGAGTCAAATAGTATCATTTTCACTTTCAATAACAGTGATTTAGCAGTACTTTATTATTCTTTCTATCTTACCACAGTGCGAAACAAAATCTTTATAATTTATACAACAATTGAGACAAGAACTTGGGAGAAAATCTACAGAAATTTATGATAAAGTAGACAGTAAATGAGAAAGCACACCAGGTGTTAAAGGTTCACATCCATCTCTGGCTCTCAAAAGACTGAAAAATTAGCAGCAGTTTGTGAAAATTTCTAAAACAGAGTTTCCTAGTGAAATTCACCTGAATGGGTATTCAAGTCACGTGATTCTAGTGAAAATGCTAGCCCCAAATAAAATTTGGATAATCATTATTGGTTAAAAACTATGACGTTTGAGTGAGGTCTTGCTACGTAGAATACAGTCAATGATGTAATGACAATCTGTTTTTAACGTAGACACGAACAAACGAGAGCTCAGGCTGAAGAGGAATTTGAGATAGCTATGAAGTCGAGGGACTTAGGTGGGTCAAACTGATTTTTAAACCAGTTCTACACCTACGTAAATAATATTAAGGTTACAAACATCTTAACTCACAATGAATTCCATATTTAATATTATTTATGTAGCATAATAAAAACACTATTGTAACTATATCTGTACAATCTGTCTTGCTAATAAAAAGAAGAAAAAAAAAAGTTCTACACCTACGCCGCTTAAATTTACATAACAAACGAAACCTTTGACTTTCCTCTTTTTAGATAAAGTACTTAAATTTCATAAGTTGCTGGCGGAACTATTTTATAGAATTACCATTTGTTGAAAAAGAAATTAAGAATATCTCGCAACTATGAATTATAGGTATTCATTAATTCGAGACATTATTGTACATTGGGTATCTAGTCTGAAAGGTGCAGCTCACCTTTACCCTTCAACGTAAGTACACAGGGTTTTAGGCTGTCTTTTATTTAATATGGCCGTGTAATGGGAGGTCGCAGGGCAGAGACACCCCTTCCTTTATTAGGTAAGGGTAGGGCTACTAGGTTAGGTAGTTTTAGGTTAGCTGGTGGCCTTTTTTATTGCTACTTCTACATGTGCCATCATTCCCCACCCAAAAACCCCATTTTCCCACTGCGGGTCCCCTAGGATTGGAAAAGTTAGCAAAGAGTAAAAACACTGTCCCTCTTAAAAAGTCAGCTTTAGATAAAGCACTAATTCAGAAAAATAAAATCAAAATTATTAATGGCGGAGCTATTGTTTAGAATTAGCAAAAAAATATAAAGCAAAGTTCAACGAGAAGCCAAAAGCAACATCACAGTAAGTCTGCTTCAGGAATCAGTGACTTCAGTATTGCAGGAAGAAGGGGGGGGGGGGTTAGTTTCCCTGCCACCGGCAGATAATTAGTGGGTACTAAGAACGCGTGGATACAAGTTGACTTAAAAGTTCCAAATGCGCGTTCATCACTTTAAAAAAGTTATTTTGACAAAGGAAAAATCTATTTCTGGTGAGATACCTGTGACGCCCGGTGAAAAGAGTCCTTCTTTACACTTTTCTGATATAAATACTTGCAAATATACCAGAGGAATTTAAAGTATGGAATGCTGAGGTTACTACCCTCGCCTGAACACCCAGTGGTCGTCGTGTATAAAGCAGGGGCGTGTGAAAACCACTATTAACAGGCTGTCTTCCATTTAGATCATTCCTTCATCAAAGGGAAGGGGCGTAACAGAGAACCTATCTATCATACCTTCGCCACTCCACCGACGCCCGATGCCAGCGCCCTCTGAACTGCATCCTTCTGTTGGACTTCGTAAGTGCCGTTTTGTTTGTTGGGTGCCGCTTGGATTTTTAGCTTTTTTCGTGTAATTTCATCATGACCGAGGCTCTTCTTACTCCTGCACCAATATTAAGTACCATAGATTGTTTTGACAGGTTTGTTAGTACCGGGCTAGCCATTTGAGTGTTTTTTAGTGCGTACAGTTTTGGCCTTCCAGGATAATGGCGGCCATTGTTCTTGTACGGTTTGGTGTTTTCTTGTTTTGCCCGTTGGTACTCTTGTCATCTTAGGTTCATTATCCTTTTAATTTCAGGCCTTATGCCATTTATATTATGATATTTTGAACCGGTTATATTTCCAGTCTTGGTACTTTTTAGCGTTTACGA
Organism: Palaemon carinicauda; assembly: GCF_036898095.1. Lineage (NCBI taxonomy): Eukaryota > Metazoa > Arthropoda > Malacostraca > Decapoda > Palaemonidae > Palaemon > Palaemon carinicauda. The sequence goes on along the minus strand of NC_090733.1, from coordinate 98,517,483 downwards.
GTCCGTATCCTAGTGAACCAAGAATAGCGATCGAGGCTTTGTTATAGATGAGTTGTTACGATTGGCGGTATCATATTTTCGTCAAAATTTTACTCTTTTTTCGTTCTCGTTTCGCCATTCTTCGTTCGCCTCTTTTTATTATTTTTGTTGGTCATGAACCTTTATTTGTAATGTGAGTTAAGGTTCGTTTTATTGTTTTGTTTTAGTAACCATGAGAGAGAGAGAGAGAGGGGGAGTTCCCGTTTTCTGTGCATACGGTCACGTGTCTCCCTCTCTCTCTTTTATGTTAGTTTTACCTAGTACGAGAGGTGGGAAGCCCGTTTTCTGCTCATACATTCACGGGTTCTCTCTCTCTCTCTCTTCCCCCTGCGGGAATTACGGTTTGTGTTTATTTTACATGTTTATTTTGTGGTTACTTTTAGTGTATTTTGGGGTTAGTGTTTTGATTGGTCCTGTCGTGTGTGAGTTATTCGGATGGCCCGGAGTCGTTATCATTCCCCTAGTTCCATCCGCTCCCCGCTACGGTCTCGGGAGTTGGTCCGAACTCCTTTACAACTACGCTATACCGTGAGGTGGGAACACGTTCCCTCCGTTTGCTATTAACTCCGGCTTCGGCCCTCCCCACACGACTTATTCTCCCCCCTCCTCCGGGAGGTCTCCTTCAGAGTATTTCGTAGATCATTCTACTTGTTTATATAATATAATGGGGGTATCTATTGAGTCAAGGACCTACCATCGGGTCTCCAGCATACCCGGAGACCTTCTAATCACTAGTTACTGTCCTTGTGTAATTACTACGAGCTCCGGGTCACACTTTTTATAGTTTTCTCCGCGTCACTACGGAGTGGATCACTCAATTAATTATTGTAGTATTACACGGAACTTCGGCCCCCTTTCAGACGAACCGTAGATTTTATTTTACCCTCAGACTCTTTATAACCTGTGTTGTTATCTCAGAGTTTTCGAGAACAGACGAACTTATGTCTTCTTTTTATTACAGAAAGTGCGATGTGCTGCCAAGGGTTGCTCTGCCTCCTTTAGTGATCCGGTAGGCCATGATGTCTGCCGATCTCACGCGCATTGCGCCATCCCCTTCGTCCGTGAGCCGGGCCAGTCCTCTTCGTGGTGTGGTTCCCGGAGGCGTGCACGCTGTGTTATGACCTTACGTCAATTCTGTGGAATGACGATGTGAGTATATTCAATATTAGTTGTTATGTTGATAACATTAAAAAACTAAAATTCCTATTCATAAGAGTAAAATTTATGGTCTATAGCAATAAGAAATATGAAGATTATTTATCAAAAAGATTAATCATTAAGAGCTAATGTATGAATATTTATAGTGAAACGATTTCTCCAAGAAATTACAGAACGCAGACTCTTGGAGTATGACAATGGGGCATAAATAATTATCGAACTACTAAAATTTGAAAAATTTATTTTAAAATTATACTCATTACTTTGACGAACAATGAAAAATTTATTTTCAAATTATACTCTACTTTGACGAGTAATGATTGTGAGTTTGTAAGCATTCACTTCTTGCCTTACCTTTTGAAGCTTTCACTCTTATGTAGGACTTATCTGGTTATTATAACCAGACCAAGAGCTTCCAACCATACAATAAATTCCCGGACTTAGTTTTACAGGTGTATACAATCTAATTCAAACCTACTGTTAAATCATGCAAATCAGTTTTAGAACTATGTTCAATATACAGCTCATGCTTCTATGAAAAGTTATTCCTCAAATGATGACCCATGGGCATGAGATTTGCGTGCACAGCTCATGTACAGCTTACCAGAACAGGGGAGCAGCAATTATTTTATTAGAGCGAAGCGAGCCAAGGTAAAATGAAACCCCTTAGAGGGAGTTATGTTAGGTATAGGTAATTGCGATATATAATCTAACACCATATACACAAACCATATTTTCCAAATTATTATTATCAACGATTTTAAAAATTTACCATTTTTATTTCTGCAAATCACTTAAGATTCTCCCTATCAAACCCCGTGTTTCCATAGGTGTTCTCCACAATTGTTTTTATATGGGAGGAGGGTGTTGGGGAAACTCATGAACCGATGGTTTGTCCACAAATATTCATGAAAAATTTATAAAACATATCCCTAGCAGGAAGTAAGTCGTGTATATGGCTAGAAATAGAATTAAGTTAATATAAATAGCTTACCAAAAGTTTTATAATTAAAGTATCTACTCCGAATGCATGGCTTAATAAAATACATTGGATTTTACGGATTTACAACTAACTTTCTAAATAAGATAAGAAAAGACAGAACAGAAATATTGAAATCACACTTACAAACATGCCATCAGAGAGGCCACCCGTGGAGTTTGATATATTACGTTGAAAATCAGGAGAAACTTATTCAACACTCAAGCCACTTAGTAAATCACGGTCGTGTACTTAAGCTCGAAGAAATTTTCCCTTGCTTCCGAAGAAAATTATGAAGTATACAAAGCATGGATTTGCTAGAAGAACAAAACACATACCTCTACTATACTACTATGCATTTCAGAGCCCGTGTTATATCGTTTTTCGCAAATATCTTCTCAACAAACACTTGGATCAATGCGACATTTTGACACAGCTTGTTTGACACCTTCCGCTAATTTATGACACAACATTGCATTGCCAAGAGCTTACTCTTTGCTTTCAAGTCCAAGTTGGCGAGTTCCGAGTAGGCATTCGGACAAGGTTTTCTGTGACGAAGTTGTGACGTGATAACAACCACTCTTCCTCAACTCCAGTCTTCCCCTCCCTCCCTCCTTACCTTCCTCTTATCCCGTATCCCCCACTTCTTCTTCTTCTTCTTCTTCTTCTCTCTCTCTCTCTCTCTCTCTCTCTCTCTCTCTCTCTCTCACCTTGTACAGGAGATATGAAGCCATTCGGATGTTACTTGTCCATAATGACAGATAACTTGAAAGTATAGTACTGCCACGCATGATAGTGTGTTTATTTCTGCAAACGATAATGATTGCTGGTCTAGCGTCTTTGGCTGTTGCATAAGTGCTGTATGAGGTGAGTTCCCACGTTAACCTTTTTGCCTACCAAACACGTATAACGCTCAAACACAGTAGGACAACAGTCGTGATGGTATGCGTAAACGATCAAACCGTACTCGGCATATGCCTATGGGTTATCTGCCTTTATAGACCAATAATTAATATGGGCTTGACTTGCTAATTATCTCATGCATGTAACGCGCAGAGAGAGAGAGAGAGAGAGAGAGAGAGAGAGAGAGAGAGAGAGAGAGGGGGGGGGGGGGGTACGTGATAGAAGAGGGCAAGGAAGGAAGGAGAGGGAATACTAGAGTGGAGGAGTCGTGGTTGTGACACACGTCAGACATACGGCACGGAAAGCCTTCCCTTGTCTCAATGCCTTCTCGGCTCTCGCCAACTTGTCCTTGAAAACCAAGAGTAAGCTCTTTGATGAAACATACTTGGCAATGCACTGTAGTTTCATAAATTAGCGGAAGGTGTCAAACAAGCTGTGTCAAAATGTCACATTGATTCAACTGTTTGTTAAGAAGATATTTGCGAAAAACGATATATGCTTCGAAATGCATAGTAGGTACAAGGAACCAGCCAAAAACGAGCCCTCTCTATTGGGTAGATGCAAAAATATAAAATTTCAAACTTGCAAATAGACAAATATTATCATTCATATATATATATATATATATATATATATATATATATATATATATATATATACATATATATATATATATATATATATATATATATATATATATATATATATATATATAAACAAGAGAGAGAGAGAGAGAGAGAGAGAGAGAGAGAGAGAGAGAGAGAGAGAGAGAGAGAGAGAGAGTTTAATATCTTTAATTTGGAATAAGGTATGATAACATAATTACCAAAGCTTCACAAACGCAAAAAGCATTTTCTGCATCATAAAGATTGCTTGTCACGCTAACACTTGCTCTGCTGAACTGCTATGACTGTAAACAAACTAGTCCCTTTCGTATCATATATCCTTCAGTTATTTTCAAGAACCAATGTTGTCTTTAAATGGACTCCTGTAGAAGTTTTCATAATGGGAAAAGTAGAACAACTCGATATACGTGATAAATGATCATGACTTTAATGTTAGTTTTCTTGCCAAACGGTGCAGTTTTTGTGATGAGACAATTCTTATGTAACAACAACAACAGTAACAACAACAAAAACAACAGCATCAATAATAATAATAATAATAATAATAATAATAATAATAATAATAATAATAATAATAATAATAATAATGATAATAATAATAATAAGAAACAAGTTCACATTATTATTTCTGTATAAAGCATTAAAAAGCAAAACGATTATTCTTATAAATATTTTTTTTTCCAAAAAAAATTTGGATTTTTTTTCAAAATACTACTACTACTACTACTACTACTACTACTACTACTACTACTACTACTACTACTATAATAATAATAATAATATATATTATTATTATATATATATATATATATATATATATATATATATATATATATATATATATATATATATATATATATATATATATATATATATATATATATATATATATATATATATATATGCTTATATATATATATATATATATATATATATATATATATATATATATATATATATATATATATATATATATATATATATATATATATATATATATATATATATATATATGCTGTATATATATATATATATATATATATATATATATATATATATATATATATATATATATATATATATATATATATATATATATATATATGTATGTTGACGGATAATGAGACATCGGAATATGGTTTTTCACTTTAATGCAAAAGGTTCGTAAGTACACTGTACAAAGCTAACACTCTCAGGCGAGCTCCTTGTCTAAGAGAACACACAAAGGCAACTAACTACACCTCGCTATCTAAATGCAATTTTGCTACAACAACATGCTGAATAGTTAGGTTTAGTGGAATTCTTATGATTTTAGAGTTCATTTACCTTGACGTATAACACATATCTTCATACAAGTATTAGGGCATATCAATCTATGTATATATATATATATATATATATATATATATATATATATATATATATATATATATATATATATATATATATATATATATATATATATATATATATATATATATATATATATATATATATATATATATATATATATATATATATATATATATATATATATATATATATATATATATATATATATATATACATAATCTTTTCCCACGCCTATTGCCTCATAGGGACTCGGTTAGATTTCACCAGTTATCTCTATCTGGACCTTTTAAATCAATACTTCTCCATTCGTAATCGCCTACTTGACGTTTCATAGTCCTCAGCCATGTAGACCTGGGTATTCCAGTGCCCTGTTTAAAGGCTACAAGGCCGATAATGAATGGCAGAGGTAAGGGATGGGGACCATTGCCCTATCGAGCAGGAAAATGCCCTAGAGACTACCCATGTATACATATGATTAACGCCCAAGCCACCTCTCCACCCAAGCTAGGATCAAGGAAGGCAAGGGAATGGCTGCTGATGACTCAGCAGATAGACATATAGGCTCCCCCAACCACCCCTCCTAAGCTCACTAGGTTGGTGAGGTTGTAAACAGACACGAATCGCTTCCTCTATTTCCCTTATTGAACTAGCCAATTATAAAATTTCAGGTAGTTTAGTTGCCAAACCAGGTACTGGACGAATTCTTTAACAAGCGAAAATTTGGGCAAATAATTGTTGTATTACACTTGATCTTGAGGCCTGGAGCACGGCGGTTCTCTTTTCGAGATCGTCATTAATAATTTAAAATAAGACTGCGCCTTCCACCTAAATAACTTGGAGTAAGTAACTGTATTGATTGATCAATTCCATTTGTAATTTGTGAGTGTAATTTAATTTTAATTTAGGTGTGTTGACATTTTCTCTGTAAAAGTACGATAAAAATTATATTGTAATTATTTCATTTGCAGAATGAAATAACTGTAATGACTTCAGCGTCGTGACGTTACATGCCTCGTTCGTATGGTTGGTTGAGGTGTCAATGGTCTTATTCTGATTGGGCAGGCGCAAGCCCCTGCAGTTGCACTACATTTCATTTCCAAGTGCTATGCAAAATCGAGGAAACTTTAAAGTAAGTTCGCTCCAATTTGTGATTTGTGGTATGTAAATTGTCCTCAAGGTCAACTCGTTCATAAATTACTTCATTGTCAACAACAGCAAACAAAAGTGTCAATGAGTTTAGTTTGTGAAAACTGGATGTTTGAATGCATAAGTAGTGTGTTCCGTCAATGACTCGTCGTCTAGAAAAGTGGCTATTATCAGTTATCGACCCAAAGTTGGTGTTTTGGAGCAATACTTCTTGTGTTACATTTCTCATAATTGGGTCGCTGAATTCATCATTCGAGTGTTGTACTACTGTTTACTGTTCAATCTCGTAAACATGCCTTCCAGGAAAGTGAAATCTTTGACTCAGAAGAAATTTGACATTGCCTTTGAGACCTGGACTATTGAAAGTTTGGACACCGAGGCCGTCTTAGCAGATGCAGAGAACGCTACTGTTGATGATCTAAGGTTATCATTGAACTCTCTTCGTGAATCATATAGTGACTTGAAAAGAGTCTCCGCAGGCAATCTGACTCGTGACAAAACTTTAAAAACAGTGCGTGATGCAGGTGTTACCTTCCACAAGCTGAGGACACAGATAAATGAATGAATGGAAAAGCTATCGGTAAAAGAGGACATTCCTAAGCATGCTAATGAGGTTAGCAAATCTAATTCATCATTCGTCCAATTGAAGAAACTTTTTTGTCCGACGTGGGATGGTGAAGTTCGATCGTATAAAAGATTCAAGAAAAATTTCGAGCTATTAGTTCAGAGCCAGATGTCTGGGGAGATGGCGCTTTTAAAACTGAGAGAAGCATTGCGATAAAACTCGAGAGAGGGCCTCATTGTTCAGTCGAAATCGAGCTTGGATGAAGCATGGTTAGCATTAGATTGCATTTATGGAAGGGGAAACACCATCCGTGACGCAGTCCTCAAGGACGTCCATGCCATTAGGCCTATCAGAAGCAAGTCTGATGCAGATGGTCTTCGTCGATTGGTAACGGAACTTACTGTCGCTAGAGAGGACCTGAGATTGGTAAACCGAACGTCTGCATTAGGTGAGTCGGCATTTTCCATCGTAATGGAAAAAATTCCAGTAGAACTGCGCAGGAGAATTGACAGAAAAATTCTGGCAGACGACCTTGATGCTGAAGCCTCCTTCGATCTACTCTTAGGAATGGCCGACACAGCAGCCTCAATCGAAGAAACAGCTAAATTGCGAGCAGAAGCTCATTCTAGTTACATTTTCAGAGAAGAGCCGACGATGGTA
>NC_090733.1:98490054-98505054 GCF_036898095.1 Palaemon carinicauda | reverse complement strand
TTTATTTGTACTGAACGCTTAAAAGGTAAGAAGAAAAAGTTAACGCATGCCGAAAAAAGCAATCTAGAATATTGTGAGTCATTTTTCACGATACATCTTTGACACCAAAAGATCTGGAAATAAAATGATTTTAACCAATCCACATATTGACATGATCCTCAATAAATGCTTAAAAGAGAGAGAGAGAGAGAGAGAGAGAGAGAGAGAGAGAGAGAGAGAGAGAGAGAGAGAGAGAGAGAGAGAGAGAGATTTTATATCCCATCATTATTTTTTTCTATTCTGGTTAAGAGTAGATTTCTGGGGGTTTCTTAATGGACACCAATACTAAGAAGTACTGTGATGATTGTACTGATAATAAAAGGGAATAAATGAATTCTCATCCAGTAGCAGCAAACAACAAACAATAAAGAAATGGGTATTTTAGGCCTAACTTTCCTTTTTTTATGCTCCAATTTATAAAGTTTGTGGTAACCCATCAAAAAAAATTTCCATTTGGTATCTGTTGCCAAAAAGGCTTTATTTACTAAGTACAAAAAAAAAAAAAAACCGTACACACTAAATTATTATCTCGAAATATCTTTTAAAATCCAGCATAAAGAGACAGTTTAGATTAGAATATCCGCTCAAAATATCATCTAAAATGCATGGTTATTCAGACAAATTTTTTGCTGACTCCCAAACCAAAAAATATTACTTGGGATATGTATTACTTCCAGAAAGTTTTTTAATTGTTATGTCAGTGTATCAACAATAAAGTATCTCACTAAACATCTGTTACCCCTACTCTCTCTCTCTCTCTCTCTCTCTCTCTCTCTCTCTCTCTCTCTCTCTCTCTCTCTCTCTCTCTCTCTCCAGACACTTCCAGCTACATATTGAAGTTCTTATGCATAAATCTAGTTCAAAGTTAGTAATATGTATCACCTTAAGGAAAAGCTATTTATAGAAGCTAGATATGTATCACCTTAAGAAAAAGCTATTTAAATAAGTTAGTGATAAATATCACCTTAAAGAAAAGCTATTTAAATGTCAGATCGTGACATAGGACACTAAGCAAGGATTAAAGAATTTTTAATATTTTCTTGAGGTCAATATCATGGTCATCCATCTACTCTCCCTCTCTTTCGTTCTCTTTCTTTCTCTCCCTTCTTTTGGCTGAATACTAAAAACTCTTCATAAAATTCTAAAACTTCCAATTAGTAAATAAAAAATGCTAGGTCGAGTTCTTCGTAAATACTACATGTGAATCGGAACACTTTCTTCTTCTAGCTCATTTGAACATTTGAACCTAAGACTTTAAAAATAAATTGGAATTGGAACAAAAAATTGCTGACGAATTTCCCATTTCTTTCTATATTAAATGGACTAAGTAAATGCAGGTTTTTTGAGTAGATAAAAACCCCAATACAAGGTTCAGATAAGTTGAAATATTGAAGAGATTTATTGTCGTATAGGAGAAATGGAAAAAAAATAATATTCACTAAAAGTATAAAACATATATCACTAATTGTGCACACTTACAATATTAAAAAAATAAAAACATAATAAAGAAAGAAGTTTTAAATTTTGGGGTAAACCACAGGATATCAATAACATCAATAATAAAAAAGCATTGTCCGATCATTAACCGAATAAAACAACAATTTAATGTTTAATTGTGCATAGTTCAAAAGCTGATTTAGAGAGAGAGAGAGAGAGAGAGAGAGAGAGAGAGAGAGAGAGAGAGAGAGAGAGAGAGAGAGATATTTGCAGAAACTCGAATAGTAGAGACGGCTATAGTTACAAATAGTCCATGGGCCAGAAAGTGGAACCCTCCCCCCCCCCTAGGGAATTTTCATGAACCCCTAGTTTTCTTCCTTAGGGTGTTCTTTATGCATATCCGGGTGTTTCCAAATACATAAATGTGGCAAAAAGGCAAAATTGTCACTTTCTGTACAAACCGCACGCCAAATTTTCACATTTTCAGCCGCACTGACTTTGCGTCGCTTTATTGGCTCTAACTTCCTTAATATCCAAACTAAGTGAAAATTTTTGGTACCAACATAATGCCAAAATCTAGAGCTACCCAATGGTATATATTTATGACCATAATTAATGATTAATACGTATTCCAGGGGCATTATTGTACCCCCTACCCTTAATTTTTGTTCGAAAATGGGCACCTGTAACTAGTTGCTACTGATACTGATGATATTGTTGAGGCATTTGGTTACCTTTCTGTATTTGATTTTGTACATAATCTTATTTAGAATATTGCATATCAGTTTCGTTCTCTAATTTCCCAAAATATATGAATTAAGTGACAATAATCAATTGATTGTATAATGGCCACATATTTTTATTGATACCTACTTTGTAGGGAACGCTTCTTAATAACTTCTGTAAATCGTGACATTTCTGCATTATTTTGGTGCCAATCAAATGCTTGGAGCATATACAACTAAGCTTGATGATGTAAAGTTAATCTGTTACTGAAATCCATTATCTAAATTGCTGATACGTATCCCCCACTCCTTAAAAATAGTCCAAGTTTCAATTGATGGAACTTTGTTCTATCCTCATCTTCCCTATCATCTCTACTTTCTGGTACCAAATGGCAACAAAACAATTTATCTTTATAATTTATTATAAAAAAAGATTATTTTACTAACATTTAAAGAAGGAGATGCTTTGAAGAGAAGTATACTGCTTGGACATTATTCACTGTAGATTGGCCACCACATACTTATATCATGAATATGCATGCACAAACATAGTAAAAATGACTAAAACAATAAATGTAAGACACTACCTATTGCAGTGTGTCTGACTTTCATATCTGACAGGTGTCATTCACTGAGAGAACCAAGAAAATCATTGATTAACAGTAGAATAAGATAAATGTAACCAAAATAAAGGACATTTATAACTTAAACTGACAACTAATACCAACAAGTAAATGGTGAAGAGCTTGGAAGTCTACATCAATGTTTGAAATCTGCGAAGTTGTGTTCATATAAATACCATTATATGTGGAGTATGATGGCCTAGTTAGTCTCTCTTTGTCACTGGCAACAGACAACTACAGAAAAGAATTAGCTTGACAATTTACACATTACGTTCATGATTCTTCATCATAAATGTTGTCGGCTAGGCTGTTGATATCAATATCCTCGGTATCCAAATCGTCGTCGCTGTCAGCTTCTCTGTCTAGCATGATATCAATGAGTTCCTGTGGCAGTATATCACCTTTGACCCAGTCAGTCTGCAGTTGTCCTGAGTCATCAAGTTTCCAGCCTTTGCCTACTGGACTTGGTATATCTGGATATGGCACACTGGACTTATTCAAAACCTATGCTTGGTCGTTGCATCTGAGGATATGCATGTGCAGTGATGACCTGCATGGTGGGAGAAAGCTCAGATCAATGCCATCACAACTGGACAAAGTTTGGCCTTCCTTGGGCTGGAATTTTTATCTAAACATATCATAGAGCAGCTTGTTCATGTCTTTGTAGTTGGCCTTTCCATAAATACAGCAGACAAACTGTTCAAGTTCACTGAATGTTTCTTCAGAAAGTTCAGCAGTGGTTGCTAGAGAGATTAATGCTGAATGGTATTCAGGATGGGCATCAAGTGTCTTCTTTGGTGTAAGTTTACCTCGGTGAACGAAGGCACTTGTTGTATCGCATCCTGTGAATGCATGAAAAGAGTACATGAGTTTACAGTAATCTGTACCATGTTTGCTAATAACAGCTCTCACGTCAATTAGTCTTCTCTTGTTTGAAACGCCAGTATCAAATAACACAGACAGGTCAATATCTTGAGAAAACTTCAACAGCAATAGGAAGACATCAGTATCTGGTGAATGGACTACAATCACCTTTTCTGCACTAAATGATTTGGCAGCAAGGATGCAATGCAGAATGATCAGAGTATCTGCTTCCTCCTGTGAAGAAAATAGGTCCTGCACCTGCATGGTCTGAACAGTCAATCCATCCTCACTTGTAAGGAGAGTGCATTCGTCCTAATACACAAAATATACATAAATTTGTAAACTTATTGCATGGTTGTAATGTTTGCCCCTCAACATTTTATCAATCGATCCACTTGCACATACACCAGCCTCAATAATGATGTCCTCAAAGCCTGTGGCGGACATCATCTTCCCGATGACTCCAAGGTATGAGTAGATTGACAATACCATGTTCTACGTGTGTTGTTCCAGCCCCTGATGGTGTTTCTTCAGACAGGTCGAAGTTGTCCCAGCTGAAGTGGAGAACTACATTATTCATACAGGATGATATGGCTGCGGGAAGTAAGGATTCCTGTGTGTTGATTTGGTTACACATGGTAATTTTTACCTCCATCACTTGGGAATATGACTAACAGTGACCGAAATGATTCAGCAGTGTAATGAGCTCAGCACTTCCTGTCATATGTCTCAAAGTTATTCCAAGAAGAACATGTTTAGGCACTTTCCATTCTCCTCGGCTCATAGCATAACATACATCTTGAGCACGTGAATCAACCATTCTCTCCATCTTTGACGAAATATCTTTAAATGGTTTCCCACATAGAAGCTGCGACAAAAAGTTAATCAGGATTGGTGGTGGTTTGTTCTTTATGGACATCAACTGCGCTGCTGTAGGTGGCCATGGCAGTACGGCTGCATTCCTTTTGGCATCCATCAGTTGTCGTCTGAGCATCATAGCTGCTTCCTGGAGAAACCTTTCCTCAGAGGCGGCCATCTCAAATGCTGCCTCTACTGCTTGTCCAACTGGTAAGAGGTCAGAATATAGAAGTTCACTTCGGTATTTAGGTGCCCAGAATTTAACCTTGTGACTAAAATGCTTCTCCAACTTATTCTTGAGTTTATAGGTTTTGTAGTTTTATTGTAAGTTGATGGATGATGTTCTTGTAAATATAGAAAATATTTCTCTTTCAACATTGTCACACGTTCTACGTTGCACCCCTTGATTATATGTTCTTCAACATAATCACAGATGTAGGAGAATGCTTCGCTATGGGCAGCTAAATGTTCAACAGCACTCTGATCCGGCTCTTTATTAACATTTCACTCCTCCTTACGGGTGTAATCTCTGCGACAAGAATTATGAGAATGTGCCTCTTGTACTTGCAAGTCACAGCCTTCAATCTTTCCAAGTAATGTGTAGTCATTTTGATGCTTTGCAGCCTGTAGTATTGACTCTGCTGCAGTTTCTGTAACACATTTTGTTGGAAACTCTCTGACACCTCTCTGAAGGAAATAAAATTGATGAGGATGATACTTGCTTTCGATTTGAAGTTGAAAGCCCTTCTTTATCTTTAACTGGATGTTGTCGTTTTTTACTTTTTATATGACCAACATTTATAAGCTTTTGATAACACTTCCTGTGTATTCCATGGGTATTTGTATTCAGCGTCTCTGGAACTTTTCATAGATTTCATCCATCCTTTAACCTTTTTTTTTACCATCAAAGGGAACATGCTATTTCAACTCTTTTGATATTCAGTCGTATCTATTTTGATTCAATATTGTTTTTGCTGCATCCCACACTAAATTGAATGTTATTAAACAGTCTTGAAATAGGAAAAATTATTTATGTAACATGACTTTTTTACTATTTCATATATTATTTTTGTACTTCTAAAATCTTACTTTGTAATATAGATAACAATGAGTGATTAGGATATAGAAAATATATTTGTTATAATATATATATATATATATATATATATATATATATATATATATATATATATATATATATATATATATATATATATATATATATATATATATACAAATGTATATGTGTGTGTTTTTGTGTGTGTAAGTATGTGTGTGTTTGAGAGGATGTGCGTATACTTGTGTATAACTTTAACAGTGGAAGTTGACACGTTCAAATAGGAAAATACATTTTCATGTCCTCAAAAATATAGACATTGAATCGTGTTCTCATACATCCGAGTGACCAACAGAATAAAATCTATTAATTTATAATAAAAATAGGAATTAGAACTGCTGATAAATCAATTAAATAAAATTTGACGATAATTATGGCACCATCTCCCATAAGTTCATACCAAAATTAAGACATGAGATATGATGAAATAAAACTAAAAAAGAAATGAAGAGACATTAATTCCATGTAACCAGGAAGAATTATATTTATACAAAATGCTGCTTATAATTAATGTATATAAATAATAAGCAAGAATGATAGTGCAGTATAGTTTGCAAGACTTCTAGCTTGACAGGAAATTATAAAAGATAAAAGCTGTCAGTGAAAGAGAAATATAATTAATCCCATAAAAGTTATGAAATGTATAATTGTGGCTATGAAGTCATTCATAGTAATAAAAATCCATCCAAGGGGATATATGTACAGCTGGTCACAGGAATTAATGGCAAACGTCGCTCAAAGGAAATGCACCTGTCACACCCCTACAGTAACCGAGCGAGTAACCAGCCAGATACTGTATGGAGAGATGGTTGAGGTGGTAAGCGCAGTACGGGTGTGGCAGTGTGTACTTCCTTAGAGAAAGGTGTGGTGGGCATTCTTGTGTCCAACTGTACATGGGTGTATATTCCAGAATTCAGGGTATTGGAAACGAAGACATAAATCTTTTTGGAATAAATAAATTAATGCCGATAAAATCTACTGATGAGCAATCTAATTATTAGAAATAATATTGGCGTATATATCTCACTTCACTCGACATGGTTATTCGTTTCATAAATATTCAAATAGTTTATAGCAAAATTTCTTGAAATTAATTTGTCAGAGTTAATTAATGTCACAGCTAGATGTTCCTGTCGGAACTAGAACACGGAAATTATAACATCCTAGGGCCAACTCCATAGGCCTTGGGATTTCTGTCCCCAACATAAGGAATTCTAAGATCATTTCCATTAAGAGCCAGGCACATTACAGAGAAAAATATTTCACAACGGATCTTAAGAAATGGAATAATTCCCACCAAGAGCCACGCACATTGTAAGTGTATATATATATGTATATATATATATATATATATATATATATATATATATATATATATATATATATATATATATATATATATATATATATATATATATATATATATATATATATATATAATTTTCTTTTTATACACTTACTCAATTAACAGTACTTAACATCATGCCCTCAGAGAGTGTATCTCAAAAAAAAAACTCAAGTAATTTAATACCTCTCTCTCTCTCTCTCTCTCTCTCTCTCTCTCTCTCTCTCTCTCTCTCTCTCTCTCTCTCTCTCTCAAGAAAGATAATTTCTCCTTAATTGCATCAAAATTAAATGCCCCTCGAAGGAACAATAAGAATCAAGGATGGCAAACTTCACTAGGTTTTGTTCTCGTCTTTTTTGTCCGGAAAAGATAAGGACATCATAATCCTCTAAGCCCGACCACTAAAGCGGTTATAATACCATTATCTCACGGAATCTTTTCGTCGTTTTTCTTCAGATAGGATATTCTGTTGTAGCTTCTTTCCCTTTTAAGAAATATTTTCTTATCCAAATTCGACGTAAAAGATTTTCTTTTCCACAACATATTTTTTGGTTTATAATTATGTAACGATTATTATAAATTCTACGGAAAATATTTTCTTTTTATTTTCGTATCCAAATCCGACGTAAGAGATTTGTTCTCGAAATAATTTTTGCTTTATATTCATGTTAGAATTATTATAGATTTTACGTAATAGATTTTTTTTTCGTATCTAAATCTGACGTAAAAGATATTTCTTTTTCCAGTAAATATTTGAGGTCATATTTGCATAAAGATTACTATAAATCCTAGGTTTTTTTTTTTCCTAGGATTATTCTGCGTGAAAAGCTCATTCTTAAATTTTAATGTGAAAATAATGTTGTATATGATCATTTCAATAGAAAAAAACGAATTTGTTTCGCAGTAACAACCACAACTTGAGAAATGTATAAATTGCTTGTTAATCATCATTGCTTATCTTTAGGGTAAAAGTAGAAATAACCGCACACACAATTATCAGTTTTAAGAAAGTGATATTATGATGAAAGTTTAACGAAGCATGTTCCTAATTCCTATTTTTATAACCAGATAATTCGAAACACCACTAATATTTGGTGTCGCATAATTTTACTATAAGGGCTGAAACACTAAGGTCTCAATTATATAGTGAAAAACTTGTTTGTTTTTTTTCTCCGTAGCTAAAAATAAGGATTTTTAGGCAAAAAAATAAATAAATAAATAAGAAATAAAATAAAAATAAAACACTGCATGAAGGTAATATTTAAAAAACAATCATGCAACATGTAATTCCTCTCTCTGATAATAAATTTCATAAAATATTATATAAAGTAATCTATAAGATTCACCAATTACTCATCAAATAAATTAATATTGAATAAGAGTATGATTTTAATATATTATTCGCTACCATTTCCTGTCTCACGATGACGAATGAAAATGGATTACGTACTTGGTTATTTTTCCCTCTCACCCATCCACATAATATTTATCTATGATCAATGGTATATGAAATAAAATCTATTGCGAGTAACATGACTTTTATGATCTACTAGCATTCTATCTGTTTCCAAGAAGCTTCGTCGTAGTAAGCAAAAAATCCCTTAAACAATGTCATCGTCCCTGAGATATAACAATGGATGCATCGATCATTTTATAACTTTATATGTTTAACATCGTGTACCTTATTTATACATATACCAGGCAAGCTTCCTGTTTGCCTAAAAGCATGATTATATATATATATATATATATATATATATATATATATATATATATATATATATATATACACATACACATACACACACACACACACACACACACACATATATATATATATATATATATATATATATATATATATATATATATATATATATATATATATATAAATATATATATACACACACACACACACACACACACACACACACACACATATATATATATATATATATATATATATATATATATATATATATATATGTGTGTGTGTGTGTGTGTGTATATATTTACAGTATGTGTGTGTATGTTTGTGTATGTACGCATGTACTTATTTAGGTATATATAGATGAATGTATATGAATGCATATAAATATGCGCTACATATACACAAATACAATTTTATATATCTATATAAACATACTTATATATATATATATATATATATATATATATATATATATATATATATATATATATATATATATATATATATATATATATATATATATATATATATATTGTGATATCCCCATATGTTGTACATATGCTAACATATCTGATTTGTCTAAAGTTTATTTTTCCATTTTCTTTGCAAATACATCACCTTATTCCAGCGCCATCTTCATTCCATTCTTCTCATTATCTTTTGTTTACACTCGCCTTCCTGCTGTAAATCATCCCTGTTTTCTTACCTTACATGTTATAAGGTAACCCCAAATTTATTGTTTTGTTAGAATACATTGCTCTCACCACGAGATTCATCTACCTTACTCACCCATTCACTTTGCATTGCTTATTATTGTTGTTTTGAAGTGCTTTTTCATTGTTTTGTTTAACGTAAGATTAAAGTTTTGTTTATAACATAGTTTATTGTTCCTGTCCTCCAATTATCCTGCTATTGGTGCTTCTGTTGTCTGGAACCAGCTTTAAGAAGATACATTTGATCATAATCAACAATCTTATACACTCGTAATAAGAAACAAGTGAATTTGGAAGTCTACCCATATGACTTCTATTTTGTTGTGTGAAGAGAACTACCGCCCATTGTAAAGGGGTAATTGTTTGCACAGTGGTTCGTCACATAATAGTTGGGGGCCTGTCCGGGATCTGATGTGCGATCTGATGTGCGATCTGATGTGTGATATGATTCATCAAATTTATATCAAGTGATTGAATCGTGAAAGAACAGTTCCAGTGATTATGAACAGTATCGAGTGTTGTGTTGTGGCGTACCAAGGATAAAGGTCGACAGTAATAATTCCAAGGTAAGGTAGATGTCTCGTCTCCCTCTCATTAGACATTTATGTATAATATATGTCTGGGTAGTCATTTGGTTGTAAGAGGAACAAGTCACGCTTAATATAGTTAAGACTTAGGTATGCTGATTGTCCAGCTTCTAAACCACCCTTATTAATTGAAGATACCCCCAGTAGGTAGCTTTTAAAGTTTCGCCTACTCAAATCTCGTATCCCAGAGATTTCTCATAAAAAAAAGAAAATCTGAAGCCCTAAGATTTTGCCATTTCTTAAAATCGCCATTCAAAAGTGATATTTAGGAAATCAAGTCAAATTTCATTATATGTGATTTACTAAATTAAGTTTCATTATAAGTGAAATTTCCTCCATCTCTATTTCATTATGAAGTGATTTATTTTGTTATATGAATTTCGTAAGTGAAATTAGCCAATTTCCAATTTCGGAGATTTTCGTAATTCCAATCGTTATTTCTAGTCAGGAAATTAACTTGTATATTGTTTGGTGTTAAAAGTACTATTTTGGTGTACAAATAACATTTACGTGTCGGTAAATGAATATTTAAATACTTGTGTTAAATTACTCCTGTTATATCTATAAAGCGCATACTACGTTTTTTGTTCAGTTTGCGCATTATTCTGATAATCAATTACTTTAAACTAGGTGTTGACTATTAACTAGATACTTTATCATAACGAGAATAATATAGTATTTATATAAATTAAAATGTAACATTGAAAAGTTATCGTATTAAGCTGGTATAAATTAAAAGGAAATGTAAACTAGAACGTGCTAATTAGGTATGTTTAAAGTAAAAAATACCTTTGCGTTTTAAAGTCTTGTTTACCGATTCGGTAAAATTGTTGTAAAAGTTTGTGATGTTAAGCGTGTCGTTTGAGTAATTATGAAGTAGTTAGCCGCGTGCTCAAGATCTCGAGTATAAAAAAAAAAAAAAATAATTGTTCAGTCGTTAACTGTGAATAAAAGTTTTAATAGTATTATCGTAAGTTTCGCGAGACTTAATTTTGTATTTAAGCTATTTTTGTGTAAGGTGATCTAATCATATAATTTTGTAATTTTGTGATCTCTCGATCTTGTAATTTTGTGATCGCTATTTTGTATTTCTGTGATCGAAAAATTATTTTGCGATCGTATGATCTTTTACTTATTCTTGTAAAGTTTGGATATTTATTTTAGTTTGTACTTATCTTGCGCCACGGGCGACATTCAAAATGCCTTTCAACTTGCAACAATTTATTGTATCACCACGGGATCATGTGGAATCTCTCACAGTTGCCACAAAAACTGACCTAAAGAATCTAGCTCGCCATTATGATGTACAGGTTCCCGCAACTGCCGTAAAATGTGTAATTCTCAGTCATATTTTGAACTTCCTTGTAGATGAAGATATTGTTCCAGAAGAAGAATTGGCTGACGTTCGAGCTCTAACAGTTACCAATCCAAATGGTGACTTGGATAAACTAAGTCTACAGCTGGAGTTGGAAAAGATGAAGATGCAAGCCGCAACTGCCGCCGCTGAGGTAGAAGAAAGGAAAGCCGCTGCTGCTGAACGAGCCGCAACTGCCGCCGCTGAGGTAGAAGAAAGGAAAGCCGCTGCTGCTGAACGAGCCGCAACTGCCGCCGCTGAGGTAGAAGAGAGGAAAGCCGCTGCTGCTGAAAGAGCCGCAACTGCCGCAACTCTGGTAGAACGAGAAAGAGCCGCTGCTGCTGAACGAGCCGCAACTGCCGCCGCTGAGTTAGAAGAGAGGAAAGCCGCTGCTGCTGAGCGCAAGGCTGCTGCCGCTGCTTCCCTAGAACGTATCAAGGTGGAAACTGCTTTGGAGCAACAAGAAAAAGCAAGTGAACAGAAAAACAACGCTCTCCGTGTTAGGCTGCAGATTGAGAGAGAAGCGGCCACAGTAACAGAACGGGATCTGGCATTTATAAGACTGAAAGAAAAGGAAGAAGGTAAGCTAATTCCCGAACCCTTTGATGTGGGCAAGGTGCAGAAATTGCTGCCCACATTTGAAGAACGGGAACCTGATAACTACTTTTCTGTGTTCGAAGACACAGCCAAGAATCTCAATTGGCCTCAGGACAAATGGTATTTGATCATCCGGAACTCATTTAATGGTAAAGCATTATCTGTATGTGCCACTATGTTAGAGGAACATTATTATTTCATAATTAAACAGGCAATCCTTGATGCTTATTCTATTACTGCGGAAGGTTATAGGCAAATATTTCGTAATAGTCAGAAGCAAGTTCAGCAGACCTTTTTAGAATTTATGAATGGAAAGATTAAACAGTTTCAGAAGTGGGTAGACAAAGTAGATGTCAAAACTTTCGAGCAGTTGAAAGATTTAATAGTAATGGAGGAGTTCTTAAGGAAAATACCAGGTAGCATTAATGTGTATCTAAGAGAGCAGAATGAATCTGACCCTAAGAAAGCCGCTTTAAAGGCAGATGACTATGCTCTTATTCATAAAGTAGGTAAAACCCCATATAGAGAAACTAGACCTAAGGAAACTTGTACATACTGCAAACAAGAAGGACATCATATTTCAGAATGTCCTGATCCACATTGTGCAGCTTCATACTTAAAGAGAAAACCTAATCCCCCTCAATTCTCTCCTAAGCAAATGAATCTGCCCAAACAGGAACCAAAACCTAAGGTGGAGAAGAAAAAGACCTTCCATTGTGCATCACACGAGTCCCAAGCGTTTGCACCCTTCACTTGCTCAGGCAAAATAAATGGTAAACCTGTAACCATACTCAGAGACACTGGATCCTCTCAAACGATCGTCTCTCCTAAAGTAATACGACCTAAAGGTGAAACTCACAGGTATGTTGCAGTTAATGACTTAACCAGTAAGTCTATGTTGCCTCTCATTAATGTAAACCTTCATTGTCCTTATTTCTCTGGAACTACTGAAGTAGCTGTAAATCCAGAACTGTTACCATGCAAGAATGTTGATGTAATCCTGGGTAATGACATAGCTAACTCTGTTGTCTTAACAAACTTAATAGCAGTATCTCCAGGTGATGTTGTACAGGAAGAATGCTTAGCAGTGACACGAAGCAGGAAAAAGGACACCCCTACTGAATCATCATCAAACCCGTTGCCAGTCTCTGAACCTATGGATTTCAACGAGTTGATGAGTACATATAAGATCCAACCTGATTCCTTTAGCTATCAACAAAGGAAAGATGTCACTCTACAGCAGTGTTTCAACCAAGTGAAACCAAAGGATACCAACAAGTGTTCTTATTTTTATATTAATAATGATGTACTAATGAGAAAATTCAGGTCCAGCAAGAACAGTCATCTAGAAACCTGGAAGGATCTATTCCAGGTAGTTGTTCCTAAGGATATAAGACCTCTGATCCTAGAATTGTCTCACTCTGCTGACTCTCATCTTGGTATCACTAAAACATATGAACGCATCAGTCAAGACTTTTATTGGCCAAACATGAAGAATGACATTAAAGAGTACGTAAAAACATGTACAACATGTCAAAAAGTAAGTAGTCCTAATGTAAAAGTACCAGTTGCACCCTTAAAACCTATACTTGTGCCTAAAGAACCTTTCAGTAAGATCATAGTAGATTGTGTAGGCCCTTTGCCTAAGACAAAAAGGGGACATGAATACTTGCTTACGGCCTTATGCCCAACTACCCGTTATCCATTTGCAGTACCTTTAAGAAACATTTCAGCCAAGAACATCCTAAAGTCACTAGTGTCCATATTTACTGTTGTAGGATTTCCAACTGAACTACAATGTGATCAAGGAACCAATTTCATGAGTCATGCTTTTAAAACAGCTATGAAAGATTACCATATAACCCCAGTCTCATCCTCAGCTTACCATCCACAGACCAATGGAGCATTAGAACGCACTCACCAGACCATTAAAAATCTTCTCCGGAAATACATCCATAGTTCAGGTAACGAGTGGGATTGCGATTTGGAACTGATCATGTACATCATACGAGGAGTTCGAAATCAGTCTACTGGTATGTCACCTTTTGAACTACTCTTCGGTCGACGGCCACGAACTATCCTCAGTTCAGTCAAAGAACGCATCCTGAAGTTGGGAGATAATGAGGTACCTCTTTCCCAATATATTTCAGAACTCAACAAGAAACTTTCAGATCTTCACTCCATTGCCAAAACTAACTTGATAACAGCTCAAGAGAAGATGAAGATTAACTATGATAAAAAGGCTAAAACCAGAAGTTTCAAAGTAGGAGATGCAGTGCTGCTATACCATCCGCTTGCAGGCTCTCCCCTACGAGAAAAATACCAGGGACCATATACCATCACTCAACGTATCTTGCCAACCAACTATATAATCGCCACTCCAGATAAGCGTAAGTCTACTCAATTAGTCCACATAAACCTCTTAAAGGCCTATTTGTCTCCCTCAACAGCTGAAAATAAAACGGTAATGATTACTAGTGCCATACCATACATAGATTGTCCTATGGATCAATTTACAGATGATCCAATAACTGCATCTTGGCAGGATTCTCAAAACTCAAAGATCTTGGAAAACTTATCAGACTATCTAAAACCCTTATCTGCATCAAAATGTAAATCTTTAGTAGCTTTATTCCATGAATTTCCTAGTATAACTTCAGATAAACCAGGCAGATGCACCATGCTAGATCATGACATCAAACTACAACCAGGTGCTGCACCCATTAAACAAGCTTTCTATCGAACATCACAGAAGAAATTGGGTATCATGAAAGAAGAAGTGAACTAATTAGTAAGAGAAGGATTGGCAGAACCCAGTGCGTCACCATGGGCTTCCCCATGTCTCCTAGTAGGAAAGAAAAATGGTAAATTTCGTCTTTGTACCGATTACAGGAAGATTAATAATTTAACAATTAAAGATTCGTATCCTCTACCAAGAATACAAGATATCATTGACCAAGTAAGTAATTCGACCTACTTAACCCAAATAGATTTGTTGAAGGGTTATTATCAAATTAAATTAACAGAAAC
>NC_090733.1:98480054-98485054 GCF_036898095.1 Palaemon carinicauda | reverse complement strand
TTCTTGGGGCACCACATCAATCCTGAAGGAGTCCATCCCCTCCCGGAGAAGGTAGCAGCCGTTCAGGACTTACCCGCGCCCTTGACCGTCAAAGCTCTGCAGGAATTCTTGGGCATGATCATCTATTATCACCATTTTCTACCAGCCATTACCACCACTCTTGCTCCCCTCTACGCCTCCCTCAAGGGCAAGCCAAAGGACCAGAAGTGGGGTCCCCTTCAAGAAGCGGCCTTCTGCAATGTAAAGAAGGCCCTATCAACTGCTGCGGCTCTCACTTTTCCTATCCCACATGCCCCTATCCTTATCTCCACCGATGCCAGCGACATGGCTATTGGTGCTGTACTCGAGCAGGTGGTCAATGGCTCGCCCCACCCAATGGCCATCTTCAGCAGAAAACTGTCCAAGGCAGAATCGGGTTACTATACCTTCGATCGCGAATTGCTGGTATTGCACTTGGCTGTCCGTCACTTTCGCCATTTCTTAGAAGGTATGCCCTTTGTCATTCGCCCTGACCACATGCCTCTGGTGCACGCCTTGACTCGACAGTCTGACGCCTGGTCCGCCCGTCAATGCCGACATCTCTCCGTCGTGGCTGAATACAAATGCACCCTTCAATACATCCCTGGGAAAATTAATCCCGTTGCCGATGCCCTGTCTAGAAACACGTTGGCTGCCGTTCAACTGGGATTAGATTATAACGCCTTGGATGAAGCCCAACGACAGTATCCAGAGTATCAAGCATGTAGGACGTCCTGCACGTCCCTCTGTTGGGAAGACTTCCCCCTCGAAGACTCCAACACCACCATCCTATGTGACGACAGTACTGGTAGACAGCGACTTTGGATTCCTGCTCCCATGTGCCGGCAGGTGTTTGATTTTATTCACGGCCTTTCACATCCTTCGTGCCGTTCTACTGCACATCTGCTGAAGACAAAGCTCATGTGGCACAGCATTTCTAAGGATGCTAAGGATTGGGTCTGCGCCTGTACTTCTTGCCAAACTTCCAAAGTACATCGATACACGGATTCAGGAGTGGGCACCTTTCCTCAACCTCAGCGTCGTTTCGCACACAATCACGTCGACGTTGTTGGCCCCCTACCCACATCACAAGGACATCGTTACCTGTTTACCGTCATCGACCGCTCCACTCATTGGCCTCAACATCTGCCTTACTCTCAGGATGGATTGCAAGATTTGGTATCCCTGAGCATATTACTTCTGACAGAGGTACCACTTTCACCTCTCAATTGTGGTCATGATTAGCGAATCTCCTGGGTATCACCCTACATCAGATAACTGCCTACAACCCGCTGCCAATGGAACAGTTGAACGTTTTCATCGCACCCTCAAAGCAGCTTTGATGTCCCGCTGCAAGGATTCCAACTGGTTTACTCAGCTTCCCTGGGTCCTCCTGGGACTAAGGACCCCTCCTAAAGACGCCCACGACGTCTTGGCAGCTGAAATGGTGTATGGCGACCCGTTGGTCGTCCCTGCCGAATTTTTTCCCTCTACAACCTCCTCTGACGATGTCCAGTGCATACGTCACGTCGTGGGAAAATTTACTCCATGCCGCCAGACTTACAAGCCCCCAGCCAAGCATCACATACCGATAGACTTGCACTCTGCAACGCACGTCTTCCTGCGCAACGACACTAGCAACCAAACGCTAACGCCCCCTTACACCGGCCCTTTCCTTGTGATCCGACGCAGTCCGAAAGCATTCCTACTAAACATTCGTGGCAAAGGAGACGGGGTCTCCATTGATCGTCTAAAACCTGCTTATCTCCTGCCAGATGACCCGCCTACAGTTCGCCTCTCTAGATCAGGGCGCCCTATTTAACATGTACAGTATGTCACTTTTAGGGGGGGAGCCATGTACCAACCGTGTGTCACACGATCGCACATAGTAACGACATTTCATTTTATGTATATGTTATGCTTGTATCTTCGCTCTCCCCTCGCACTAAAAAGAACCTGAAATAACATGTATGTTTTTCTCACCGTTAACTGTTAACCGATGCGTGTCAGTTTGAACAGGAAATTTCCTGTTGCATTGAGTTTTTGTATATAAAGGAGAGTGTTCTGTAATAATGTTACTCAGTTGCTTTCATCCTGTCTTTGAGTCACAACCTTCTCTCAGATCGTCACAATATCCACCTAGATTTCCATCCCGTCTTGATGGGATGAGTGAAACATTCTTATTGTTATATCTGTTATATCATAACCACCTTCTGCTTTCCTCCTTCTGCATGCATATATGAGTATAAACGTAATACAAACACAAACACACACATACACAGACATATATATGTACATATACTGTATACACACACACACACACACACACACACACATATATATATATATATATATATATATATATATATATATATATATATATATATATAAATTTATTTATTTATTTGCACGCGCGCGCGCGCGCGCGAGAGAGAGAGAGAGAGAGAGAGAGAGAGAGAGAGAGAGAGAGAGAGAGAGAGAGAGAGAGAGAGAGAGATAGTATGTGTGCGAGCGAGCTCTCCTCCAAACACCTGTCTTTCGCCGTAATATTTAGCTCTTTTTACAATCAAACATATATATATACATATATATATATATATATATATATATATATATATATATATATATATATATATATATATATATATATATATATATATATATATATATTTAGAACACTTATCAAACCAATAACTAAATGCACTTCTATTACAAACCAATTGTGAATAATATGATTTTTCTAACGGTGCTAACATGTTCATTATTTTATTGCACAACAACAGTTCATTACCAATTCTGAAAAAGCGTTTGTTGCCATGGAGACGGGATGCTGTGAAGTCACACAGTTATCATGGAGCCAAGGAAAGTCAATGGCTGGAGATCATGGTTTTTGTAACGATTTGGGATAAAAGGAATAAGGAATCGGCGACTGAGAACTCCTATGGAAATGGGATGGTATGGGATAAAAGTGTGAGATGAAAGTTAAAAAACGAAAAATGTTATTTCCCACAAACGTTTTCAAGTATTTTCGAGCTCTAAGAACGTTGCTTTCATAACAGCCAATACCTGAATTGTCTTTAAGAGTTCTGGTTATTCTATTATTTGACTTGGTTATCATCCTTTGAAATAGGATTCATTTCATACCAGTTTTTATTCAACAACCAACAAAATTTATATATCAAATTCTATTCTTCGTAACATAATCCTATTTCAAAGGAAGATAAATAAATCAAATGATATAGAATAAATAAAAGTCTTAAAAAACAATTCAGGAATACTATACCCGTTCATATTGAACAATTAATAAAATGTATATACCAAATTCTATTCGTCATATATGTTTTTAAGACTTTTATTTATTCTCTATCATTTGATTTAGTTATCTTCCTCTGAAATGGGATTATGATACAAAGAATGGAATTTGGTATATAAATTTTGTTGGTTGTTGAATAAAAACTGGTATGATTTGGATATAAATAGCCTAGCCTTGAATATAGCGTTCAAGGAAAATATAGGTATGAATCTAAATGCTAATCAACAAAGGGAAGGAACAGTTTTATTAGAAATATGTCGCAAGAAATAAAAGTTTAATTATAAAGTTCACAAGGCCGATATTTAAAAGAGAACTGCAAGTCGAAAATATGAAGAGTACTTCACTGGAACTCTCATGTATTGCGTTGGTTTCTGTTTTTGCTGACATGGTAAAACATCCAGTATTAGTTAAAAAAAAGAAAAAAAATATCCTGGTGGAATTAGTTATTATTTGACAATATTTTTTTTTTTTTTTGAGAGATTAAGTAGTATATCACTATTTTGAGAACACAGCTAAAGATTTGAAGATATATAATTCAACCAAACACTGTTAAAGTAAATTTCATTGGAACACATAAAAATTACCCAGTATAATCCTTATATTATTGTTCATTTTTGAAAACTATATTCAGTAGTAATTTGTGTCCAACATTAAATCAAATGACGAGCACTTTCGTGTGAGGAAAACAGAAGTAACAGGTATGGAAGAAGGTAGCTATAAGTTAGCTGTTTAAAGGTGGTTCATAAATAGCAGAGCTTGCGCACGGGCCAGTGACAATGCCCTAGCAAGACAATGCCTTAGAGACTGACCATATATACATATGATAAGCGACCAAGCTAGGACCAAGGAGAGCCAGCTCCAATCCTTGGCTCACTCAGATGGTGAGGTTGCAAGCCCTACTAGAAATTGACGAGCTTAAGTAGATCTCGAACCCAGTCCAATAGATCGCCAGTCAGGGATGCTTCTAATTGGCTACCACAACCCTAAATGATATAGTTCAGCTATTTCAGGTTACTTAACTAAAATGACCATATCATTAGAGAAGTATTACATCAACACAGAAGTACAGTATATATTCACTAGTGTTTTATTCTACCTGGAATATCATGATTCAAGAGATAATAATTGATTTGTCAGAAACTTGCAGTAGTTAAGAGGTTCAATTTATTTGGGAAGCATCATACCATATACTGCCTGAGCTGGATATGATCAAATCTAGATAAAAACTGTACTCAGATTAAAATGATACTCGGAATTAATTCTCAGTAATTTCCTATTACCCCTCAATTACAGGTTTTTTCCCTGAAAGACTTTGAGGAGGAAGGAACAAATAAAAATGTATAAGGGAAATATATGTTCAAGTAAAATGTATTACTTTATATTATATCGTTTGATAATCAAAGGAAAACAAACAAACATGCTGATTGAATAAAAATGACCTATATACATGGATGGTTGATGAGAAATGAATGGGATTCCCATATGAGATAGAAAAGAAAATGGAAGGATAAGGTAATAAAAAGGGGATAATAAAACAGACAAAGAGAAGAAAATTTTGAAAAATATACAGGGAAATGTGTAAGAAAAGAGATATACGATATGAAAGGAAAGGGGGGATAACACGTTATTGAAAGGTAGAAGTACACGAGCGTGACGAGCAACAGAAAAA
>NC_090733.1:98467554-98475054 GCF_036898095.1 Palaemon carinicauda | reverse complement strand
AATGAAAGGAGAAATGAATGTAGAGGCTTAGATTATATGATTTGCGTGAAAGAGATTTTGATTAAGTTCAAGATGAAGGCAGATCACGAGGAATGGTAAGAAAGAGAGAGAGAAAAGATGGGAAACCACCACAGTAGACGCTAACATCGAAGGAATAAGGAAAGCTTCACCCCCCACAACGAGGAAGCAATTACAACGGTTTTTAGGAATGGCAGTATTCTACAGACGCTTTTGTCCGTAGTTTTTGGCTGTAGTCACTCCCTTGACAGACTTGACTAGCACAAAGAAGAAATTTGGATGGACTAGCGAGTGCCAGGAATCCTTCGACAAGATAAAGGCCATACTAATATCGAGACTGATACGGCAATCACCGGATTTCTACAAGAAATTCCTTATTCAACTGGATATGTTGGACAATAAGATTGGGGCTGTCCTATTGCAAGAAGGCAAGGAAGGAATTCTTCACCCCATCTGTTTTATGTCATCGAAGCTAAAGAAGCATCAACGGGCCTACTTGATAGGTGAAAAGGAACTGCTAGCACTAATCACAGTGATAAGGAAGTTTGAAGTTTATCTAAATAGACCACATAATGAAGAAATGACGGTTTACTTAGATTACAATCGTTTAACTTTTGGTAATAAAATGAAGAATAATAATTAAAGGTAAACAGGATGGTCGTTACATTCACAACCATATTGTATTAATGTAAAACATATCCAGTAAAGAGATGGTTTTTGCAGATTATTCATCTTGGGCTGAATCGGCGGATTCAGGCACGGAATAATTAATCTTTTTGAGGGAGCTATCTTACAAAGCCAGTCTAACATGAGTAAACTATCTTATTCACGTATTTCATTTGTGTATTTAAGAGATGTATAGCCAGCTCGTATGGTGAGTTCCAATCGTGTAGGATCAACTAAATGTATGTAAGTTACATAAGACTTTTGTCATTCATTTAGTTGTATTATCATTCAGTTTCGTAAATGTAAATTTATGTTATTTTCAGGAATTATATTTTTATTTCACGTAGTTTTGTTACGAAGTCTTGTGTAAACTTGTTAAAAGGTATGTTGTATGACAAACACGAGGGATTGCATCATGTTTCCACGTGGGTGGAAGAGGCATGAAGGGTCTTGACTAAACTTATTCTTTTGTTTTAATGTTACGAGAGGAGGTAGGTGGAGTTAGCTGAGTGTTGCCCTCGTCAGGTGATGATAGAACCATACTTTAAACTGCAAAGTTAGCAACATTAATGCTGCGAGAGCCCGCCCAGACCTTGTGCACACGCATCAGGAATCCTTTGCTTGAATCAGCTGCAAGTTTCTAGAATGACTTATAACATATAAAGGCCTACCATAGTTTTGGCGAGACAGATCCAGCCTGATATTCCGAAAGAGACAACGTCCGACAATCCTCTCACCAGCACCTCTTCAGCCATCCATAGTGTTTTCCATCCAAGGTATATAGTGCTTGTTAAAACATTGGTTATATTTTAAGTTTAATTTAGAAGAAGTGAAGTGAATTTTCATGCAAGTGCATTTCATATTTTAACTTTTATGTGAGTGCCCCTGTGCGATTTGGTTAAGAAGTGAAGTGTATTTATTTTTGCCTTACCGTCTTGTAACCTTGTGTGAGCTCAAAGGTCGTGAGAGTAACAGTTATGTATAGGTAAATGTAACTATTGTTTAATTTCTATAGTGCTAAAGTGTCATTTTTTTTATTAATTGTCAAAATTAAATATTTTCATAATTTAGTCTTCAGTGAAATAAGTTACTGTATTGTTGAACTCTTGGAGTGTCTTTTTGTCATAAGTCATAAGTTCATATTTAAATTCCAAGTGATTTAATTTTGGTATTAATTTTCTTTTTTAGTTGTTATTATTTCTTATGGAATATATATTTTTCTAAAGTGTGTATCATTTCGATAAGCAATAATTAATTCAGTGTCTTGCTCGATCCCTGACTTACAACCGAAGTAATAAGTTGATTTATGAATAGTACCCGTTAAAAGTAATGTACTCACCCAGTTTTGCTTTGAGTGTAAAGTAAAGAGACCTTTCGATATTCAGTATTCATATATATTAACGCCTGGTAGTTACGTATTATTCTCAGAGCTCGAAGGTATTGTCATGTGTAACAATTTATGTAGTATAATGCAGGTGAGTTTGCAGTTTGGGAGTTTACATATTTCACTAGTCGTAATATATATATATATATATATATATATATATATATATATATATATATATATATATATATATATATATATATATATATATATATATATATATATATATATATATATATATATATATATATATATATATGAGTATCTATACACATATATATATATATATATATATATATATATATATATATATATATATATATATATATATATATATATATATATATATATATGATAAATTTTGCACATTTAAACGTGGTTTTCATGTTTCAAATAAGCCATATATATTATTACATTAAATTATGGATTCTCTTGACGACCTCCGGATCAGAGCCCCATACTAGTATCCTGGACCGAGGTTCGAAACCCGTCCGGTCAGATATTAAAGTCAATTGAGTGATTTCGCCTGGGGCTCTGATCCCAAGGTTGCTAATAGAATCCAGACTTTAATATATTAATATATATAGTTTATTGATATATATATATATATATATATATATATATATATATATATATATATATATATATATATATATATATATATATATATATAAACTGGTAGGATTGATTCAACTTAGAGGGGCATTGCTTCAAGTCCATGCATTTCCCATAAAGGAATTTCTAGTAGATATATCTTTCCAATGTTGAAATATATAACAAATCCCATTTGCAGTTGATATTTACAACTATCAAATTCTCGGCTTAAATATATACATATATATATATATATATATATATATATATATATATATATATATATATATATATATATATATATATATATATATATATATATATATATATATATATATATATATATATATATATATATATATATATATATATATATATATATATATATATATATATATATATATATATATATATATATATATATAAATATATATATATATATATATATATATATACTATATATATACAAACTGTATATATATATATATATATATATATATATATATATATGTATATATATATATATATATATATATATATATATATATATATATATATATATATATATATATATATATATATATATATATATATATATATATATATATATATATCATACATACAACCACAACGACCTAATGCAGCCGTTGCTTGTCCACAGTAGGACAAACGTATCAAGCATGTCCTTCTTCATGACTGTGATTTGGCCTAATATGGTGGCTCTGATTATTTTCTAATGCAAATTTCTATGAAGAATGGGTTCCCTCTGAACCTCTATTATAATCAAGTTAAGTATTTTTCAGATAAAGTCTACAGTCAAAATTTAGTAATTGAAACAGTCAGTAAGAAAAAATTGTTTCGTTCCCGTACCATGGTTATGTCTCGGAGAGATTATGAGTGTTGTGGGGAAGTGTTATCCCCATATAGAATTAAAACTTATTTCTACATACAAGCTCTCAGTTGGCACAATTTTTAAATATAAGATAAGTCTCCCCACTCCCTTGTGTTCTGTTGTCATACCCACTAACAAATGCGCATGTAATGAATATTACACTTGAAGCACGTCTAGACACCCTCATCGTAGGATTTCAGAGTACATGGGGAGATTGGTATGAACCAATAGACCTTTAAGTATGAAAACAATTTCAGCCCTTTATGATCATTCATTTAAATCTGGACATGCCATTTCCAAAGAAAATTTCAAAATCACTGACAGACATAGCAGTGTCAGCCAATAGAGAATCTTGGAGTCTTTATACATTTTTAAGATACTCATTGATCCGTTTTCTGCTCTGTGGGTTGCTGCTCTGGGTTGGTGGTTATTGTTTCCTGCGGGTGACTAGATATACAAAGGTATGTTGACACCTACGCACTTTTTTGTTGGGACATGTTGCAATGTGGGGTCATGCCACCTCGTGGTGGAAACAACCCATTAAATGTGCCAATGTTGCGACGTGAGTGCGTGGTCTTATGGCATGGCACGAGGTTGTGTTGCGATGTCTTGAAGAGTGGCGCAACATAAATGCAGTATTTCATTGTAAGGTGTCATGAGAGGAGGAGAGGTGTTAATACACCCTTGCGATATAATTACAGTGTTGCAAGGTACCTGCGAAGAGTTGTAGCTGTATATAGTGCTCAAAGCCTATGGAAGTTACATGCTAATTTACGGACCACCATAGAGGGTGGATCAGAAATACTACGCAAGACGAGAGGCAGACAGCATGATTACCAGTATTCTTTTGGTAACTGCTGCCTATATCATCAAGAAGTATTGGACAAGAAGACCCGATGATCGACCAGAGAAACCACCTGTGGCTCTGATGAAACAAGAAAAAGCAAGAAGAGCTAGAAGAATGATGTGGTGCCTGGAATGGAGGACGAGGAGATCCATATATGGAGATAATGACCAGCTGCTACAAGAAATACACCAAGAAGAGCCTAAGTGGTACAAGAATTTCATCCGGATCAAACCAGGATTGTTTGCATAGATGGTTGACTGTATTTCTCCAATGCTCACCAAGAAACTGATGAGAATGAGGGATCTTCTAACAGTGGGACTGAAATTGGCTGTCACCCTTTGCTTCCTGGCAAGTGGGGACTCCTATACAAGTCTGCAATATAGTTTCCAAGTCTCCAAGAGCGTGATTTGCAGATTTATGCCTAAAATTTACAAAGCCATCATCGACACCTACAAAAATGAAGTCCTGAAGTGCCCCAAAACTCCTGAGGAGTGGAAGTTGGTCACTGAAGTATTTATGAAGAAGTGGAACTATTATAATCATGAAGGGGCACTTAATGGAAAGCATGTCCCTATAAAGAAGCTCAAGAAAGGAGGATAAAAAAACTATAACTACAAGAAGTTCCACAGCATCGTACTCATGGCCATCGCAGATGCAAAGAAGTACAAGTTCCTGTACGTCAACGTAAATGCCGAAGGAGGTGCTAGTGATGGAGGCACCTTAATCAAGTGTAACCTTCATCATACCATCAAGCAGATACGAGTGAGACTTCCTGATGACAGCACTTTGCTGAATGATGACACTCCAATCCCATTCCACATAATAGCAGATGATGCCTTCGCCCTCAAGAGAATGCTGATGAAACCATACTCCCACATATCCCAGGATCACCATGAGAAGATCTACAGCTATAGGTTGTCTCGCACTCATTGTGTGTTGGAGAATGCATTCAGTATCCAACAAATGCGATTGCGATTCTTTGGAAATTAAAGTACTGAAGCTGCTCACCATGCGTGGATGTCTTGCTCAATCTCATATTCGACCACTGTCCCTTTGCTCCCACCGACGTCGACCATGAAGATGCTCAGCACAACATGCTACCTGGAGCTCAGAGGGAGGAACCGAATCTCATAGAACAACTCATGTGTCGAATGGGATCAAACTACGCAAGACAATGAAAGGCTGTCTGAGATTACCTGTCCTACTACTACGCTTTCGAAGCAGGAGCAGTACCTTGACAAGAGAGACTTGTCTATCCCAGAGGACGAACTACATAAGTATAAAGACCTTAAATGTATATAAAATGAAAATGTATGTCTCAACACAAAACCTGTTCTCTTCATGAATAAAAATGTCTAAAGTCAAAATTTTTTTGTATTGTCATTGCAAACTAAGATTTCTCCTTATATGTTTGTAAAGCTTATATAATTTGACTTCGTGCTTTTCATTGTACATATCAACTTTGTGCTTCTCATTGTATATCTTAAGTTTTTGCTTTTCAATGTATATTTTAATTTGCTTCTTTAAATTATATTTCAATTTACTTCTTTTAATTGAATTAGCAAGATATGCTTTGTTGATAATGTTTATGTGTTTTCAAGTCTTTCTTTCTCATTACTTATATTTTCAATTATGTAATTTTCAAGATATAGCTTCTTCATCATGTATATATATATATATATATATATTATATATATATATATATATATATATATATATATATATATATATATATATATATATATATATATATATATATATATATATATATATATATATATATATATATATATATATATATATATATATATATATATATATATATATATATATATATATATATATATATATATATATATATATATATATATATATATATATATATATATATATATATATATATATATATATATATATATATATATATATATATATATATATATATATATATATATATGCATAAAAACATAAGGGAATATAAAAGATTATGTTTGACAAAAATGTTGTTATTTAAGACAAAATACAAAATCCATTATATTTACAATATACATTTTAGACATATGTTCAACCGTGGTTGCTGTCTTCCATTGACACACTCTATGGGGTGTCCAGGTAGAGCTTTGTGGCCATCAGATCTATGGCAGCAGACACAATGTTCGGGGTTGAGATACTGGGGGATGACATGGAGGGCAAAATATCTAAGGCAGCAGAGAAGTGGGAAACGGAAGTACTTGGCGGGTTAGTGGAGACAGGCACTGAAAATGGGAAGTTATATGATGCATTGCAGTCCGTGAATGTCCAAACTTGTTGCTGCAGGTTTTGGTGCGATGTGACTGGCTACTGCTACTGCAGGATGTAGAATATTGGTTGCTGTTACTGGTATGGTTGTTGGACGAACTGTTGTTACATGGACTGTAGGGGCTAGTAAGGTTGTTGCTGGTATGTTGCCTTCATTGGTGGAAGGGCCATCCCTTGGGAGGTTGTTACCACTGTAGAGGTTGTGATGTCACTGGACGAGGTTGTGGGTTACCTGTCAGAGAATTGAGGATTAGCCTAGGGCTAGTGATAGAAGATGTCCTTTCAGGTGACCCTTACGGGCTGAGACCATCTCCAGGATTTACCAGAACAACAACTTGAAGTTCACAGGGGACACTCTTCTCAGTAGCGAACACTGGTACGTTGAGAAGTACTGGATCTCGGCCTCAGGTCCTTCAATCTCTTTCTTCTGCGTCAGGATATTGGCCTTCTGCAGGAGCTCCCTGATGGGGTGTCCGGAACCTTCTGCTCATCTGTTGTGGGGGGGGGGTGAAAGCTACTGCATCTGCTGGCTTACTCCTCTTCTTCAGGTTCCTCCTCCTAACGATTGATGCGGCAGACGAACCAGACATCTCACTGGAGTCATCATCATCATTTCTGTCTGAACTGGTCCAATGCAAGATTCGCTATTGTGTTTTCGTGGGCTATGTGACCCCCGAGGAGCTCCCAGGCAGTCTTGACTTCTTCCTCTCATGCTGTCCTTTTCCTTGCTGGGGCAACACTCTTGCTCTCCTTCTCTATTTTCTCGAAATATAGCCTTTTCTTCTCAAACAACATCCTTAC
>NC_090733.1:98447554-98457554 GCF_036898095.1 Palaemon carinicauda | reverse complement strand
GCATGATAACCTACAGATCATATATATGGTACATTGGTAGCAAATGATTATATGGTACCAAAAAAAATACTGATATACATATGATTCGGAAACTTGTTAAAGAATAATTGTTACCTTTGTCAGAAACATAGATTAACACAATACGGTAACTAATAAAAATATTTGTTACCTTGGTAGATTCAATATTAGTGCACAAACACGAATTCCTGGTACGTACACGTACCACGGTTTCGTACATATATATATATATATATATATATATATATATATATATATATTTATACATAGGGCTGATATATTTTATTAGATGCCCATAGATTCTGTTAATTTTATTTTTTTTTCTCTTTTCTTTTTAACATTCCGGCTTATATATTTTATTAGATGCCGAGAGAAAAAATTATTTATATTTTTTTTAAATGTTTTTTTAAAATGTATTTTTAACCATGCAAAGTTCAAAAATTTCCTCATTTACATATTACTAGCGTACTAACAGCTTTTCTTACAAACTCAATTTCCAAACATTTTACTCCTTTAGCGAATGAGGTGGCCACTTCAAACGGCTTTAAACTGAATTAAATAAGGAGTTTTGTCTGGACATGGCGAAACGTTCTGTTTTAGCTTCCTGCTGTACCGTAACCTACGCCAAACAAGGATGTTCACGGCGATAAATATCATCACCGTGATGCCTAATCCTGCTAGTAGTATGGGGTTAAGAATTTCCTTATAAGTCGGTGACAGGTGGTCCATCTCGGTCAATTTCATCAACCGCTTGGCAACTTGTTGATTGTACGGGAGAGGTAGTGCTGGCATTGTAGATGTCCACGTGAAGTTCGCGAAGTAGGCTCGTTCTGTGATGAGTGTCCTTAGACCAGTCACCATGGAATTAGGGGAAGTCCCGATACAACCATCTGCTGCAACAAAGATGTAGGCGAATGACGTGGATCCGTCAGGGCATGATACATTGAAGCCGTCCTTGTCGTATCGTATCCACGAGCCATTGTTCAGTCTGCAATTGAACTCATTATTGTCAAAGGGATAAAGCTTATCCAGACAATTTTCACTTGTATGGGAGAGAGCACCTTCTAGCACTATACCTAACTCGCATGAATCCATTAAGTTTTTATGGAATTCAAATGAGTCAGCTGTACATATTTTTCTATCCATTGCGTCTGAACAGTGAGTTAATTGATTTAAGTCTTTAATTACCGTATATGTTTCCTTGTCTGGGTAAATCAATACGTGTCCTGTCAAACTGGATATTAATGGATTTGAGTGATTCGTCATGAAAGTCGGAAATGGTGATATCCTGTAAGATTGCCAGGCATCAGAAGAATCAAAGGGAATTGTAATCCTAATCTTGTTATTATCAACGCTTACTGTAATTAGGCTGTAATAAAATTCTTACCTACGTTCGCCTAACAAAAGAACATAACCTAGTTTATCCCTTCCGTTCTCCAGAATTAACTTTAAGTAATTTATAGGCAACAAATGGGGCGACAGTACACCTTTAGTTGCTAACGTGATAGCTTCTACATAATCCTTGGATTTCTCAATGAAATGGGCAATTCTGTTATGTATGTGATCTTTCTTTGAATCATAATACGTTAACGTTGCCAACAAATCATGTACTTCCATAATCTGAATGATATTATTTGGAAGTTCATTTACTAAATCCATAATTTGATTGATTGAAGCTAACTGATTCCTTAGTTCTGACATAATCAATTCATCTTCATGAGTCAAGAACTCAATTTTCTTATTTTGATAACTAATCTTAAGACGACTGGAAATTCCTAAACCTAAACTTGCAATAGACCCAAAGATGTTTAATGCAGCATAAATAAACGGATTTCGTCTTTCTTTATGTTCGTGTCCTACAGTCCACATCAAAAGGTCATAAGCCAAAGATCCTGTCTCGTAAGTCTTATTTTTCAAGTCATCAGATAACATCTCTGCAACTTTTAATGTTGATCCAAGCAAACTCTCTGTAGTCAAATGAAAATGTCTTCTATGCAACTCATCCAATGAGGCAGAAAACCTTGAAATGGCGGTTCTTAAGCTAGTGACATCATTCCCTTGAAGAAAATTGCTTGCATATTCACTTCTACAACTACGTTGCTCGATGTAATAAAAACGTCTTCTTGTCTTTCAACTATAGTGCCATATTTAAAATCTATACTTTTAGTTTTAGAGCTCATCCCACACGAAAAAAATGTCTGAGCGAAAAATATCACTCCCAACAACAAAAAATTCATCTTGGAAACCTGTAACGAGAAAAATATATGTAATTACTCCTGTATTAAGAAGAAAACTTTTAATTACATAAAATAAAAAAAATTTCCCTCACTTCTTTCCCTCTCTTTTTTTTTTTTTTTTTTTTTAATTTCTTATGTGAGCCAATGGTACTATTCTCTCATCCGTGGGTTGGGATACGTTTTGAACTCTAAACCTATTGGCCGTTAATGTTTCCAAAATGTTAAATGGGCCTTCAAACTTAGGTGTTAGTTTATAATTGAGACCTTTACGCACATTGATTTGTATATAAACGTTATCACCCACGGTATATGTTTTAGTTGGCTTCGCTATTTTATCATGATTCCTTTTCATTATGATTTGTGATTCTTCTAAATTCTTTCGAAGGATATCATATCGACTTATACTTGCATTTATACATTCTTTTAAAGGATTTGATAGATTAGTTGTAGGCGTTAATACATGGAAAGGCGTTCTAACTGGGGTACCATACAATGCTTCATGCGGTGACATTTTAATTGATATATGATATGAATGATTCAGAGTACTCAGTGCCGCCGGTATTGCAATATCCCAGTTGGGGTCTGATCCCCCTAGTGTTACTCTTAATATATTTAAAATCTTCCTATTTGCTCTTTCCACTAGCCCATTCGACTCTGGGTGATATATCATGGTATTTATTTTCTTTATGCTAAGCAATTCACACAATGAGGTAAGAAAGTGATTATTAAATTCACCACCCGAGTCTGAGATTATCATGTGTGGAATTCCATGTTTACAAATGTAACACTCGTAAAACTTCCTAGCGCATTCAATCGCAGTTTTAGTTTTAAGCGCTATTAGTTCTGTATATCGAGTTAAAGCATCTATAATTACTAAAAGGTGCTTATTTCCTCTGTCTGACTCGTAAAATCCTGTTAACAAATCTAAATGTATTCTTTCAATGGGTTGATTGGGCACGGGATAAGCCCCTAGGCTGACAGGTGTTTTCGTATGCCCTTTGTTTTCCTGACATGTGCGACAATTAGCTATGTGTCTTTTTATATCTGTAAGCATCGTATGCCAATAAAACAATGATTTGGCTTTCTGTGACATTAATGAGAACCCCGGGTGTCCATGTAATGGATTTGAATGCAACCAATTCAGGACAGTGGAAATAAGTGAGATTGGTACTACTACCTGGTCGTTAGTTACATGTGGTGTATTGCGGGTTTTCCTTGTCACAGTCCTACACAGAATATTATCTTTGATTATATAATTCTGCTGCTTATACTTTATATATCCCTTTTCCTTATGATTGCCTTTCAAAGCATTTATAATTGTTTCTATTTTCTGATCTTTTCTTTGCTCAGTCTGTAACAATTCAGCGCTCCAGCCTAAATCTTCTTGTTCAGATATCGTTTTAACAATAGGCATGGATGTTGATATATCTATTAATTCAGCTAAAGGCTCCGTACAAGATGACACGGGGTTGCGTGATAATGCATCCGCAATGATATTTGCTTTCCCAGGTAAATACCCGATTCTTGCGCCAAAATCTTGAATGATCAAATGCCACCGAGTTCGTTTAGGGGTGTGGTTGAAGCCTTTAAAGAACTCGGTTAGTGGTTTATGGTCAGTAAGAACCTTAACGGGATAACCGTAAATTATGAACTTAAAATGCAATAGTGAATTAACAATAGCTAACCCTTCCTTGTCTATTACTGCATACTTACTTTCGGAAGTTCTCAATTTTCGAGAATAGAAAGCTATCGGGAAAAATTGTTTATCATATTGCTGAAGCAATACCCCTCCTACTCCTAAGTCTGAGGCGTCTGTTGCAATGAAGAATTCCTTACCGAAGTCAGGAAATTTTAAGATAGGAGAACTACACAGTTCATCTTTCAAGGTATTAAACGCCTGTTGATGTTGCTCAGACCATATGAAATCTACGCCCTTCTTCGTAAGATCAGTTAAAGGAGCGGCTATTATTGAATAGTTGCGTATAAAACGTCTGTAATATCCACTACAACCCAGAAATTGCTGTATTCCCTTGACATTAGTAGGTATGGGAAAATTACATATAGCCGACACCTTATCATGGACTACTTTAAGACCTTGGCTTGACACCATGAAACCCAAACATATTAATTCTGTTTTGAAAAATTCACACTTACTAATCTTTACCCTTAAGTTATGTTGTCTTAATCTCTGTAGTACTAGTTCTAACTTACGTAGATGTTCTTCTAAGGTGTTGGAAAAGATTACAAGATCATCCATATAGGCATGCAATATATCCCCTAACAAGTCTCCAAACACTATGTTAATCATTCTTGTAAATGTTATAGGAGCACAACGTAAACCAAAAGGCATCCGTAAAAATTCATAATGTCCCCTGGCTGTGCTGAAGGCTGTGTATGGGATACTATCTTCTTCTAATGATATCTGGTGAAAGCCTTTAAGTAAGTCCAAACTGGTAAAATATTTATTCTGACCTAACAAAGACAAAATATCGTCAGTACATGGTACTGGGAATTGATCAGGGATCGTCTCCTTGTTTAGACGACGGAAGTCGACGCAGATACGCCATGTTCGATCTTTTTTCGGTACAACTATTAAAGGAAAATTATAAGGGCTGTTTGATTTCCTCATGACTCCTTCTTCTAGCATTTTACCTACTTCATCATTTATTTCATTCTGGAATTTCATAGGGAGTCTGTACGGGGGTAGATAGATAATTTTCTGCTTGTCTTTTAACCTTATTTGATGCTCGATCACATCTGTTTTTCCTAAGGATCCATCCGTAGTGGAAAAAACATCATGATATTTAGTTAAAAGTCCAAAAATTTTCTGCTGAATTTCTTCGTCTTGAATGTCTTTATTGATTTTATTTTTAATAGATCGCAAAAGGGATTCATCTGCAACTGATTGAGAGTGATTGATTTCAGCAACGGTAAGAATACGATGTTTATAAACTTCTACATCCAAGATATGTTGATTTTTGTGAATTACTAAAGTGTTATTTAAATAATTATAGACTTCAATATTACATTGTTGATGTGAGCCTACTGTATAAATAGCTTGTGTGACAGACAATCCGTTAGTTTTCAAAGTGTCAGAAAGGATTAATATTTCAGATCCCGGTAATGTTTTCTTTATTTGCACTATTAAATTCGAAGGTACGTTTGGCTCGATAGATTGTGTGTAAGATGATATTACGGGTGAACGAGAATTCTGCTGGGTCGCGTATATTATTTCTTTATTAGTGAGACAAGTTATTGGTTCTTCAACGTACGTTACGGTTACATTTGTCGTCTCCTTTTTATCCAAAACTGATTTCAAGGTATTAGAAGACTTATAGAATTTCCCTTTGATATACATGCCGTGCTTGGCAGGGGCTAAGATAATGTTTTGATTTCCCATAGATGGGTATCCTATAATTACAGCTGGATACATATCAATGTTTTGTACAACAACAAATGTATCGGCAAACGTGCGTTTACCGACTTTGAATTGAACATGAGTTATGCCTATGACATTTAATTCATTATTTCCTATACCCGAGAGTCTAACTCCGGAGTTTTCAATCGGAAAGTTCGAAAACAACAAATGATGTGTCTTCAAATCCATGATATTACGTGGACTACCAGAGTCAAAAAATAACGTAAAGGATTTGTGTTCTAAATTTACAGCATATAAGGTTGGTCGTAACTCGTTTTGGCTTATTATCGTATGAATTCGTTGCAAATCTACGGGAGCATGCACTGTTTTATTTAATTCGGCCGTGTGTTTCATAGGAAAATCTATTGTCTCACAATTATCTGATAAAACATTAAATTGATTATTCAATACTATTGATGTTGACATGAATGACCTTGACCCAACATCACTCTCTTCCCCTCTGGAGTTAACCATGTGGTATTTGCTTTGCTCTGCACATTCTGAAAATTAGTCTGACCTTGCGAGGTCTGGTTTGACGACCCAGGCTCAGTGATATTCGAAGAAGTGTTTGTTTGCTTTGGACTCTGAACTGCATTGACATTTGGTTGTTTCTTCTTATTGTTAAAATGAGGATTTTTCTTTTTATTTCCATATGGAACTGACTGTGGAATTGACTGTGTATTTCTGGGATTCTGTTGTGTCTTACGTGAGTAACATTGATTGTATGAATGTGTCGAACTATTATGAATTGAGCAGAATTTCGTTCTGCAGTCCGCGCTAAGTAACCTTGACGTTTGCAATTATAACACGTCATTCCCGCTACTTGACTATTAACTACATTCACTGTTTGTGGCTTTGTTTCATTCTTTGCAAAAACTTGAGTTAACACGGGATCGAGATCTGGACACTTAGACATGTGTTTTTTTATCTGTTTATATACATCCAATTCCGTATTTGCAGGCGTTAACTTTTTATCAAAACACCGCACTAAAGCTTCAGGCAACATAAGTGTCATGCAAGTTAAATACATTAATCGTAAAAAATCTTTCACGGAGATGTTATCTCTAGTAACCCAAGTGGAATTACCTAAAATGTCCTGATATTCATTAAGCCTATCAGCTATGAGAGCTGCTCTCTCAATAACATTAAGCCGATTCGTAGTGGCTTGATTAAGTGTATTTCTTAACGTTAATACTACATCCAAGGCTTCTTCACCCCCATAGACCGCGCGTAACCTAACTTTGAAATCATCCCAGATAACTGCTTCTTGAAATGAAACACCTCTTAAATACGCACTCGCATCCCCCTTAGAAAAATCTATAAAACTTTTAGCTTCTTGTAATTGTACAAAAGGGTCTACGATTTGTTTGGCATTTAAATGGGCATTGACAGATGAAATCCATGACTCCACATTTTGAGGCAAGAACCCATTGACTCGACCCTGAAAAGGAAGGATTGCTGACCTGGCATTTACAAGCGTCACAATTGGGGGAGGATTAGTCTGGCCTACGCCACTAGGTCCAGGGGTAGGGCTCACAGGGGGAGTCATGACTGCTGTATTTCTTTTCCTATCTCTTCGACCCCTTGCAATTCTATCAAAATATCTATATGAATACAGACGTCCACTGCGTAAACGCATATGTATAATAAAATTCCCCAAACAATGTTACTAATCCCAAGACATTTCCCGAGAATTTCTGAAAGAAAACCGAACACAAAGATATTTCCTTTAAATTTCTGAAAGAAAAAGGAATTAGCACAAAGAGAGAAAAAATTCTAGATGAGAATTCGGAGTTGAACACAGTTTCCTTTAATGAAAGGAAAATAAAAGATTAGCAAACCACTCACCCCAGTAATAATCGACTAACGACTCGTGATAACTACACTTCACTGGCCAAACTGGAATGAATTTAAAAATTTGTACTTAGCTTATATATGGTTCTGTGTGATGTCGTCACATCCTCTCTCTCGCTCTTGATGTTTGTTAGCGATGTATCGTTCGAGTTTCCGTTGAATGTAGTGCTTCCTGGATATGTTTTGTAAGCGTTGAACGTCAGTCCTTGTGTTTCCTAGGATGTTGATTGAAGATCAAGTTCATCAGTTTGTATGTATAACATTCATTAAATGTTATAGATTTATATGGACTATGTTACTTAGTCAAAATTGTAGATACATTAACGTTGAGTTCTTGAAGATCTTTCTCTGGTTTTTACAGCTTTATTTTGATGTCTTGAAGATCTTCCTCTAATTCTTAGAGTTTATTATTATAATTACTTGAAGATCTTTCTCTGATTCGTAGAGTTTAACCGCTGCCACCATTTATTAGTTTGCTACTTTTACAAGCACACATTGAGTATGTGTTGTTTAAGATGTCAAGTCTGGATAACGAAGTTCATCTTATTAGCTTCAAAAAGTATTTATTCTCTAAAAACAACAGAGTTAAACATCTCCATCATAGGAGTGGAGCTGGTTTGGTCAGATGACCAATTCAGGTGAAGTATAGATATGAACTCCTTAAATTATCGATATCACAGATATCGCATGCTTAGTTGTCATAGCATTTAAACACAATATGGAAACTGTTACATTCTTTCTCGGAAGACACCTGCATCCGGTGACGACACAATCTTTCACACACTGATGCATTGGTGTTGACGTTTCAGAAAAATTTTACATTGCCGAGGCTGCATAGTGCATCCTGTTTATGATTTTACATGACTACAGCAAATCTCACTCTAGCATCTTCATCCAAAATGACATATTATGTCATGTGTTTTAAACATGTAATAACAAACTATTTCATTTATTACACACACACACACACACACACACACACACATATATATATATATATATATATATATATATATATATATATATATATATATATATATATATATATATATATATGTGTGTGTGTGTACATATATATATATATATATATATATATATATATATATATATATATATATATATATATATATATGTATATGTATATATATTGTATATATATACAGTATACTGTATACAAACACACACACACACACACACACACGCACATATATATATATATATATATATATATATATATATATATATATATATATATATATATATATATATATATACATATATATATATATATATATATATGTATGTATATATATATATATATATATATATATATATATATATATATATATACATACATATACACACAGATATATATACATATACAATATATATTTATATATATATATATATATATATATATATATATATATATATATATATATGTATATATATATATATATATATATATATATATATATATATATATATATATATATATATATATGTATATATATAAATATATATATATATATATATATATATATATATATATATATATATATATATATATATATATATATGATGCTATTGGTGATGATAATATAAGTACTTTAATGATGTTTTTTTTATATAGCGAAAGTAATGAGAAGCACGATGAGTTTGTTGAATATGA
The DNA here is from genome assembly GCF_036898095.1 of Palaemon carinicauda. Lineage (NCBI taxonomy): Eukaryota > Metazoa > Arthropoda > Malacostraca > Decapoda > Palaemonidae > Palaemon > Palaemon carinicauda. Next base: position 98,448,355 of record NC_090733.1, on the reverse strand, counting down.
AGACAAGACAGATGGTGAGGTGGAAGATTATGAAATTCATGTGATGAATGTTGAAAAATTTGCAAAAATAAGAAAAAAAAAGAAACAAGATAATCCAAGGTGATGAAAACATTATGAAAAAAAAAATGTAATCGGTATAGTCGAGCCTGATTTGAATAACGGTATAGACAGAGTTAAGCAATATAAATAGCATAAAGAGATGTAACGAATATTATAATATAAATCAAAACAGTTTAATATTAAAGAGGTGATGAAATCATACGTAATTTCTTCAAGATGAACTGCAAAATAAATAAAATATAAATTATTGAATTGTGGTATAAATAGTGCACATCAAAATAAAGTATTGATTACGAGGAGTCTCTTTACTAAATAAGGAGTCTCTCTTCTCTCTCTCTCTTAATTAAATAATTTATTTTGAAATGACTGATGATCCTAAATGACTCGTTTTCAAAGTATTACAGTAGTAATGAGAAATGGGTGTATTTTTTTTTCCTTTCAATAATTATAAGTAGCGTATCACTACGTTATATTCAATTTATTTTCACTGGCCTAAATTCATAGTGATAGTTTGAATACTTAATCATTCATATTACAAATGGTTGTTAATGCCTATCAAACTGTCCCAATATCCATTAGAGGTAAAGTCTCGCTGGAAATGGTTCAATGCTATGTTGACAGATTTCCCGCTACTGCTTATACGTACGGTCACTATGGTAGATTATTATTATTATTATTATTATTATTATTATTATTATTATTATTATTATTATTATTATTATTATTGGCTAAGCTACAACC
>NC_090733.1:98437554-98442554 GCF_036898095.1 Palaemon carinicauda | reverse complement strand
TTACAATAATAAACAAACATTAACAGTCGAGTCTGTGTTTTACACATACATACATACATACATACATACATACATACACTGGATATATATGCATATCTATACACATTAAAATAATTTATATAGATACGGACACATACATACTGAGCAGCCTGTCCCTGATATATCATATTCTATGAAATCCCAAGCAGACTGGAATGGGATTTTGCATGATATTTTGTGCTTGAATTGGTCACAATTATATTATAGTGTAGATCCTGTTGTCCCTTTGAATGAGAATCTAGTCAACATAATTGATAGGCGTATCCCTTCTCGTGTGCAAAGATACCGTGGTTCAGTGATGATTGTAGACTTGCTTAATTTGAGAAGCAGGAGGCCTATCACCTTTGGAAGGGTAACAGATCAGATTTGACCTGGAACAACTATACTCAGCTTCTAGCTTTTGCTCAGAGAGTTTATGCCTCAACTGAAAAGGAGTACAATTTAACCATAAAAGAAACCCTTTCTGGTACAACTCAGGAACATAAATGGTGGTCTACCCTTAAATCTGGACTCTTTGGTGTTGATGCAACAGTTCCTCCTTTACTTAAACCAGATGGCTCAGTCACTCACTGTCCAAAGGAAAAGGCAACCCTTTTGGCTGATGTTTTTGACAGTAAACAGAGTAATGAAAAACTTGAACTTCCTCATCCCTGTTTTCCTGAGGCTAAACCAACTAGTTTAGCTTTTCGATCTCGTGAAATTAAAGCTCTGTTGATGGACCTTGATGCTTATGGAGGTGTAGACCCAAATGGTATTTTTCCTTTGTTTTTTATAAAGACAGCAGATTTCTTAGCTCCAAGGTTATCTGTTATTTTGCGCAAGTTAGCAAGAAGAGGAGCTTTTAGCACTTGTTGGAGAATTGGTAATGTTACTCCTCTATTTAATGTGTTTGTGGTAGCTCAAGCTCCACTGATTACCGCCCAATTTCCATAACTCCCATATTATATAAAGTTTTTGAACGTCTTCTGGCAAAACGTCTTAATAGATTTGCTGAAGGTAATCATCTACTCTCTAGTTTGCAATTTGGTTTTCGTAAAGGCCTTGGAGCATGTGATGCCTTTCTTACAATCTCCAATGCTGTACAGAAATCTATTGATTGTGGTCAGGAAGTTCGTATGATTGGCCTTGATTTTAGTGCTGCCTTTGACCGTGTTAATCATGAGGCCCTTGTTTTCAAACTGAAACAGTTGGGAGTGGGTGGGTCGTTTCTTGGCATTATTATTGTTTTTTTAAGTAATAGATCTCAAAGAGTTGTTGTTGATGGGCACCATAGTGAGTGTAGGAATGTGATATCCGGTGTTCCACAGGGTAGTGTTCTTGGCCCATTACTTTTCATACTATATACACATGACATGTGGTTTGGCCTAGAAAACAAGCTTGTTGCATATGCAGATGATGCTACTCTCTTTGCATCAATTCCATCCCCTGAATGTAGATTTGGGGTTGGTGAATCCCTTAATAGAGATTTAGCTAGAATTAGTGTATGGTGCAAATTATGGGGTATGAAGTTGAATCCTAACAAAACTCAAAGTATGATTGTAAGTAGGTCAAGGACGGTGGCTCCTCAACATCCGGATCTCAGTATTGATAATGTTTCTTTAAATTTGTATGACTCTTTCAAAATTTTAGGTGTGATTCTCGACAGCAAATTTACTTTTGAGGAACATATAAGGTCAGTGTCTTCTTCAATTGCACAAAAAATAGGCTTATTGAGAAAGTCTTTCAAGATTTTCGGTGATCAATCTATTCTGAAGAAGTGTTTTAATTCTTTCATTCTACCTTGTTTTGAGTATTGTTCTCCTGTCTGGTCTTCAGCTGCTGATTCTCATCTTAATTTGTTGGACAGAAACTTACGGTCTATTAAATTTCTTATTCCTGATCTAGATATTAATCTCTGGCACCGTCGTTCAATTAGTTCATTATGCATGTTGCATAAAAATTTTCATAACTCTGACCATCCTTTACATTCAGATCTCCCTGGACAATTCTATCCTGTTCGTAATACTAGGCAGGCAGTTAATTCTAATAGCCAGGCCTTCTCCATCATGAGGCTTAATACTACGCAGTACTCTAGAAGTTTTATTCCAGCTGTTACCAAGTTGTGGAATGATCTTCCTAATCGGGTAGTTGAATCAGTAGAACTTCATAAGTTCAAAGTTGGAGCAAATGCTTTTTTGTTGACCAGGCGGACACGAGTCTTTTTATAGTTCATTTATGACATATTTGTTTTTTATGTTGTTAATAGTTTATATGTGACATGTCTGTTTTGATGTTGCTACTTTTTTAGAATGATTTATTGTTAATTTGTTCACTTCATTTATTTATTTCCTTCTTTCCTTTCCTCACTGGGCTATTTTTCCCTGTTGGAGCCCCTGGGCTTATAGCATCTTGCTTTTCCAACTAGGGTTGTATCTTGGATAGTAATAATATATATATATATATATATATATATATATATATATATATATATATATATATATATATATATATATATATATATATATATATATATATATATATACATTATACATACATATATATATATATATATATATATATATATATATATATATATATATATATATATATATATATATATATATACATACATATATATATATATATATATATATATATATATATAATATTATAAAGTGTAATTTCCATATATTTCATTTCACCCACAAATGGACGTCAGAATTAAATTCACCTAGGTATGGGAATGAATATCACAAGAGAATTTTTTTTTTGTTTTATACTGTTACTTTTTGTCATCAGAATTTAATAATGGAGCTTTTTAAGATACACACACACACACACACACACACACACACACACACACACACACACACACATATATATATATATATATATATATATATATATATATATATATATATATATATATATATATATATATATATATATATATATATATATATTGTGTGTGTGTGTAAGAATCTCTGATTCTGATATAAAATTCCTTTTGAATTCACGTATTGTTCAGATTAAGATAAACCAAGCCCCACCCTGATGGCTCATTTGATGTCATTAAATCATATGCATATTCAGGGTGGATAAAGGTATAAATAAAATTAATGTGTCAAAGAGTAAAGTTAAGGTAAAAATAAAAAGCTTTATCGAAAAAGTAAAACACACATACAGGTACGCAACTATCCAGGACGCACTTGTCCGGGGACGCAACTGTCCGGGACGCATATTCCTGAAGTCCGGATGGAAATAGACCCTCTCGTATATTAGAACCAATCAGAGCGTGTTTTGTAGCGGTGACGTAGTGAGACGTCGTGAGACTCCGCCCTCTCTGGCCCTACCACGTTTATGCTTTTCTTAATTCTTGCAGAAGCCCCAGTTATATTAATCTTATATAATAGGTTTAATATTGGTAAATATAGTTATTATAGCCTAGATGTAGACAGAAAATATGTATCAACTATGTTGTACCAGCTAATATTTACGCTGGCGCTTATGCAACACAAGTTACTGAGATATGGAAGGCATATGGGACCATTGCTCAATGAAACATGCCAAATGCCGTACCCATGGCAATCAGCCGTTTCATTACATAATAATTCATGCAGAAGCACCAGTTTTGAGAATAGAATATTGTGAGAGGTTATAATATTGGTAAATATAATTATTAAAAAAGTAGAGATACGCAAGGCTTATGGCTGGCAACATTGCTCAATAAAACACACCAGAAAGGCTATGATCCTATGTCAATCAGCTGTTTCGTTACGTAAGACTTCACCCGTTGAAAAATTACTTAACTACTTATATTGGCCTCGACAGGAGGACTATGATCCCTTGGCAATCAGCTGTTTCGTTACGTAATACTTCACTCATTGAAAAATTGACTAAACTACTCATATTGGCATCGACACTTAAGCATTTAGTACATGAAATAGGCTGAGTATAACATTTTTGTTACTTTGAATTATATTTGGAATCATTGTACTCTCCAAAATGCTCAAAGTTTGCCTTGTTGATCATATTAATTTCTTCTGCAAGTTGATTTGTTCTTTGCTGCTTACATACATATAGATTTTCTATTGTTGTTTTGTAGTTTTGACTTAATGCTTTTTAAATGTACATACTTAGTCTGGTTACGCTAGAATACAGATGGTAATTCATGTTTTAAGTATACATGGTGTGAGACAGGAAATATAGACCTTTATTTTAGTTGCTAGGGTAAATCTATGTTGCAATATTGTATCCAGGCCAGGGGTACTCTTCCTTTCCCCATATTCCCCACTTCCCTATTCTTATTATTATTGTGTGTAATAAAAAAAAAAAACATTCTTTTAATAATATCCAACGGAAATGAGTAGCAAATTCATTCTAGTCAAAGGAAATTATACCCCAAAAAGATTTCAATTTGCAGATATGTAATAAAAAGCACAAATTTACACTGTGTATTACAACCAAGGCCATGCTCAAGTTTTGTTGCGCAGATATCCTAAACTATGCAAAAATTTACGCTTTGCTTATATTAGGCCTATACATATTTCCAATGCAGCCTCGGATACCAAAAATCTTTCCTTTGCTGATATTTTGTTGTAAATTTTAAAATCAACTGCATAGCTTGGAATGTAAAGAAAAAAAATTATTTACAAAAGATTATTTTATACAAAGGTTTATTATATACAAAAGATTGCTCATATTGTTCATCATACCAAAGTTGATTGACTCCAAACTGCACAACTCCATTGTCAACCAGATACAATAAAAAAATGGAATAATTCATGTCTTAAGAGCTATAATAAACACATAAAATTAATACGTTGCCTAAACACTAATCAAAAACTATTGTGAAACTATTGTGAAGTGTGAGAAATATGAATTCGAAAGTATCCTATTTTCCATTTGAATCAAATATATGCCAATAATAGAATACATTAATATCACTATTTTTCACTTCATGATTTGTGCCATGAGAATTC
>NC_090733.1:98412554-98427554 GCF_036898095.1 Palaemon carinicauda | reverse complement strand
ATACATTGCCAAGGGGCTGCAACGGGAAATGCCCTTTCTTCCCGTTGCATCCCTAACTTCACTTTCCACCTAATCATGATGTCTTGTACCCTTAATATAAATGTTTTTTTTTAAAATAACCTGAGTTCCATCCTCTACCGTCTAGTCTTTTATCGTTTAGAACTTCCTGGCTAGTTGGGTGATTCTTACTTAACAGTTTGAATTTTACATAATAAAGCAACATTTTGTATTTTATTTTTATTCTTACTGGTGTTACGTTACTTTCAACTTGTAGTGATACAATGGGTGATGTATTTTTGGCTCCAAGTGCTATTCGTAAAGCAATATTTTGTGTTTTTTCCAATGTTTCTAAGTTACTTCTAGCTGCTGACGATTATACTTCAATTCCATATTCAATTTTGCTTAAAATGTAAGCCTTATAGAACATCAGCAAAGTTTTCCTATCTGCTCCCCAGGTGTTAGAGGAAACTGCCTTCAATAAATTCAGTTTCTGGTAGCATATTGCTCTTACCTGGTTGATGTGATATGTCCAAGTGAGGCCTGGACTGTCCCGTACCAATCCTAGATACTTGTATTTATATACCCATTGAATTATATTGTTGTCAATTTTGAATTTAGGTCAGATATCTATCTTTTTTTTTTTTTTTGTGAAATACAATATCTTCGTCTTCCCTGTATTTATCCTTAGCCCCCATTTCTGGGTCCATTCGTAAAACCTTTCAATCGCATCCTGAATTTCCAGACAAGCTATCTCAATTTTATCTGCAGTTACAAAGAACCAAGTATCATCTGCAAATTCTGAACTTTTGACTGGTTCTACGTTTGGTATGTCACTCATCATGACATTGAATAGTGTAGGACTTAAGACTGAGCCTCGAAGAACCCCTGATCTAATTGTTCTAGGGTTAGAATATTTATTTTCTACATTTACTACATATTCCCTATCTTTCAAAAAACACCCATGCCATGCTAACAGTCTCCCTGTGACCATTCGTGCGAGTTTGTACATCAAAGCTGTATGGTTTATTGCAACATAGGCACTCTGCAGATCAAAGAAAACAACTACTGTTACCTTACGATTTATTAATGAGACTCTTACCTCATGTTCCAGTCTAACTAACTGGTCTGTTGTATTCCTAGTTTTTCTGAATCCACTCTGGTTTTTTCCCAATTGTTCGTTATTTTCTAACACCCAGTATAGGCGTTTATGGACCATTCTTTCCATTAGTTTGCCGAAGCAAGATAACAATGCGATTGGTCTGTAGGATTCTGCTAGTTCCTCGGGTTTTCCAGGTTTTAGTACCGGCTAGATCATACTCTGTTTCCACATCTTAGGATAACTTGTAACTCTCCAGCTATTATCAATAAAACCCAATACTTGATGGCGTTTCCCCTTTGACATTCTTGATGAATTTGTTATGAACTTTGTCTAACCCTGTTGCACTTTCATTTGGCAACCCTTTGATGCACTCTTCTAGCTCGGCCATTGAGAATAATTTGTTGTAATCCGTAAATTCATTATTGTGTTTTGCTATTCCAACCCATTCAATCATTTCACTCTCTGACTCTATGGCAATTTCCACATGCAATTTTTTCCCAAAGGCTTCTGCAGCAATTCTGTCTTTTCTATCGGATCGAAAATCGATTTGTTTTCCCCATTAGTTAGTGGATGGTTATCTCTAACTGGAATTCCCTTAATCCTATTAATAGTGTTCCAAACTTCTTTCTGAGGTGTATTCATATTCATTTTACCCGTGTAATTACCCCAAGAAACTCTTTTTGTAACTTTATTACATTTCTTCACTACAGCTTCTTTTTTGCGGAAGTCTTTTTATTGCAAGTGGTTGGGTGTTTTGTGAACTGCTTCCTCGCTCGTCGCCTCTCAGCCACTGCCTTACTGCATTTCTCGTTCCACCATGGCTTATTATATTTAATACTTCCCTTCTCATTAGTCTGTCTGATATTCTTTTCACTAGATTTGATCATTCTATTGCTGAAATCTTGTATTTCACCATCCAGTTCCAATGTATTTGCCACTTCTATTGCGTCAATATCATTATTCCACTTTTGCCAGTTAACATCTTCCAACACCCACCTTTTTCTTTTCCATAACCCAGTTTGTTCAGTTTCTAAGTCACTATATATTAAGATTGGTGTGTGATCATTACCCCTATCAGCTATCTCTTTTATATTAAAATAATTCGCTATTGTGGATGAACTGAAACATAAATCTATTGTTGAAAACGTCCCTGTAATAGGATTTAGTCTTGTAGGTAGTCCCGGTGGAGTAGTACTAAATTGTCGTTTTCATTACATACTTCCACTATCCTTCTCCCGCTGTTGTTTATTTTGTTTTCAGCAATATCAGGCTCCCACAAGGAGTGATGAACGTTAAAATCCCCTACAACTATAAAATTTCTTCCCGTTTTCCCTATGTAATAAACAAATTCCTCTTTAGTCAACCTGTCACTAGGGTTATACGCATTTATTATATCTAAATTACCTCTCTTGAGTTTGACTTTGATGTGTTGCACTTCCATATTACAATTTGGATATTCTGTGGTGTTTCCCACTAGATAACAAACGTCACGTCTAATAAGGATCATTACACACCCCATTCTTTGTCCTACTCTGTCTTTCCTTAGAACTCTATAGTTTATAAACTTTACCTGTTGATCTTCTCTCAATAATGTTTCACATACACAGCAAACATGTGGTTTGACACTGTACAACATCAGTTTTAACTCCGACAGATTGTTACACACACCCCTCGCATTCCATTGAATTATAGATAATTTTGACATAATATCCATTTTTACTTGCTATTGGTTTTTCCTTTACGCTTAAATCCTTTCTAAGTTTTCCAATTACCCATCGTCAACAGTTACACCAAACGTTACTACCATTTCCCTTTTAACATTTTCATCCATTAATATTGAATGACTATCAGAAGTTTCCTTATTGGCAAAAATTCTTTGTACAACACAAGGGAATCTGCATCCTTTTATTATTTCTTTCGAGTCTATTTTGTTTTCAGTTTTAGAACTTTCTTTGTGTTCAGTTTCCTTCCCTTCAGTTTGACAACTTTTATCATTCGTTTTTATTTTCTGCCTTTTCACAATTTCAGCATAATTTTTCTTGAAAGTTTCGTCTCTTATTTGTTTAGTACTAAGATTTGAAGCTAACATGTCACCCTTCGTCCCTGTTTCTGTTGTTTTATTACTTATATACCTGGTCATATTTTTCATGACCACTTACATTTTCCCTCTTCCACTAATTATATTTAACTTTAGCTTGGTCATAAGGTAAATTTTCCAATGTTTTTACTATCTGTATTCTTTGGGCTTCTCTAGCTACTTCACAACCCCTATAACTATCGAAATGCTTCCCCGAGCAATTTGTGCACTTTAATTGGTCCTTGTTTAGGTCTTTACTGCACTCTTTGGCCATATGGTCTCCCCCGCATCTTACACATTTATTTATTTTTTATTTACACTCGTCTTGATGGTGACCAAACCTCTGACATTTGAAACACTGAATGACCTTTGGTATAAACGGCCTAACTTCCAGTATTCTGTTCCCAAATTTTATTTTCCCTGGCATCTCATTTTCCTCAAATGTAATCTCTACACATTTAGCTTTTACTCCATCCTCTCTCTTACCTTTCCACATCCTTTCTATTTTGCTAACCTTAATATCCTGATGTTCCAAATATTCCTTAATTTCCTCTCCTTCTATTTCCTCATGGATTGGTCCTAGTACCCATACTTTCCTAGTATCTCCTATTGGTTGTCGACAGTTTACCCGATATGTGTCTTCTTGAGGACCAAAGGTTGTTAGAGTCAATAAATCAATTATGTCTTCCTTTTCATTAAAAACTTAATTTTGTAAGATTTTCCCTTGTAGTTGTCAGCCTTTTTATTTTGTCCACTCGACCAACTCTACTTCCAACATGGTATTTAATTTCTCCCTCCAAACTATCACTTTTCTCTTGTTCCCTTTTCCTTCTAGAATAGAATTTTTTCGCGTTACGAAGTATAGCGAAAAATAATTGTCCTAACGACATGTAAGCAGATCTTAAGTGTCTTGTTACTTAAGTTCAGTTGTTATGTAGGCAGTGGCCAATGAGAATTTAGTGTTGGGTGAAACGTATTCGATGTTTGAAGAGGTATTTAGTAAGTGGTCACTTTCTAGCGCACGCTAGCCCGAGCAAGTCGAATTTATTAGCCAGGACGCCAGGCAGGGTCAAATACAGCTTCAGATGTGAATAATGTTTTCACGCTAGCAATCAGAATGCTGAAACCGTTTCATGAAGTGATGGACAATCTATCATCCGATTTCCAGCAGAATATTCAACAAGTATCCGCACCTCATTAAAGTATGATGGAAAACCATTCGAATGAGCATTGCGTTATTTTGAGGAAACTGATACGAAAATGTTAGCATTAGATGCGATTGTTTATCAACTTGGAGGACAAGGAACATCTAAAACTGCTGCAGAAACGAGTTAGTACGGAGAGAGCATCATCGCCGAAAGTGTCAAGCTAGTTAAAGATCGAGGGGAAGTGTGGATTCATATCAACTTTGATGGAAGAGGTCTAGAGCTCAATAAAGGCCGAGAGTTGACATTGAAGCCGGGAATGTACCAAGAAAGACGTCGAAAAGATAAGTGAAAATATAGCTGTTTTTATTTTGTATACTTAGCAGTTGGTACAAGGATATTGGAACATTGTGTTTATTTTATTTTATTGTTTTTAATCGCCTGATGGTTGTTGTTATTCACAATACATTGAACAGCACTAGATTGGGTCCGGTAAGATAGTCATTGACGTCTAAAAGGGCGATCACAAAATTCCATTTCAAAACCGTTACTGTGGTTGTTGGATTGGGTAACAATAGGTCAGAAAGGGACGAATCAGAATTTATTAAAAGAGAATGGGTGACACTGGTATCAGAAAAACTAAGAAATAATTCCTTTGACGGTGACCAAGAATGGAAATGGTAAGCAAAGGCTGGTTTTTATTACAAACTTTTTAAGGATTTAATCAGTCTACAGTCTGCTTATCGCATAGAAATCTATTAAAACGTTGCCAATATCTTTCTCATTGGGGAAAAATTTAAAAAGTTTTTATAATGGATTATCTTTAGATATTTTTGAAAGCGTCGGTACATCTTTACTCAAGTTCTTAAGTCTGTTAGATATTGGAGATCTAAGGAAGTGAAGATTGGAGTATTTTTAGATGATGGCATAGCTGCGGATGGTTGTTTTGAAGGGGCATTGGATGCTAGCTATTTACTTTAAAAGCTTCAAGATTTGGATTTATTTACAAGAAGGTATAATTGGTTTTCAGACTCTAAATTGTATTTGGAAAGGTTTACAGTGGACGAATACTGAAGGCAAATTTCGTAACTACAGTATTAGGATAAACTATGTCGTTAAAGACCTTGTTTAGATGACAAACCTTCTGAATTAACAAAAACGTTATTTTAACGAATATCTTTTGGACAGAATTGTCTGTTACATAATTTCCACGAAATTTGTCGTGAGAGGTATTGTTAAAATAAAAACGGTAAAGTATTTCTGTATTTTTACATATTGAGCAAAGCTAGTCGAGAACTTAATGGAGAAATATCAGATGCTCTACTTGAGATCACGTTTTGACGCAGAAATTCATTCTTTTTATTTTGGTCGTTACTTTAACTATATACTTGCATCAGACTTATTTAACGTATTACTTCATTTTGACGGCTAAGATGTAGGCAGTTTATCACTATATTGTGACGCCTAAGATGTAGGCAGTTTATCACTATATTGTGACGCCCAAGGTGTAGGCAGTTTATCACTATATTGTGACGACTAATGTGTAGGCAGTTTATCACTATATTGTGACGCCTCAGATGTACTGTAGCAGCTTAGCACTATATTGTGATGCCTCAGATGTAGGCAGTTTAGCACTATATTGTGACGCCTCAAGATGTAGGCAGTTTAGCACTATATTGTGACGCCTCAGATGTAGGCAGTTTAGCACTATATTGTGACGCCTCAGATGTAGGCCGTTTATCACTATATTGTGACGCCTAAGATGTAGGCAGTTAATTACTATATTGTGACGCATCAGATGTAGGCAATTTATCACATTGCGAAGCCTCGGATGTAGGCAATCTTATAAATATATTGCGACGCCTCATAGGAAATTTACCGCTATATTGTGACGCTTCAGACATAGGAAATTTACCGCTATATTGTGACTCCTCAGATTTAATAGTTATATTGTGACACCTCTGGTGTTGGGAAATTTATATGTTGTGACACCTCAGTAGTAGGTTTGGAGTAATGCTGAAGTTTTTAGCGATGAATACAGCGAATTTTTTTTTATCATGAAAAGAGTGGTTGGAAACTGGACAGCAAATGAATCTTTAAAATTAAACATGAAGAAGCAGGAGGCAGTCGACAGAATTATGTAAAGTATTTTGGCAATGTTTGAACATTGTTCCAGATAAAAAATTTTCGATTTTAATGCAAGTAGGTAGCAAAAAGCCAGATTTGGAAATCATAGAAAACCAAAGAATTTAAACTTGTACTGAATACACTGTTCAGGTCATCAATGTATGTAAACCCCAGAAAGAGTACAAAATAGCGGATTTTTTGAAGTGTTGTCAACTAACATGGATGAATGGTCAATTCTTGCTTACATTTTTCAGAGTTATGGACTTGTGAGAGTTATTCATAATTTAGACTGTTTTGCTACTTTTAAAAATATGTTGAGGTTTTTAATCTCTAATATTGGTGTCCCGGTACAGAGGGAATTGATGCTTTAACTTGGTTTGGTGCTTTATACCAAAGGTTTTAAAATGGAGGTAAAAACTAAGTAGAATATTCCACAGTGAAAGTCCTCTCCATCTTGACTGTTGATATTATCGAGGGAAACTTTATTGTTAAACTTTGAGTGTTTACGTAACAAAAGGTTTATTACACACGGCAAAGATAAAAAAAAAAAAAAATGGGAAATTTTTCGCTGAAATTTAACTTTGATATAGAAGGTAAAGTTTTTTGAAATTATAAGTATATATGTACAATGTTTTATTTTTGGAATCTGCTTTCCAGGATCGTGAATGCAATGAAAGGCCAGCAGTCGTCTTTAACGGTGGCATCTAATTTGGACAGGAAATTGTGGGACCTCAGTTTTCATGGGCATCTTCTATCATCAATGAATGACAGCACCGACAAGGCCTACAAACTTGTCTTTCAACAAAGAGAAACTTACAATAATGGTCACGAGCAAAGCGAAATGCCATTGTATGTTGCTTTATTTATGACGCTTTTATTAGATTCCGGTGCTTTAGTAATCTTCAGTGATCAAGCTATTTATGCCATAACGTGCATGCATGAAATGAGGGGTTACATAGATCCAACGGAAAATTCACTTGTTAAATCTTTGCAAGCACCTGTGAAACATTAAGCTGGTAGATCGGTGCATACAAAGGATCTGTGCGGATTATATTTTCCTATATTGAAAAGCTTCTTTATTATTTTGATAGATCATTAAAGTTTTCTTATCTGAGATTTGGGGAATTAAGTTTATTGTAATTTGAAGATTGCTTAGTTGAACAAAAAAAAAAAAATGAAAATTCACCAATACTGTGAAGTTTTTGATATCGGAAGTTGTCACAAATGCTTTTCCATATTTGATGTATTTTGCTTGATACAGAGGAAGCTGGAATGATTTTGTCCTTTGATCGATTTATATTTAAGAAGTTTTTCAAAAGCTCCTGTAATGTAACCATACAGAATTTTTTGTTAAAACTGTGGCTACAAGTTCAAACATCGCAAACGATAACGTCAATGATAGGTGTCTTCATAGACATGAGTGTTGGTAGTCTGTTTCAAGTAAACATGTTTGTCAAAGGCTTCAAAAAGAGGTTAAATGTGTAAATCATTCAATCGGAACATTTATTTCTCTCTCTCCATTTCTTTCCTTCTCTCCCTTTCTTTGGTATTATCTAGGGTCAACCGGCACGGTGCGCTATAATGCAATTTAATGTTTTATTATGTTTATACCTGTAGAGAATGCGGAGTGAAGTGAGGACTAGAATTTTTTCGCGTTACGAAGTATAGCGAAAAATAATTGTCCTAACGACATGTAAGCAGATCTTAAGTGTCTTGTTACTTAAGTTCAGTTGTTATGTAGGCAGTGGCCAATGAGAATTTAGTGTTGGGTGAAACGTATTCGATGTTTGAAGAGGTATTTAGTAAGTGGTCACTTTCTAGCGCACGCTAGCCCGAGCAAGTCGAATTTATTATTAATATTATTATCATGATTATTTATTAGTAGTACAAGAGTGAGGTTCCACCACTCAAATTTGGCTTGCTCTGCATTATTGCCGTGGATACACAGGTTTCCATAGTTTTTTCAAAACTTGAGATTTTGTTTTTTATCTATGGTTTTTCCTGGGCGGCAGAGGAGGCTTATATGTTAATTTGAAAGTTTGTTCATTTTGTTTTAAATATGCACTGCTATATCAGTACAGAAGTTATTAGAATATGTGATGTTACATCTATATTGTGTTTTAAAAGTATGATTCATTGAAAAAATAAACCTGGCGTCAACCGGCACGGTGCGCTATAATGCAATTTAATGTTTTATTATGTTTATACCTGTAGAGAATGCGGAGTGAAGTGAGGACTTTGTACTTTCTATTTTAGTCCAGTCGTAATCCAGTTCTCGGTTGCACTCAATATCCGAGGCCATAGTCAAAAGTTCGTTATTCTGGTCAGTCAAATCCATCATGGGTAGCCTTAACCTAGGCAAACCTAGGATAAGGTTGCTAACCTATCTATCAGCTCTTATATTATTTGAAAATAAAAGAATAGTCTTAATTTATTCTTGTGGTCTGTCAGAGGTCCTAGAGCCTGTTCCAGGAATATAACGAGAACACCAAGAATTTAAAACAATTTACTCAGGGAACACTTCATACATACGTCCTCACTAGACGGCTGCCCGAAGATCTCCTCTCCGAATTCTTCAAGGGAGTTTTGTTGTAGACACTCCAGGTGATTATTTGCTTGGACTGCTTGTTGTCGCCTTTCTCAGACCTGCTTATTAGTCACTGCAATTTCCTTTTTTTTTCTTTTCAAACAGTCCATTGATGTTCATTGCTTCCATCTAGACACTGCATGGTATTAGGTGCTTCATGCCAGTGTTTATACATCATAAATATCCGGTTAACCTTTTATATCAGTGCTTATGCATTATAATTTTTCGGATCACATTTTCTTTTTAAAACTAAGGTTTAATGCAAATAAATAACTGCTCAATTTAAATAAATATTTTTGACAGACGTCACTTATAATCTTATCGTTATGGACACTGCAGTTAATATAGAATAAAAATTTCATAATTGTTCAAGAGAATCATATATATTGAGTTACAAAATTGTTTAAGAGAATTATATACTTTGAGTTACTAACTTGGTTAAGAGAATTATATACAATGAGTTATGAAATTGTTTAAAAGAATCATATGCATTGAGTTACGAACTTGTAAAAGAGAATTATATACATTGAGTTACAAATTTATTTAATGGAAAATATATACATAGAATTACGAACTTGTTTGAGAGAATTATATACATTGAGTTACGAACTTGTTTCAGAGAATTATATACATTGAGTTACGAACTTATTTAAGAAAATTATATACATTGAGTTACGAACTTGTTTCAGAGAATTATATACATTGAGTTACGAGCTTGTTTAAGAGAATTATATACATTGAGTTACGAACTTGTTTAAGAGAATTATATACATTGAGCTGCGAACTTGTTTCAGAAAATTATATACATTGAGTTACGAGCTTGTTTAAGAGAATTATATACATTGAGTTACGAGCTTGTTTAAGAGAATTATATACATTGAGTTAAGGACTTGTTTAAGAAAGTTATATACATTGAGTTATGAATTTGTTTAAGAGATTCATATATATATATATTAAATTACAAACTTTGTTGAGAGAATTATATACAGTGAGTTACAAACTTGTTTAAGAGAATCATTTTTATTGAGTTACGAACTTGTTTAAGAGAATCATATATATTGAATTACAAACATGGTTAAGAGAATCATATATATTGAGCTACGATAATGTTTAAGAGAATTATATACATTGAGTTACGAACTTGTTTAAGAGAATTATATACATTGAGTTACGAACTTGTTTAAAAGTATAATATGCATTGATACATCGAATTACGAACTTTTTGAGAAGAAGTATATACATCAAGTTACGAACTTGTTAAAAAGAAATATATGCATTGAGTTACGAACTTGTTTAAGAGAAGTATATACATTGAGTTAGGAACTTGTAAAAAAAGAATTATATACATTGAGTTACAAACTTGTTCGAAAGATCTATATTCATTCAGTTACGAACTTGTTTAAGAGAAGTATATACATTGACTTACGAACCTGTTTAAGAGAAATATATACTTTGAGTTACGAACTTATTTATGAGAATCATATGCATTGTGTTACGACCTTGTTTAAGGGATGTATATACACTGAGTTACGAATTTGTAGAAAAAGGATTATATACATTGAGTTAAAAACTTGTTTAAGAGAATAATATACATTGAGATACGAACTTGTTTGAGAGAAGTATATACACTGAGTTAAGAACTTGTAAAAAAAAATACTATATACATTGAGCTACAAACTTGTTTAAGAGAATTATATACATTGAGTTACGAACTTGTTTAAGAGGAGTATATACATTAAGTTACGAACTTGTTTAAAAGAAGTGTGTACATTGAGTTACGAACTTGTTTAAGAGAAGTATATACATTGACTTAAGAACTTGTTTAAGAAAAGTATATACATTGAGTTACGAACTTTTTTAAGAGAATTATATACATTGAGTTACGAACTTGTTTGAGAGAAGTATATACATTGAGTTACGAACTTGTTTAAGAAAATTATATACATTGAGTAACGAACTTGTTTAAGAGAATTATATACTTTGAGTTACGAACATGATTAAGAGAAGTATATACATTGAGTTACGAACTTGTTCAAGAGAATTATATACACTGAGTTACGAAATTGTTTAAAAGAAGTATATACATTGTTACGAACTTGTTTAAGAGAATCATATACATTGAGTTGCGAACTTGTTTAAGAGAAGTATATACATTGAGTTACGATCTTGTTTAAGAGAATTATATACATTGAGTTACAGACTTGTTTAAGAGAATTATATACACAGAGTTACGAACTTGTTCAAAAGAAGTATATACACTGAGTTACGAACTTGTTCAGGAGAATTATATACCTTGAGTTTTGAACTTGTTTAATAGAAGTATATACAATGAGTTACGAACTTGTTTAAGAGAATTATATTCATCGAGTTACAAACTTGTTCAAGAGAATTATATACATTGAGTTACAAACTTGGTTAAGAGAATTACATTCAGAGAGTTACGACCTTGTTTAAGAGAATTTTATACATTGAGGTACGAACTTGTTTAAGAGAATTTTATACATTGAGGTACGACCTTGTTTAAGAGAATTTTATACATTGAGGTACGAACTTGTTTAAGAGAAGTACATACATTGAGTTACGAACTTGTTTAAGAGAATTATATACATTGAGTTACAAACTTGGTTAAGAGAATTATATTCAGTGAGTTACAAACTTGTTTAAGAGAATTTTATACATTGAGATACGAACATGTTTAAGAGAAGTGTATACATTGAGTTACGAACTTGTTTAAGAGAATTTTATAAATAGAGTTACGAACTTCTTCAAAAGAAGTATATACATATAGTTACAAACTAGTTTAAGAGAATTATATACATTGATTTACGAACTTGTTTAAGAGATTTATTTCCATTGGATTACGACCATGTTTAGGAGAATTATAGGCATCGAATTTAGTGTAAATCAAGAAAAAGCGTAAAGTCCTCAATATTATAAAAAGTAAATCCTAAACATTTGAATGATGTGGCATGTTTTCCTCCGTAAAATCTATATGATGGAAATATCACATTATTATATGAATAAATTTAAATACTGTAGTATCACAGCTCGTGTTAATTTAATTGAGGTTGGGACGGTCCGTTTATGAATAAAGCGTACTATAATGTATATGGACCTTTCTCTTAATATATCCATAAATATTTTATTATCAATTTGTACTGTACTTTAAGGAAAATAATATTCCTTTGGCTTATCAACCGAATATTACTTATGATATAAAGATTTCTCAGATATAGTCAAATTAAAGCATGTTTACCTAACGAAATATAACTGCTCGTAGTAAAGGTAATTTTTTTCGTATTCTAAATTACTTGCCCATACTTGTGGATTCTCATGGCTTCTGTTAACATAAGGACAGGTATGGTAACCATATTATTATTATTATTATTATTATTATTATTATTATTATTATTATTATTATTATTATTATTATTATTAGCTAATCTACAACCCTAATTGGAAAACCAGGATGCTCTAAGCGCAAGGGTTGCAATAAGGAAAATAACCCAGAGAAGAAGTAATGAACAATTATGATGGAATTAAAACTAAAGACTTCTATCTCTGGAGCAAACTTCATTTTCTACAGCAATATTTCCTGAGACAAAAACAAGACTTACATAAGGTACACTGTATAAGATTTATTCTGTGTTGGAGATGGGATACGGAAATACCTCATATCGATGCATATAAAAGTGTGACTTGCTTTCTAAAGTCTTAAAAGCCACTCATGAATGACATAGGCAAGGGACATGACATTATACTATCAAGTTAATTCTAATAGTCAGGCATTCTCCATCATAAGGCTAAATACTACACAGTGTTCCAGAAGCTTTATTCCAGCTATGACCAAGTTGTGGAATGATCTTCCTAATCGGGTAGTTGAATCAGTACAACTTCAAAAACTCAAAGTTGTAGCAAATGTTTTTATGATGAACAGGCTGACATAAGTCTTTTTATAGTTATATATGAATTAACTGTTTTAATGTTGGTAATGTTTTCTAAAATACTTTATTTTAATTTTTCATTACTTCTTATATCGTTTATTTATTTCCTTGTTTCCTCTCCTCACTGGGATATTTTTCCTTGTTGGAGCTCTTGGGCTTATAGCATCTGGTTTTTCCAACTACGAATTTAGCTTGGCTAATAATAATAATAATAATAATAATAATAATAATAATAATAATAATAATAATGATATTACATATGATCAGCGTTCAAGCCCCCTCTCTACAAAAGCTAGGACTAAGGAGGGCTAGGCAATGGCTGCTGATAACTCGGCAGTTAGAGACCTATAGGCTCCCTAAACACTCCATCCTTATCTCACAAGGATGGTGAGGTTGTAGCAACCAAAGGAACTAACAAGTCTGAGCGGAACTTGACCTCGAGTCTAGCAATCACCAGGCAAGGACGCTACCACCAAGCCACCAGAACCCTGAATAATTAGGAACTCAAAATAGTCATATGGAGTTATAGGCCCATGTTTATTTCATATATGGCATATCCAAGCTAATTCATACAATTGGAAAATTAAACTAATATAAACACGGGCGAAGGGAGAATCATAGAACACTGTCATGCATTATTATTATTATTATTATTATTATTATTATTATTATTATTACTAGCTAAGCTACAACCCTAATTGTTACGGCACGATGCTTTGAGACCAAGGGCTCCAACAGGGAAAATAGTATATTATTACTCAGTATATTACATCCGGAATATAAATTAAATCAGATAATACCCGGACATAATATAAAAAAGGGCCTAAAATAAAAAGTTTAATTGGGGTCTAAGATATCTACCACATCTTAGAAGTGTGTAACCTTGCCATATCCAGTAAGGACATTCTGTAAAACCATTTTGCTATATCAGTTCCTAAAGCAACGTTTATAAGCCTTTGCTAATACTAATTGTCTGCCTAGATACGTTTAAATTTAATGCTATGGTAATTTAGCCATTATATCAATAAAAGTTCTTTGTATAATAATTCATATTGGTAAGAAATGAGGTTACCGCTCACAAAATTAATTCTTTGAAATCTTTATAATTTGCAGATCAAATACTATCATTATTTATAAAATAACCTGCCACCTGTGCGAATATTTAAAGGATAACCCAAATAGTTTAGCATTCAGTAAGGTAGTCCCTGCAACAACAGGTAATCACGTTTAATACCATCTTAAAACAGCTAAAAGTTACATTATACCAGTCTGTAATAAATCAAATTTTTCATATATTTCACCATATCACGTTTAATTTTTGACATGCATTAGAAGTAAATATGACATCAATAACTTATTTACTGATTTGACATAGGAATATGAACAAGAGGTCACTAAAATACAGAACATAAATTTAAGTAACTCCTAGCTTTTTTTCCCTTTGAAAGGAAGGTAAAGAAGGGGAGGGAGGCGAGTCATTACCTTTCCTTAATTATTGATTTCTCTCTCCCCAAAAGAAACATGTCCATATTCTTCCCCATACAACATGTCCATATCCTGAAGTACCGTGTCAGGATAAAACACTAACACGACTAATACCATTTTCTAATCCTATTTGCTTTAATAAACGGAATTTGAAGAGAATTTTCAACGGAAGGGAAGTTACAAAAATATGTAGAAAAGGGAAAGACATTGTGAAGGGAGAACATCTGCGATGGAGAGATTCTCAGAAAGGAAAAACAGATAGGAGGATATTTGGAACTTGAGATTGCTTTGGAAAGATAATCTTGGAATGTATTGTCAATTCTTAGGCTACAATTAGTTGGCTATTTCTGGATTTTTTTTTTTCACTTCCTATGTAAAAAGGTTGACATAGCTGACATTTTAAAATCCTATTTATATTAATAATGACCGCAAATATAGACTACCGAAAATCCCAAAACCTCGTTATATCCTCAATTGAGGTTAATCTTTTTTTATAATTTAACCTAATTCTTATTTGTGTCCCTTTAACAAATCGT
>NC_090733.1:98397554-98402554 GCF_036898095.1 Palaemon carinicauda | reverse complement strand
AGCCCCTTGTGTTGATATTTATCCATATTGACTCATTAGGGGTAATTTGAATGAATTACTACCAATTGTGTCACGTGGTGGGCCGGGGAAATCGGGTAAAACTCGCTGGTAAGAGACTGATGTCTCGCCAGGTAAATCTTGGACAGCTAGATTAGCGTCAGGTTCGGATATCCTTTTATGGCCTCTCGTGGCATGGTTGGTTTCGACCTGGCCTTTCATTAGAAGGGGCTAGCGTTCGATCCCAAGTATGAGGTAGAAATTTATTTCTATTTGAACACGATGTTGTGTTGATATTTATCCATATTGACTCATTAGGGGTAATTTGAATGAATTACTACCAATTGTGTCACGTGGTGGGCCGGGGAAATCGGGTAAAACTTGCTGGTAAGAGACTGATGTCTCGCCAGGTAAATCCTGGGACAGCTAGATTAGCGTCAGGTTCGGATTTCCTTTTATGGCCTCTCGTGGCATGGTTGGTTTCGACATGGCCTTTCATTAGAAGGGGCTAGCGTTCGATCCCAAGTATGAGGTAGAAATTTATTTCTATTTGAACACGATGTTGTGTTGATATTTATCCATATTGACTCATTAGGGGTAATTTGAATGAATTACTACCAATTGTGTCACGTGGTGGGCCGGGGAAATCGGGTAAAACTCGCTGGTAAGAGACTGATGTCTCGCCAGGTAAATCCTCGGACAGCTAGATTAGCGTCAGGTTCGGATTTCCTTTTATGGCCTCTCGTGGCATGGTTGGTTTCGACCTGGTCTTTCATTAGAAGGGGCTAGCGTTCGATCCCAAGTATGGGGTAGAAATTTATTTCTATTTGAACACGATGTTGTGTTGATATTTATCCATATTGACTCATTAGGGGTAATTTGAATGAATTACTACCAATTGTGTCACGTGGTGGGCCGGGGAAATCGGGTAAAACTCGCTGGTAAGAGACTGATGTCTCGCCAGGTAAATCCTCGGACAGCTAGATTAGCGTCAGGTTCGGATTTCCTTTCATGGCCTCTCGTGGCATGGTTGGTTTCGACCTGGCCTTTCATTAGAAGGGGCTAGCGTTCGATCCCAAGTATGAGGTAGAAATTTATTTCTATTTGAACACGATGTTGTGTTGATATTTATCCATAGTGACTCATTAGGGGTAATTTGAATAACTTACTACCAATTGTGTTACGTGGTGGGCCGGGGGAAATCGGGTAAAACTCGCTGGTAAGAGACTGATGTCTCGCCAGGTAAATCCTCGGACAGCTAGATTAGCGTCAGGTTCGGATTTCCTTTTATGGCCTCTCGTGGCATGGTTGGTTTCGACTGGCCTTTCATTAGAAGGGGCTAGCATTCGATCCCAAGTATGAGGTAGAAATTTATTTATATATATATATGTATATATGTATATATTCATATATGCATACACAGAAACATATATATATATATATATATATATATATATATATATATATTATATACATATATATATATATATATATATATATATATATATATATATAATATATATATATATATATATATACATAAACAAACACACACACACACACACACTATATATATATATAATATATATATATATATATATATATATATATATATATATATATATAATATACACACACACACATATATATATATATATATATGTATATTATATATATATATATTATATATATATATATATATATATATATATTATATATATATATATACACACATATATATATATATATATATATATATATATATATATATATATATATATTATATATATATATATATATATATATATATATATGTATATAAATATAAATATAAATATATATATATATATATATATATATATATATATATATATATATATTATAATATATATATATACTATATACATATATATATATCTAGTATATCAGAGTTTGCAACACGTGGTTATTTTTAATGAACATGTGTTGCAAACTCTGATTCAGCTATTATGGTGGAGATGGGTTTATTCCAAGTCTATGAACAGATTTCTGAATTCGACAGGAATATGTACGGGGACTTGTCATAAACTTTTATCTCTCTTGATAGCTCAGTCGGTAAGGTCTCTGCAGGCATAGTTTCCAGCCAAACAGGTGGGGGTTTCGAATCTCTACCCAGCAGAAGCTGTTACCATAAAATGAATTCAAGTGGATATATATTCCCAAGATAGGATTGGGTATTAAATGCATTCGTGGGTGATATTTATATTGATTGAAATCAGTGTGCTTTGATATATATTCATTAAAAATAACCACGTGTTGCAACTCTGATTCAGCTATCATGGTGGAGATGGGTTTATTTCAAGTCTATGAACAGGTTTCTGAATTCGACAGGAATATGTACGGGGACTTGTCATAAACTTTTATCTCTCTTGATAGCTCAGTCGGTAAGGTCTCTGCAGGCATAGTTTCCAGCTAAACAGGGGGGGGGGGGGGGGTCGAATCTCACCCGGCCAGAAGCTGTTACCATAAAATGAATTCCAAGTGGATATATATTCCCAAGATAGAATTCCGGTATTAAATGCCATTCGTGGGTGATATTTATATATATATATATATAATATATTATATATATATATATATATATAATATATATATATATATATATATATATATATTATATTTATATTTATACATATCTGTAGATGTGTATGCATATATATATATATATATATATATATATATATATATATATTTATATACATATATATATATATATATATATATATATATATATATATATATATGAATATTTATCTATCTATCTATACATATATATGTATATATATATATATATATATATATATATATATATATATTATATATATATGTACATATATATGTATAATATATATATATATTATATATATATATATATATATATATATTTATATACATACATATATATATATATATATATATATATATATATATATATATATATATATATATATATATATGTGTGTGTGTATACATACACATATATGTAAGTGTTAACACATGTGTGTGTATATATATATATTATATATATATATATATATATATATATATATATATATATATATATATTATTATTATTATTATTATATTATTATACTAGCCAAGCTACAACCCTAGTTGGAAAGCAAGATGCTATAAGCCCAAGGGCTCCAACAGGGAAAAATAGCCAGTGAGGGAAGGAAGTATGGAAATAAATAAATGATGAGAATAAATGAACAATGTATCATTCTAAAAACCGTAACAGAGTCAAAATAGATATATGCTATATAAACTATTAAGGTCAAAGACATATGTGTCATATATAAACTATAAAAAGACTCATGTCAGCCTGGTCAACATAAAAACATTTGCTCCAACTTTGAACTTTTGAAGTTCTACTGATTCAACTACCCAATTAGGAAGATCATTCCACAACTTGGTAACAGCTGGAATAAAACTTCTAGAATACTGTGTAGTATTGAGCTTCGTGATAGAAAAGGCCATTCTATTAGAATGAACTACCTACCTAGTATTACGAACAGGATAGAATTGTCCAAGGAGATCTGAATGTAAAGGATGGTCAGAGTTATGAAAAATCTTATGCAGCATGCATAATGAACTAATTGAACGACGGTGCCAGAGATTAATATCTAGATCAGGAATAAGAAATTTAATAAACCGTAAGTTTCTGTCCAGCAGAATAAGATGAGAATCAGCAGCTGAACATCAGGCAGGAGAACAATGTTCAAAACAAAGTAGAATGGAAGAATTAAAACACTTCTTCAGAATAGATTGATCACCGAAAATCTTGTAAGACTTTCTCAATAAGCCAATTTTTTTTGTGCAATTGAAGAAGACACAGACCTAATGTGTTTCTCAAAAGTAAATTTGCTGTCGAAAATCACACCTAAAATTCTAAAAGAGTCTTGCAAATTTAAAGAAACATTATCAATACTGAGATCCGGATGTTGAGGAGCCACCGTCCTTGACCTACTTACAATCATACTTTGAGTTTTGTTAGGATTCAACTTCATACTCCATAATTTGCACCATGCACTAATTTTAGCTAAATCTCTATTAAGGGATTCACCAACCCCAGATCTACATTCAGGGGATGAAATTGATGCAAAGAGAGTAGCATCATCTGCATATGCAACAAGCTTGTTTTCAAGGCCAAACCACATGTCGTGTGTATATAGTATGAAAAGTAATGGGCCAAGAACACTACCCTGTGGAACACCGGATATCACATTCCTATACTCACTATGGTGCCATCAACAACAACTCTTTGAGATCTATTACTTAAAGAATCAATAGTAATGCTAAGAAACGACCCACCCACTCCCAACTGTTTGAAAACAAGGGCCTCATGATTAACACGGTCAAAGGCACCACTAAAATCAAGGCCAATCATATGAACTTCCTGACCACAATCAAGGGATTTCTGTACAGCATTGGAGATTGTAAGAAGGACATCACATGCTCCAAGGCCTTTACGAAAACCAAATTGCAAACTAGGGAGTAGATGATTACCTTCAGCAAACCTATTACGACGTTTTGCCAGAAGACGTTCAAAAACTTTAGATAATATGGGAGTTATGGATATTGGGTGGTAATCAGTGGGACTTGAGCTACCACAAACACATTTACATAGAGGAGTAACATTACCAATTCTCCACAAGTGCTAAAAGCTCCTCTTCTTGCTAACTTGCGCAAAATAACAGATAACATTAGAGCTAAGAAATCTGCTGTCTTTATAAAAAGCAAAGGAAAAGTACCATTTGGGTCTACACCTCCATAAGCATCAAGGTCCATCAATAGAGCTTGAATCTCACGAGATCAAAAAGCTAAACTAGTTAGTTTAGCTTCAGGAAAACAGGAACGAGTAAGTTCAAGTTTTTTATTACTCTGTTTACTGTCAAAAATATCAGCCAAAAGGGTTGCCTTTTCCTTTGGACAGTGAGCGACTGAGCCATCTGGTTTAAGTA
>NC_090733.1:98382554-98387554 GCF_036898095.1 Palaemon carinicauda | reverse complement strand
TATTTGTAATTTCCGCTTACAAATGAATGTATATTAGGTTTTGTTTTTAATTCCACCTGAGAGGGAAAATTCAATGAAAAGTAAAATTCTACGTTCTTTAAACAGAAAAGAATGTAATAAGATAGTTCTAACAGTATTAACTTTTTCATCATAAACTTGCAGCCTTACTGAAGGCTTAGAATATAATCTAGTTACAACACAAAGAGCTCTTGAAAGAAAAATGGTGGAATTAACACTAAGATATAGAAAAAGAGAAAAATTGATACGAGAGCAAAGTAAAGTAGAGGATATTTAAAGGACATGTAAAAAAAGGAATAGATGAGGACAGGACACATAAAGAGAATGACAGAAAATAGATAGACATTACGAATAACAAAATGGGTTTCTAAACATTGCAAGAGAAGAACGGGAAGGAAGAGATAGATCGAGGAACTAAAAAATTCGCAGGTATAGACTAGCATAAAAAGACCATAACAGGACATGCCTGAGGCATTTGTCCTGCAGTGGACTAGTTACGGCTGATGATGATATACAGTACACACAGACACACAGAAACACACAGACATATATATATATATATATATATATATATATATATATATATATATATATATATATATATATATATATATATATATACACGTTTAAGATATTTTCTTCAACTAAATGTTCACTGAACAACGTTGCTTTTTTTGTTTATCCTTTCTGATGAGATGAAAATCATAATAAATTAATAAGTAAAAGTGATTGTATTCGATTTTTTTTGTTGCCTTACAAAAGGTGCGTGGAAATATCATTTGAGTAGCAAAAATTTTTGTTATAGCGAAGTCTTTATACATTTTACCTCTACAATATCCTTCAGTCTTTAGACAATTTACTTCGACAATATCCTGCAGTCTTAAGACAATTTACCTCGAAAATATCCTTCAGTATTCAGACAATTTAACGAGAGAGTAACTTTCAGTTTTCAGACATATTTATGGGACAGTATCCTTTATTCTACACAATTTAACGAGAGATTATCCTTCAGTATTTAGACAGTTTAAAGAGAAAGTATTTTTCAGTTATTAGATATTTTAATAAGAAAGTATCCTTTAGTCTTTAGACAATTTAACGAGACAGAATCTTTCAGTGTTTAGACAATTTACCTCGACAATATCCTTCAGTCTTTAGACAATTTACCTCGACAATATCTTTCAGTCTCTAGACAATTTACCTCGACAATATCATTCAGTCTTTAGACAATTTAACGCAAAAGTATCCTTCAATGTTTAGACATATTCATGGGACAGTATCCTTTATTCTACATATTTTAACAAGAGAGTATCCTTCAGTATTTAGACAATTCAACGAGAAAGTATCCTTCAGTTTTTTAGATATTTCAATGAAACAGTATCCTTTAGTCTTTAGACAAATTAACGAGACAATATCCTTCAGTCTTTAGATAATTTAAGGAGACAGTATCCTTCACTCTTTAGACAATTTAACGAGACAGTATCTTTTAGTCTTTAGACAAATTACCTCGACAATAACCTTCAGTATTTAGACACTTTAACGAGAAAGTATCCTTCAGTTTTTGGACATATTTATGGGGCTGTATCCTTTAGTCTACACAATTCAATGGGGGAGTATCCTTCAGTTTTTAGATATTTTGATAAGAATGTATCCTTTAGTCTTTAAACAATTTAACGAGACAATATCTTTCAGTCTTTAGACAATTTAACAAGACATTATGCTTCAGTCTTTTGACAATTTGACAAGATGGTATCCTTCAGTCTTTAGATAATTAACGAAATAATATCCTTAAGTCTTTAGACGATTTAATGAGAAAGTATACTTCCGGCTTCAGATATCTTAATGAGACGGTATCATTTAGTCTACACAATTTAACAAGAACAACAGTGAAAGACTCATCTGAAACCGTTCAATCTACTCATATAGCAAATGGACACGGTGGAAACACATTCTATGTAATAAAACAATTGAAAAATTTACAAACATAAAAGTATATAAAAAATTACTGTCCCCACAATTCTCTGAGGAATACCAGCTAAAAAAAAAAATTAGTGGTAGAAAATCATTGGTGGTGAAGCCGATCTCGTCAAACCATATGAATTTTCGAAGCCAAGTAAGAAAATACAAAATATTAAACATTTTGATATTAATAAAATAGTTTGCCATTTAAATAAGTTCCCATGTCTACTCTATGCTTTTAAGGGATTAGTTTTCTGAACGAAACTTTTTCTCCGAGTCAAGTGAAATCATACAAGACAAGAATTCTCACTTCTCCATCCCAGTTTTGAAAATGAACGAGCTCATATTCCTTATGTAGGATATTTGAAAAGTAAACTCTTTTTGATATTTTTAGCCCTCGTCAACTTTTATCCAAAATTTACATTGTTATTCTTAGTAAGACTTGATGGACACGCAAAATCATCATGATGGAGACTATCGCTTTATCCATAATTATCAGGACAAACTTAACTAGATTTATATTTCTTCGACATCTCGGAACTAAGACGGCTGAGGATGTCCCGTTATTTTGGAAAATTGCTACAATATTAGGAATTATACATATTTACTGGAATTTTTCACTAACTATTGATATTAACTGAAGTATCCTCGTGTATGCAGATTTACTAGGAATTATGCAAAATAACTGATTTCACATATTTACGGTAATATATATATATATATATATATATATATATATATATATATATATATATATATATATATATATATATATATATATATATACATATATATATTATATATATATATGTATGTATATATATATATATATATATATATATATATATATATATATATATATATATATATATATATATATGTGTGTGTGTGTGTGTGTGTGTGTGTGTGTGTGTGTGTGTGTATGGTAAGAACAATTAGAAGTAAAGGGCAACAGTATCTTTTTTGAAAAGATGGACATAATTTTTTTTTTTGTAGCCTAGAAACCTTCTAACATTCTGTAGAATTTGAAAAACTAACGTTATTTGGGCTACAATAATTTCAAAGGATCTTTAAAAGGAAGCTCCTCGATATTCTCTAGATAACCTATTTGATTGATATAAATGTTTGATGGCTTGTCGATTTCACTCGAGTATATATCTTCAAGACGTCAGAGTGATTGCTTTGCGAATATTTATGGTCCAATCAATCATCCACAACCGGACAAAACCTTATTCAGCAATGAATAAAGCTGGGATGTCTACATTTACAAGAGATAAGAATGTTTAAGATATAAGCAAGGAAAAGTTAGTGATTATTGGTTCTCTCTTTAACATATTTTTGACTAGTATTTTGATGTTACGACTTGTGATATTTCTTTAGTATTGGGTAGTAGAATTTCATTTCTTCGTTGACAAGTAAAAATATCATTGTAACTTATTCAAATGAATATATATATATATATATATATATATATATATATATATATTATATATATATATGTATATATATATATATATATATATATATATATATATATAATATATATATATATATATATATATATATATATCAGTTTGATGTATGATAGTCCTATTACAAAAATATTCTAGTTAAATACAATTGGTTAAAACTTTTTATATATTAATTCAAGTAAACACAGTATATATCAGAAAGGCAAGACTGTCAGTATTGGAGAAATGTATTATATACTCTAGTGACATAATGACAGAAGGATGTTATGGAATGTAACGACGGCAATTATATACGAGGTAAATTAGATCGTCATCAACTCAAGATTAATAGTGAATGTTTCATGTAAGTAATGAAAACAGACGAAAAAGCAACTGGGTATGTTAGTATCATCTTTTCAAACTCAGATAACGTTTCAAGGTTTAAAGGTCACCCATGAATGGCAGAGACGAGGGACAGTTACAATGCCCTGGCCAGTAGGACAATGCCCGAGAGTTTATTATTATTATTAATTATTATTATTATTATTATTATTATTATTATTATTATATATTATTATAACAGTGAAAGACCATGGTACAGAGGATTCGGCACTTTCCAAGACTAGCTATATATATATATATATATATATATATATATATATATATATATATATATATATATATATATATATATATATGATCAGTACCCAAGCCCCTCATCACCCAGGGTAGGACCAGGGAGGGCAATGGTTGCTGATGACTCAGCTGGTAGACCTGTAGGCTTCCTCAAACGGATACTTAGCTCATATGGATAGTAAGGTTGCAGACACTAGAAGAAACTATCGAGCTTAAGCGAGACTCGAACCCCAGTCCGGCGATCACCAGGCAGGTACGATTCCAATAGATCACTACAACGTTTAACACAAAGGTTAATAAGTATGTGGTGAAACTATAAAAATTATTTTACTATAAAAAACGTCAACTAATAATTAGGGTATTTCATAATCACTAAAGGATAGTTAACATTGGAGATATACATAATTATCGAAACAGAATACTGGTTCATGTTATTCGGGGATTTTCTTTATGCTACTAACATACTGATTCCATCTGGGGTAAAAAGTTTATTATAAATTAAATCAATAAATATTGAAAAATAAATTGTAAAGGCCATATAAAAGCAAGTCACATCGTTCCAAATTAATAGATCAGACTGATCATTATCAATATTTTTTAAATTTTTTATGGTCATTAGTCTCCATCGTCCTCTCTCTCATATCCTTTAGAGAGAGAGAGAGAGAGAAAGAGAGAGAGAGAGAGAGAGAGAGAGAGAGAGAGAGAGAGAGAGAGAGAGAGAGAGACAGCTTGAACGTTTGACCTTTGGGACTTGTCAAGTGAGCATGATTAAAAAATTTTCAAAGATTTTTTTTTTCTGTTAATTAATAAACGACCTATTCCTATAAAAGATTTCTGAAGTTCGTTCGTGTTGGATTATTATCATTACTCTTACCATTATTAATACTATTATTATTATTATCATTGTTATTATGATTATAATTATTATTATTATTATTA